>NC_135931.1:8307500-8895000 GCF_964058835.1 Carex rostrata | reverse complement strand
TCAAATCCAAACATAAATATTTTGTTACCTTAGATGATCCGAATTCCTCTGACAATTGACAAATAATCTGACTTTGTCCCTATTGACCAAGAAGGCGGTTCATTTATCTAATACTTATAACAATTGACAAAATAAATAATACTGAGAATTAGAGTAGAACTAGGGTGTTCTTAAGCTCATTAAATATGTTTCAAATGACAAATTCGAACTGTTGAAATCTGCCTACCTTACGAGTGATGAGTCTACATGTGAAAATTTTAAACATTCGAATTAATTTAGTATAAAGTCAAGCGGTCAAAAAACGTTCAAAAAATGAATGCACTAAAATTAATTTATTAACCTTCCAATTTTGACCGATTGACTTTATACTAAACTAATTCAAATGTTTAAAAATTTCACATGTAAAATATGAGAGTTTCAACAATTCGGATTCGTCATTTGAAACTGATTTAATGGATTTTGGAGTTAAGCTTATCAAACACTTTGGTAAGTTTAAGAACACCCAAGTTCTACTCAAATTTTAGACACCTTAATCTCAACTTTTACTTAACAAGATAAAAATAAAAACATTTATCTTTTTTCTTTCACTTTTATAAACAGAACCAACAGTAACATGACCATGAAATGAAACATCCAATCTGGCGCAAAGGAGAGAAAAAAGCCAAGCCATCGGAAAGCATCAGTCCATGAAATGATATGTCTTGTTAGCAGAAGATAGACTTTTGTTGTCCGCGTTCACTTTTTAGACAACAACAGCTATTAATGACCCAATAGGGATAGGTTAGTACCAATGGATCACTCCGTTTTTATACATAATGGAGGGCGTTAATGGGCGGTTGAGATGTCCATGTTAATTTATTTCAAACGGCGATGAAGAAAGAGCAATCAAATTGGCAATGCACTTCTGTACATAGTTGTTGATGATTGGGCATGATATTAATTAATTATTATGAGCACCAATTTTCAATTCTTATTTGAGCAATTAGTGTGGTTTGTTTTGGCCATAAAAGAAGTATAGCTTGTTTTACTGGACTAGGCAACCAAGCCCCAGTAATCTAATAACATCTAATCCCACGGTTGTCTCCAAGTAGCTAATCATACATTATCAGGGTTTAAATAACACAAAAAACAAAACAAAAGATAATCCCCCTTGTTGAAACTTCGTTTCCACGTGCATAATTTATTTAGGCGGAGATTTCCGTCCTGCTTCATGACCAATAAAAGGGGTTGATAATTATATATATGTGTCATGTGTGCACGAAAAAAAAAATAGTATTGGTATTTTTTTTTCACTTAGTTCTAAAGTACGCCAATGTTTATGAGGTATTCGATTATTACTTTTAAATATTTTTGTTAAGGAGGAAAAAGTCGAGCAACGGGAGATTGAGGAGGAAAAGGTCGAGCGTCGGATATTTTTTCGGACTTGGAAAGGAGATCGAGGAAGAAAAAGTCAAGCACGGAGGACAATACGCGTCGGGTGAGAGAAAATGACAATTACATGTTTCAAATGATCTTGTATGTAGAGTATTAGTTTATAACTAATTTCAGACTTGTACACAAAAGGATACATATATTTCATGCATAACATCTCTTTCTGAAAACAATGGTTCATCTAAAGGAGGGGCGGATTTAGGATTCTCGTCAAGGGGGGTAAAAAATTATCGAATCGGGTTTAAATAGCTAATTGGGTTTAAATTCATTAACTAATTGGGTATTTGATAAAAATAATATTTTGACTTATATGTTCTAATAATCTGACTTGTAATTTCTGATCGTCTAACTTATAATTCTAATTACCAATCATAATTTAAGAAAATTATTTTTGATTTTAACCCTATATTTAACCCGAATTAGAAATTAAACATTAAAAGAGGGGCAAAAAAAATTTCAAGGAGGGGCAGAGTCGATCGAAATCGACAAATCACCATTAAAACTCAAAATTCAGGAGGGGACGCCTGCCCCCCTCTGGTTCCACATGGGTCCACCCCTGATCTGAAGCACATGCTGGATGGACGGTTGAGATGTTATAAAAACAGATACCATTTTGGAGTCTCCTTTATCTCAAAGGGAGAATTTCATATATACCTACTGTGAAATTACGTATTTATCATTCAATTTTTTATAATTACATATTTACCATTTAAAAATATAATAACTCGCATATTTATTCAATTAATCAAAAAAATGAGATTAATTGAGTTTAAGATTATATAAAATATAATTAATAAGTTATTTAGTCTCTTGTCTTTCTCTGTCCTTTTCTCTTTTGCGCACATATTTTTCTCCTGCCTATTTAACATAACTTCTTATTTTCACTAAAACTCTCTCCTCATCTCGTCTCTCCCGCTTAAACTCGGAGAGAAGAGGTAGCAGACTCGGATATAAGGATTCCAACTCTAGCTTGATCGTATAAAAAAAGGTAACAAATCCAACTTTTCTAACAAAACAACTCGTACTAAATTCGACATTGATATCGTAACCTGTTATCAAAGTAGTAACTGAGTTTGAGAATCTGTGTTTTGTTATTGGCTCAGTTTGGAATATTTGCTTTTAATCTTTTATATTGGATATAAAGGATAACAATTCTAAGGAAAAAAAGAGAGGATGTTAAGTTACTCCTTGATTAATTATAGTTTTAAGAAAATTAAACATAATTAATCTGAGTTTTGGGTATATTTGATATATACTAAAGTTATATTGGGTAAATATGCGAGTTATTAGATTTTTTAGATAGTAAATATGTAATTACAAAAATTTGGATGGTAAATATGTAATTTCACAGTTTTTGAGTGGTATATATGAAATTCTCCCTTGTATCGACGTCCTATTATAGTAGTACAAGTATTTCTACTTACGAGTGATGTTTCTACATACGAAAATTTTAAAATTTTAAATTAATTTTGTATAGAGTCAAATAGTAAAAAAAAAAACATCCAAAAAATAAATACATAAAAATTATTTTATAAATATTCTCATTTTGACTACTTGAGTTTATACAAAATTAATTTAAAATTTTAAAATTTCCACATGATAATGCATTACTCGTAAAGTGGAATGAATTCAACAAACAGTTGTTTGAAACTAATTCAATTAATTTTAAAATTAAATTCACAGAGAAACTTAATAAACTTAAAAACAACCTAGTTCTAGTTCTATTCGTAATAGTACTGATAGATATAGATTCCCCAGTCAATTAGATTGGTTTCATATATATTAGTTTATGAAGGTGCAACTAACAGCTATTTCATCACCATTAGCATATTCCAACCAAACATTCAAGAAGACTATTGGAGAATCTGCCACTTAAGCCTATCGAATATTGAGATTATCTAGAATTCAGTAGGCCTATAATTAGATTTTGTCTCACGAAGAAAGAAACTCATTTTTGTTTTTCTGAGGAGAGAAAATACTGACTCTAAAATAACGTTATTAATAAATAATTAATATTATAGCCATGCATTGCAACAAAAGATATTATAAAAACAAAATTTCATACAAAATTATATATTTTTAATTAAAAATATTTAATTAAATAACAAATAATATTTTTAAATGACATATTTATTTTCTAAAGATCTAAAATGACATATTAAATGACATCTACATGTATATAACATTTCTTAAATAAAAGAAACAAATGAAGACAAATAATATTCTTTATATATTTTAATAAAAGAATCTTAAGCAAAATGACAAATAATATTCTTTAGATAATACAATAAATAAGAAACAAATGAAAACATGACCAATCAATTATCAATCAATTCAAAAATTCCTTAAATGTCATTTAAAAAATAGAAAGAAATAGTACCAATCAGAAAGATGATACAATTTGCATGCTATGAGTATGTACCTAAATAAATACAGACTTCTACAGGCAACAAAAATGCATAAAATCAGAATATTCGATCGGAAGACTAAGATTCAATCTAAAATTCTATTTTTTAATCAAAATCGTTGACAAATCAGGACATTTACGTGCTTAATATAAGAATGGAGATAATGAACGAGAAATCCTAGTTATGATTTTCTTGCTTGATCTGAATATATATTTTGTATAATACAAAATTTTATCTAATGTATATTTTACATACTTATTTGTATACTATTAATACTTATGAAATAGCACATGATTAATAAATTATGCAAAAATGCGAACAACATGACGCATTCAGGGCAATTTGGACACTCTGAACAAGTCACAAGAGCCGATTTTTTTTTTTTTATTACCGTCATTTAAAAAATAACATAATTGATATGAATTCTTGAAGTTTTTTATTTTTATCAGGGTCGACGTAGCTAAAAGCTACGCACCACACATGACAGGGACACAACTATTAACCGATATCGATTATATTTATTATTTTTTAAAAGATGGTAATAAAAACATCGGTTAGAAGAATATCTCTTGAGTTGCTTAACTGTCTAGAATTAATACTCACAACCTGACCAAAATTAATTCCGTTTTAAGATGAACTAGTAACCTCTGTTGTGGCGTTGCCGCAACCGTTGTGTTGGGTTACCAAGTATCAAAATATATATGTACTAATTATATATCAAAATTATATTGATCTACAGGTATTGTTTCGGAGCGGTATTTTCTCATGTTGAATTTATAATCAATTTTTTTAATGTCAATAATATCGAGTTACAGAGGACTTAGCTTGAAAAATGTTAGTATAGTTTGCATGGAAGATCAATTAATTTTTTTTTATTTCTTTCACACTCTTGACTCCATCTGATGATGACAGAAGCAACATTCATATTGGATCTACAGTCAGATTGTTGATGAGATAAGTGCAAGTATAAGATCTCAGTGTATAGAAAGCCAACAAATGATTGACTTTGCAATTGACATATAAGATTATCGCTAAAAGAACAAACAATTGGACACACATTTTTCTTCATACATGGGAAAATGATGGAATAAATGTTTTCATCCTTAGAAGAAGCCATATTTCATGATTCCAAACTGCATAGACAGTATTGCGACATATTTGCCTGACTTGTCTCTTTTTTTGCAATACTTAACATGTAGTAGGGATCCAAAAGTTTATAGATCCTGTAGGAAGGAAAATAGAAGCTTTCAATAGTCTTAAATTAAAGAGTCTTTAATGAAGGAAAATAGGTCTCCATAGTCTTACAGTGAGGGGCTCTTATGGAGCTTTATTTCTAACTTGTCGTTTTTACTAACGGAAACATGCACAAATTAGGAGCTGCAATATTGAAGAAGTGCTCAATTAATCCATCTTTGTTGAGATAAAAATTGTTATTTTGAGACACTCACCACCAAACAAAATTCAGACAACTAAATGTTTGAATATGAAATGGGTAAGAAGGAATAATAGTTAAGTTGACACCATTGCAAGAGGATGACTAGTTATTTTGACAAATCACAACCCGGGGACAGTTCATCAATGTCTTGTCAGTTTGACTTTCATGAGTATTTTGTTGGAAATAAGTAGAATACTAACCGACAATTCCGTTGCATTTTATGACGAATTCAGACCTGCAGTCCATTTATTACTGTCATGAATTCGCTTCAACAACTCGTAGCACGTGTCCTCAGAATAGACTGTTTTATCTTCATATATGCTCAGTTCATGAGCTTGAAGTCTGTCTACTTTTAATATGCGCCATAAGGTTCGAACTTTGTTACATTCCACGAAATAGAAATTATGCACAGAGAAAGTAGAATACAAAATGGGCATGAGATTTGTAAAATCATTTGACAAAAATATTTCAATTCCAATAGCTGTGGAATGTCGATGTCAAACTCATTGTTTGTTGTTGTAAATGCTGATGAATTTTATTTTTTTTAACCTTGATATTTGAGTTACTCTTGTTAGAGCAAGAAAAGTGTGATCATCACCAATTGAGATCATGTATTATGATCATCTCCCTACATCTAATGAGCGGTAAATTTGGAGACCTTTGATTTATGATTCGCAATTAAGATAAGGTATTATGATCATGTTACAATCAGAAAATTTGAAAAATCCTACCTAAAAAATGGTAAAAAAAAAACGTAAAAAATGTAAAATTGGGTCTGCAAGTACATTTTCATATGGAGATCGTGTTGAACGGTTCAGATCGACGGTTTGGACTTCGAAAACAAAATTATTGATCCATAGTGCGGACCAATCCGCGCTATGCATAGTACAATAGCCTCACAACCTCATATGGTATCAGGTCTATTGAAATTGGGTCTGCAAGTACATTTTCATATGGAGATCGTGTTGAACGGTTCAGATCGACGGTTTGGACTTCGAAAACAAAATTATTGATCCATAGTGCGGACCAATCCGCGCTATGCATAGTACAATAGCCTCACAACCTCATATGGTATCAGGTCTACTGCAAAATACTGCGTTGGTATGAAATCCTAAGAAATGATACAGAGATCAACAATTGGAAGCTTGTTCCAGAAAATATTAATGTGTAGGATAGGAAAAAGAAATGGTGAGATGCATTACCTTCAACCCTTTTAATTCTTCTGTAAATTGACACAGAGAGAAAGACTGCTACACCAATCAGCAATGTGTTCCTTCATGATTAGTTTATTACATAGATTAGTTCAATATGTTTGTGTTAACCTTACTAAATGTCTTAACTGACATACAAATGTACGGATTGGATAATTGAGCTTCAATTTGTCCAACCTTTGTCCTAGTTGACTCCCTTAAATATTAAAAAAAAAATCACTACAAAGTCAACAGACACGACAAAATAAATTTGTTAATGAAATTGGTACTCTTGGAATACTTGCTTGCACATACTGGCTGATGCATTTTGTGAAAGATATAAAAAAAATAATGACCATCTTACGTTTTATTGTTTCCATATGATTATGCCTTGACTATAAAGCCAAAGAGGAACATGCCAATTGAACAAAACAGTAAGACATTTCAGCGCAGTTCATGGTGACAGAATGTATTCCATCCCACCAATTTTTTTTTTTTATATAAAAAAAAATGAGGCAATCAGTCCCTTGATTTTTCATACCTTTCGGAATGTTCGAATTTTCCCTTTGTCGTCGCTCTCCTCCCTCCACCTCTGTATTCTGTCTCCTCTTACGAGCCGTTCAAGGTCAGAGATCTCTGTTATCTGTCAAATTTATCTTTATTTTGTGCTTCACCTACACGAATCAAGTAACTTACAATCAAAGTCTGAATATCTCCTATGAATTGCAAATCTAGATATTTCCTTTCCAGATTAATTGGTACGGATAAATTTTTTTTTTGAGGTATTGCATATTACTATAGTAATTGCCTATATTGAGGCTATTTCTCTCGTTTGCAATATCCAAATGTGCTGTGCATTGGTGTGAATTAATTTGTACAATCGACAATCAAAATCTAGCTACAACAATTGAAATTTCTTTTATTATGATGAAAATATTTCTTAATATCTATTCGTCTTGTAGAATATGTTTGGCATTTCCGTTATACTTTTTTTCCATGAACAATAAAAAATTCAAACCAAAAAAATTAAAATAAGTAAGGCCTGATTATCATGTAGTGTTTAACACATCATGATAGACAAGCTCATGACGTGTCATTAGTTATGCCGTGCCTATTTTGCACAATTTTTTTACATGTTATGATATCTCACTTGAAAATTAAAAGTACAGAAAAGTATTCTATATAGAGTTCTATTTCAGTGATTGGTTTGGTTGATGGATCTGGTTCAGCCGATCAAACGGTCGTAGGCGGTTCGGGTCAGTTTAGGATAGCTAAAGGGTATGTGGTTACTAAGATTGTGAATTCTACAGCAGTATCACTTGTGGCACAGTATGATGCATATATCTGGAGTTAATTTGGGGTCAAGATTTTAACGGAGTAATTTTCGCTTTATGCAGCATACGGACCAAAACAGTGCTGGATATGGTTCGCGCGCTACGTGAAGTCAAAACTGTTGTGTTAAAATCTTTACCCTTAATTCATTTGTCCCTTTTCTTCCCTCTCCCTGATTTGGGATTTTGCTGTATAACTTTATGGGATTTTGCTATATGATGTTTAATTACATGTAGCACCTCAAAGAACAGTAATTGAAATATTAGTTTTATGGTGTCAAAATCAAATTAATATTCAAGAAGATATAAAGACAATACACTTGGTCTATGCTAATTTACATGTCATCCAACCTTTTTTGCTCATCTCTCTGTTTATTTTTTTTTCTTTTGGAAGGTGATCTCATTTTTTTCATTTTTTCTTTTTGACGTGCTATTATCTGCATGTTTTAAGAAGTTACTGGAGACCGAATTTCAGTATATATTTCATTGGTCAAATAAGGAATTGGTGCTATTTTTTAGGACAGCCCTGTAAATTGTACCTTGTTTCTCTGTGAAATCCATATATGGTACTGGTAAATATCCCTCATTGTATGGTACTGTATCTAAAATTGAAGGGTGGCAATGTTTGAAACAGGAAGACACATACCTAGTTAGCAAACAACGGTGTAGCCTTCTTCGTTGGAGGGATGTTTCCCCAAATCGCAGCACCTAACTTCAAGTACTTTCTTCCTGCAAGATGAGAGGTCCATTAAATGAAGGGGCGAGTAGGGAGAAACCCAGAGAGGAATCTCATTTTGGAAGAAATTGTTAATTCCGTCGTATGAGTACTAGAATATTTGAATTCAACACAGACGTCCTTTACTCGTATACAATTTATCCCAAAGTTGGGAGAAGTACTGAGGAAAAAAATGATTTACCAGAATATTGCCGAAGACAATGTCCTTTAGGCCATGGTGTGATAGAGAGATGCAACGTAAACTGAAAATTACATATCAAGTTATTTAAATTCAACACAGGAAACATTTGTATCGTTGGATAGCAAAAAATGCTAAGGGCCTGTGTTTCCAACGATGGAATTTACCAGCAGCATGACATGAGTAAATCAGTTAGTTGTATTTTTTTTCATAATCACTGTGCAATTATTGAAACACTGGTACTACATGCCGATGATGCTGGTAATTGAGGGGAAGTTTAATTTTTTAGTATTTGTTGGAATGAACTAAAAGGGTAAGAATGTTAACAATATTCCTTTTTTGGGATACTGTGTCTTCCATAAGAGCCCAATTGAAATGTAAAAATGGTTTTCCCCATGAAAAAGTTTTGCTAATCACAACTTGATATTATTTCCATGAGTATGGCATTGTACATGCATCATTTAAGCAACCCAAAACTAGTCTGTCAGTATATTCGCCCCATTGATATGATTGGTTTCTGAGGGTTATACATGTATTTACCCCTAAACTTGGTGGCAGATCTAAACAACTGGTATGGCACATCTGGAAAACTAATGTGTATTTTTTTCCAATCGAACCTGTGCAGCAGTGTAGAGGAGAGTAAACCATCAAACCAATCAATCGAGTGTCCACATAATCTATCATAATATCAAATTCGCCACACATTTTCATCATGTACAGTTTGTTTGAAACATTATGTACAACCCTTTATTTATATTTCCCATGTAAATGCATGTCAATTTTCCTGACAAATTAATGCAGAATACCTTTTCCCCTAAAGTTGGTGGCAGATCTAAAGAACTGATATGGCACATCCGTAAAACTAATGTGTATTTTTTCCAATCAAACCTGTGCAGCGGTGTAGAGGAGAGTAATCGAAGAGGAGGACCGACGCGGCAGAGAATGACAGCGAGCGGAGCAGTCAGGCAGGACATCGCCGACAAAGGAGGGAAGCCGGAGAAGGACCGAATGGGGAAGAGGAGACCAGCTGGATGTGGTTGGGAGGAGGGAGTCTGACGAGTTGGATGGCAGAAATGAGAAGAGGTGCGCATGACTATGACGGGAGGTGGTAGTACTCAAATGGGGGACACGCAGCTTGAAGCTGTGAGCCACGCGGCAAAGAAGACAGAAAGAGAGCTAACGGAAGGCGGGATGGAGTTTAAGATCCGAGCAAATTGGGCAAATTTTTATGGTGAATGTGACATCATTCAAGTAAATATGAGCAATACGATAAGAATCGGAAGGTAGGGAATGGGGGTGTCACTGTTCATTGTTGGATTTAGAGACGTCTAATTACAATAATTAAGTTGGACATACGTGCATTATGATTATGATATCAAATACTGTCACAAGATTACATTTATGTAATTATTAAAATATGCCAAACAATGTGATTAATTAAGTCATGGCATTATACGTATTTAAATAAGGTTTTGGATACGAATACATATAGAATAATGTTAATCAATTATAATTGTTAATGGACCGATTATAATTGATTAAAATAATAGCAGTGATAAATTTAGACAAACTTGTCTCACAAGTTTTAGCTAGGCAAACTTGTCTCACAAGTTTTGCACTGCTATAAAAGGGCTGGGTCTCCATAACCTTGAACTCATCATGATCATTCTCCACTGTCTTGCTCCATAAAAGACTAGATATTCTGCCTTCAATTCGAGAGACAGAAACAAGTAAGAGAGAGTTCAAGAGTTGTGGAAGGACTCGCTGGCCAAGTAATTTTGTAGGTTGAGCGTGCGAGCAAGTCAATCAAGCCATCTACATCGATTCCTTTGATATTGCTTGAGAGGCAATAGACGGAAGGCCATAAAGATGGAAAGTAAGTAATTTCCGCTGTGCTTATTTAATTCTTACATAGATCTAGGTTAAGGTTTTAAGTAAATTAGAAAAACCTGACCTTGGGCCAACATGTGGTATCAGAGCCACTTATGTAAGAATTGCAGTTTTTATTAATTGATCTAGAGAAAACTTTGTCTTCTTTTAATTTCGTTTTTAATTGCTTTCTATTTTTCATATCGAATTTAATTGTTGCAAAAGGAATTGTTAAAATTCGCTTTAATTAATTTTTTATGCATATTTTTTTTGAAATTTCGAATTGTGCCATTCCTTGCGCTTTGTGCGATCTTGGAGAGGTTTTGTTTGAGATTTTGATTTTGATTTGCATAATTTATTGATTTATGGGAATAATATGAACGTGCCCTGATTGGCGTTCAAAAGGTTTTAAGTTATGCAACAATTTAGGGTTTTAAAATTCGAATTAGGGGCAATAAAGTTTAGTTTTCCAAGTCTGAAATTGATTAGTCTCTAGATCATTATACCGGTTACAAATCTTAGGAATAACTGTAAGTGATTGTTAAGTAAAGTATGCTATTATTAGCCTAATTAGTTATAGAATTTAGCCATTATCTATAATTAGTATTTAACGCTAATTAAGGGTGGGATAAAATAAAACTAAATTCTGGTCATGTCTAATTTGAGCATAAGATTATTTAGTAAATTCTAAATAAGCTTATTCGGTTATTTCCAAATATAAGCACAAAGTTTTAGTTGTCTCTAATAGAAGCATAAAGTATTTTGGATATTTCTGAATAATATTATTTCGTTATTTCTAAATAAAAGCATAGAGTATTTCTAAAAAAAAAAAATATATATATATATATATATATATATATATATATTTTGGAAAATACTAATTAAAGAGTTTCTAAAGCCTAGTATTTATTTTTTGATGAATATAGTTAACATATGAAAATTAGTTTCTTCTAATTAAAGCTCCCATGAGTTACTATACTCTATTTAGGACGAGTAGTCATTTTAGGATACGTCCTAGAATAGGCTTTAGGTATAGTTTTAGGATCTATTTAAAGGCAATTAGGATTTACATGTGTCATAAATTTTATACAAGTTGAGCACTGATTGTTCGCAAACGGACCTCTCTGTGTGAAACAAGTGCAGGATGGCACATGACAAGTTTAAAATGACGTGCTAGAAATGCATGTGAGTGTTAGCTTTCCCAAAGGAGGGTTAGCACTTGCTAAAATTGTATAGTGCATAAGGGTAGTGTATAAAAATAAGTTGCAACACACATGGACTAGTGATGTCTAGAAAAGCATCGGGGGCTTGGAACATAAGCGATCCGTCTGTGATCCTCCTCCCCTCGTTGACTGGCCTGGTCGTTAGTTCATGGATATGTTAATTTGACCCAAAGGTTGATTGACAAAAAGGTTACATGTTTGTACTTTATTCACTACACCAAAGTGCCTGAAGGTAATGATTGCACCCAAAGGTGTTTCATTACTGAATGGTGTTTTGGCTAAAGATTTAATGGAGCAAATAGTTTTTACACATGCTGTCACACCCCAAATCCACCGGGGTCTGACAGCCTGCCGCGTGTATAAATCTAGTGTCACATATACACGCAAGGCAGTGGATCTTTTATATGCATTGCCAGTATCCTCATTTGCTGTCTCCGCGTAATGAACCTGTAAATAATCGGGGAGAGGGGGTGAGAATAAATTCTCAGTGCGAAATTTTCCACAGTTTAGATTATTGGACTTGCAATCAAACTCTATATTCAAAAATGAAACCCAAACAATAACAATGCAAACAGATATATGTATAATCATAAATAACAGAATGCCAATGCTCGACAACAGTTAAATCAACCTGAAACACAGTTTACGGAATTTCCAAGATGGATTTCAAAACACAACATATATTTTGGCTTAACTCGATTCATAACTCAGTTCATTAGGGCTTGTAACAACTACAGATGATCTTTCGAGCTGGACCGTTATCAAACCCACATCTGTAGGGTTACAGGCGCCTACAGATGGCCAACCAAGCTGGACCCTTTATCTGACACCCATCTGTAGTTGCTGTTTGGCTTAACCATTTCCTAAGGTCCGGTTACAAGTCACCAATACAGGTCAACTTGACACAAATGCAAACACACGGAATCAAAGTTACCTATACAGGTCAACCTTGCTAAATCTCAAGCAAATATATCAAAGCCACACATATAGGTCAGTCTCGCAAAATCATCACAGGTCAACGCATAAGTCAGCAGCGTCACCTCATCCAGCCACCTAAACAGGTCGGTCTGGCAAATTCTAACAGGTCAACGCATAAGTCAGCAGCGTCACCTTATCCAGCCACCTAAACAGGTCGGTCTGGCAAATTCGTAAACACAGGTCAACGGATAGGTCACCGTTACCTTATCCAGCCACCTAAACAGGTCGGCCTGGCAGATTCATTCATATCAAGAACAATTAATAGAACTAATCAAATAATAACCATACCAACATGCCAATTAACCTTAACCGAACAATTCAATCATTCTCATTTATGCAAGAATCAATATGCAGCATGAATTCCAAAATATGCAACAATTAATCATTCAACATGACAAACGAATAAACAGTTTAATTCCTGAAAATAAAGTATCAAACAAGTCCAAGAATCCCGCACCTTATTATGACGAGCGTACCGCTTAATTTAAAGATCAGGCGTCTCGAATTGACTCGCGAAATCTGGCTCGACTGAGCCTACACCTATATTATACGATTACTTGGTTTAGTTCGGTTACATTCTCAAAACTTAGATTCCAAAAGCCGTCTTTCAATTCGTTAATTCGTTTATACCTTTCAGCTCATGTATAATCATTTAATTCACGTCCAATTCCAAATTTACATATACACATCATGTCATATTCATTTCAATATTACAAGACTTATGAAATTACAAATCCAATTCACCTTATTTATCCAGTTAAACATTCAAAGGCCCAATTTTCTCAATTATTTCACTTTGGCCCATTTACGTATCAATTATCTTATTCCAATTCAACTTAATTAAAGGCCCATAATTTAGCAACGGTTTACGCCTCTAATTAACAATTCACCATTTACTCAAAGTCCATTTATAACATTTCAATTTCAGTCCTCTTTACAATTATTTAAATTCACATATGGCTCAAATTATAATACTTCACATGCATGGCCGGCCATAGCCTCAAACAATTTACATCTTACAATTTGGTCCCTTATATTTATACAACTCACATAGGCCTTATATTTTATAATTCATACCCCTAAATACAATTAATTTGCAATATGGTCCCTGTCAAGTAAGTGTCTGGTAAATCAATTTAGAACCATACTAGTATCTACACTGGATAGGTACACTAGTACCAGCACCACGCAAGTCATCACAGAAATCAAACGCCCAGTCACAATAACAGACAATACCATTTCAAACAAATCATTTCTTACATTTCAGTCCCTTTAATTCATACAAATCACTATGGTCATATATTTTACAATTCCGACCATTTACATAAAAAAAATCATTTTTGCAATATAACCCCTTATACTTAATTTATTCGAGCAATTCGATCGAGTCGGGAAAATCAACAACCCGTACTCGAAACTAACAATTTCACATCCTATGACATTAATCAATTCATCAAAACACAAATCAAGAATTTTAGAAATTAACCGAAAGAGAAAATGTCGAAAGAAAGTGATCGGTTCCGAGGGTTTCGTCTCGCCTTGTGGCCACCAAAATTGAATCAACCACCACAGATTTAGCGTCTCCAACCACCATCTTAGCACCAAGAGACACCCGATTAGCACCCGCAAGCAATAAGGACGGACCCCCAATTTCTAGGGTTTCGGATCCTAGGCGGGTCTGGCGGGTCTGGCGGGTCGGACCGAGAAGGAAAGAGAGGAGAGAGGCGGGGCTGGGGCGCGGCTTGCCGACGACGGAGGAGGGAAGAGGGGGGCGGAGCCCCTCTGATTTTGGCGTAGAAAAGGGAAGGGGGCGCTGGGTTGGGGATAGGTCACGGACAGAGAAGGAGAGGAGAGAAATAGAGAGGGGGTTTATTAATTGATGCTTCAAGATTCATGCTACAAGGTTTGAATGGTTGAGACTTTCCAAAAGAAACAAAGTTTAATTAATTGATACATATAGCGAATTCACCCCTGACGGAAAGCAAAGTTTCAAGATTTCTAATTTATATAATTATATATATATATATAGAGGTGGGCTACGGTGAGTTGCGAAGTAAAACGCGTTTCTACTTCACGCCGTATTTTTATTTTGAAAGTCCAAACGACCGATCCGAACCGTTAGATGTTTAATCCATATTGAAATGTACTTGGAGACCAAATTTTACATTTTTTGGAATTTTTTTACTATTTATTAAGTATTTTTGAAAATTGCTGTTTTGCTGTGAACAGTAAAAAACAGTAAAATTTTCTGGACCATCAGATCAGCGACTTTCAAAATTGCTTAATAAATAGTAAAAAAATTTCAAAAAATATAAAATTTGGTCTCCAAGTACATTTTAATATGGAGAACAAGATGAACGGTTCGGATCGACATTTTGAACTTTAAAATTGCAAAATATGAGCGTGAAGTAAAATAGTCGCTTTACTTCGCAACTCACCGTAGCCCACCTCTATATATATATATATATATATATATATATATATATTCGATTAATCTCTATAATTTCTACATGAACGAGTTTTATAAATTTTCTAATTCGTTTATATCTCGAAATTTTATTGTACATAATTTCATAAATTATTTATATTACGACATTTTAGTTTCGTTTTAGTCGGTCAGAAAATTTCTGAATGATCGTTAAGTTAATTAAACTTTTTATTTAAGTCAATTGATCGATTTATCAATTTAATCAAGTTTTAAAATTTCAGAATGTAACACATGCCTTTAGATAGATTTTAGAATTATGATTAAGGATCAAATCGTGACGCATCGTATCTAAATTATTTCCTTGTTCTTGAATTTTCAGATCTAAACATAATGTCAAATCTAAGTCAGATTAAGCCCCTCATGGGGAACAATTTCAAACAGTGGGAGGAAAAGCTGAAATTAGTCTTAGGGATCATGCAATTGGACATAGCACTGAGATTTGATCGCCCCAAGCCTAATAAAGAGAGTGAGGTAACTCCCCAAGAGAAGGCTGATATTGAAAAATAGGAGCATTCAGATCGCATGTGCATAATGGTGATGAAGCAAACGATCCATGAGACTTTTCGAGGCATAATACCTGATACAGAAACCGGCGCTAAAAATTACCTTAAGGCCCTTGAAGAGAAATTCACAAAGAGTAAAAAGACTGAAGTTAGTACACTTTTTGTGAAGTTGGCAACAATAAAATACAAGGGAAAAGAAGGGGTTAGAGAGCATGTTATTGAGATGAAAAGACTGCAACGTGCCTTGAAAGGGCATAATTATGACATCTCTGATGAAGTTCTCATTGAGTTCATTTTTCTGTCTCTCCCGTCTAACTTTAGTCAATTCAAGTTGACTTATAATTGTCAAAGAGAGACGTGGACACTACCTGAGTTTGAGGCTCAGTTAGTGCAGGAGGAAGAGAGACAGAAAATGACTAAAGGAGAAAGTGCTCATGTAGTAACATCTAATCCTAAGGGTAAAGGCAAGAAGCGCAAGTTTACTGCCAAGGAAAAGGAACCCACCAAGGCAGCTGCAGACAAAGATGCAAAGAAGAGCAAAAATGATACTTCTGATAATTCAGAAGAAAGGACATGCTTCTTCTGTAAAGCACCTGGGCATACAAAGAAATTCTGCACCAACTATCATGCATGGTTGGCAAAGAAAGGTATGTCTCTTGCTTTAGTTTGTTCTGAAGTTAATTTAAGTTCTGTATCAAGATATACTTGGTGGATAGATTCAGGTGCAACGTCTAACATCAGTATATCGATGCAGGGTTGCCTAAGCCATCGCAAGCCAAGTGAGGCGGAGCGCTACGTTTACGTAGGAAATGGCAATAAAGTAGAAGTGAAAAGTATAGGAAAATTTAGATTATTATGTAGGACATGATTTTATTTAAGTTTTGATGCTTTAGTGGTTCCATCCTTCAGAAGGAACCTAATTTCTGTATCTTATTTGGACAAAAATGGTTATGTATGTTCATTTAGTAATGGAAATTTCAGTTTGTGTCAAAATTCTAAGCTTCTTGCTTCTGGTATCCTGTCTTCTTATGATAATCTTTATTTTCTAGATATAGACACTTCACATTCAGAGGCACTGCATATAGATAATAGAAAACGTAAATTAACTTGCGAGAAATCAGCAACATTATGGCACAAGCGATTAGGACATATCTCTATAAAAAGGATAGAACGTCTTGTGTCTAATGATATTCTCCAACCTTTAGATTTTACAAACTTAAGTGATTGTGTAAATTGTATAAAGGGAAAACAAACTAATAAACGTAAATATAATGCCAAAAGGTGTAATGACGTTTTAGAATTGATTCATACCGATATATGTGGTCCTTTTCCAAAGGCTGCAAGAAATGGTCATCGGTATTTTATCACATTCATAGACGATTATTCTAGGTATGGCTATATTTACTTGATAAAGGAAAAGGCTGAAGCGTTAGACGTGTTTCAAAATTTTAAAGCGGAAGTTGAGTTACAACTTAACAAACGCATAAAAGCTGTCAGATCTGATCGTGGTGGTGAATACTACGGCAGATATGATGGATCAGGAGAACAGCGTCAAGGTCCCTTTGCAAAATACTTAGAGGAATGCGGAATTGTGCCTCAGTATACATTGCCAGGTTCACCTGCAATGAATGGTGTTGCTGAACGGCGAAATCGCACCCTTAAAGACATGGTGAGAAGTATGATTGCTCGTACAACTCTACTTGAGAATTTGTGGGGAGAAGCCTTAAAGACTGCAGCATACATACTTAATAGAGTGCCTACTAAAGCAACTAACAAGACCCCTTACGAGTTATGGGTTGGGTGCAAGCCTAGCTTGAATCATTTGAGAGTTTGGGGATGTCCATGTGAAGCTAGGCCTTATAAGCCAAGTGAAAAGAAACTGGACGAAAGGACCGTTAGTTGTTACTTTATAGGCTATTCTGAAAGATCTAGGGGGTATAAATTCTATAATCCAACAGAACATATAGTTTTCGAGTCAGGAAGTGTGAAATTTTTTGAGGATAATGAGTTTGTGGGGGGAGATATGACAAAAGATAGTATTTTTGAAGAAGAAGAGACGAATGAGAATGAGACTATGGACCAAAGTCCTGGTTTTGTTCAAATTCCGATTGTGTTTAGAAATACATCTTTTGACAATGTGCAAACATCATCATCCCAAACAACTCAATTAGAAACTCAACATGGAATAGAGAACACAAATGGACCTGAATCCAACCCAAACCCTGACATTGCCATGACCAATGTTGATGGCCTAGGGCCTGTGGGAGATTCAGAAGTTGGTAATGATGTTCCTCCTCTTGTTGAAGATCAAGTTGTAAATGAACCTCAAGAAAATCTAGAGCCTGTGCCAATTAGGAGATCTACTAGAGAGAAAAGATCTACACAATCGAAGGATTATGCATATCTTCAAGAACATGAGTTTGACATTGGCATGTTTGAAAATGATCCTGTTAATATCAAACAAGCTGTGGAAAGCTCTAACTCTCAAATGTGGATTAATGCCATGAATGAAGAGATGAAATCTATGTATGACAATGACGTTTGGGATATCGTTCCGTTACCTAAAGGCAAGAAACCCGTTGGTTGCAAATGGATATTTAAAACTAAACGGGATTCTAAAGGCAATGTTGAAAAATACAAGGCACGTCTTGTTGCGAAAGGTTTCACACAGAAAGAAGGCATTGATTATAAAGAGACTTTCTCTCCAGTTTCATCAAAAGACTCTTTAAGGATTATATTGGCACTTGTAGCACATTATGATTTAGAACTTCATCAGATGGATGTAAAGACGGCATTTCTCAATGGTGACATTGATGAAACGATCTATATGAAGCAGCCAGAAAACTTTGTATCAGGTGATGCAGGGTCTATGGTTTGCAGACTTAAGAAATCTATCTATGGGCTAAAACAAGCATCTCGACAATGGTATCATAAGTTTCACAAAGTTGTTAGCTCATTTGGTTTTGAGTCTAACATAGTAGATGAATGTATATACCTTAAGTTCTGTGGGAGTAAATTTATTTTCTTGGTTTTATATGTAGATGACATATTGCTTGCCAGTAATGATAAGGACATATTGCATCAAACTAAGAATTTTTTATTTAAGAACTTTGAAATGAAAGATCTTGGTGATGCATCATTTGTTCTAGGGATTGAAATACTTAGAGATAGATCTCAAGGCATTCTAAGGTTATCCCAAAGGAACTATATCGATAAGATTCTAACAAGATTTGGCATGCAAAACAGTAAACCAGGAGATACCCCTATATCAAAAGGAGATAAGTTTAGTCTAAAACAATGTCCCCAAACTGACTTAGATAAAAACATCATGAAAGATATTCCCTATGCCTCAGCCGTAGGTAGCATCATGCATGCACAAGTATGCACGCGTCCGGATATTGCGTTCATTACTGGAATACTAGGGAGATATTTAAGTAACCCAGGTATGGAACACTGGAAGGCAGCCAAGCGAGTGTTGAGATACCTAAAGAGAACTAGGGACTATATGCTCACGTATCGGAGATCGGAACAGCTCGAGGTCATAGGATATACCGATTCTGATTTTGGAGGATGTGTCGACAGCATGAAGTCAACATCAGGATACATCTTTATGATGGCAGGTGGTGCCGTATCATGGAAGAGCGCTAAGCAGTCATTGGTAGCCTCCTCCACTATGGCAGCTGAATTTGTCGCATGCTATGAAGCATCTAATCATGGCGTATGGCTGAAGAACTTGGTCACAAGGCTGAAAATTGTGGATTCTATTCAGAAACCACTCAAATTATTATGTGACAACAATTCAGCAGTGTTATACGCAACCAACAACCGAAGTTCATCAAAGTCGAAGTACATCGACATTAAGTTTTTGGTTGTAAAAGAGAGAGTGCAGAATAATGAATTATGTATAGAACACATAGGTACAGACTCCATGATTGCGGATCCTCTTACTAAAGGATTACCACCCAAGCAGTTTCATGAACATGTTGCTCGTATGGGTGTAATATCTGTTTAGGATAGTTAGAAAATGTGGGAGTCTAAATATGTTTTAAAAGTTCTATGTAATGTAATTGTAAACAGTTTTGTTGATATATACAAGTTGCATTCAGTTTCAGTTTCATTATTTCTCTCTTTAAAGTTTAAATTTTTGACCTCATATAGTAAAGTTAAGGTGACTCAATTAGAAATAGGCACGTCTAATCACACTTGCGTGTAATTTCTAAACTATATGTCCAAATCAGATTCATGTCATTCAATTATGTTGGCAGCGTGATTTATGTCGGTTTAGTTGCGAATAAATGTGACGAATACCGCTTAAGTCCTTTGTTAGCATAATTGATGGACGGAATTGTTTAAGAAATACGATAAGTAAAGACAGAAAAGTTGCATGCAATAAAGTTAAGGATATATAATCAAAAGGTTGCACTTGTCCATGTGGGAGATTGTTGGATTTAGAGACGTCTAATTACAATAATTAAGTTGGACATACGTGCATTATGATTATGATATCAAATACTGTCACAAGATTACATTTATGTAATTATTAAAATATGCCAAACAATGTGATTAATTAAGTCATGGCATTATACGTATTTAAATAAGGTTTTGGATACGAATACATATAGAATAATGTTAATCAATTATAATTGTTAATGGACCGATTATAGTTGATTAAAATAATAGCAGTGATAAATTTAGACAAACTTGTCTCACAAGTTTTGCACTGCTATAAAAAGGCTGGGTCTCCATAACCTTGAACTCATCATGATCATTCTCCACTGTCTTGCTCCATAAAAGACTAGATATTCTGCCTTCAATTCGAGAGACAGAAACAAGTAAGAGAGAGTTCAAGAGTTGTGGAAGGACTCGCTGGCCAAGTAATTTTGTAGGTTGAGCGTGCGAGCAAGTCAATCAAGCCATCTACATCGATTCCTTTGATATTGCTTGAGAGGCAATAGACGGAAGGCCATAAAGATGGAAAGTAAGTAATTTCCGCTGTGCTTATTTAATTCTTACATAGATCTAGGTTAAGGTTTTAAGTAAATTAGAAAAACCTGACTTTGGGCCAACATTCATATCTACAGTAACACCCCATTCTCCTTTTATGAGTTACAATATCAGATTAAAACGGACGACTGAGATCTCATTCTACACATCATGTATTGATTGCCCTTGATCTGAATTCAAGTTCCAAATGGGCTTTGCGGCCGGATAGAACCCAGCAGAGCTGCAGAGGCGTCCATTGTTATCTGGTAATAGTTTATTAATGGGCTTAGGCCTTGGCATATTGTGCAAATTTATACACTTTCGTTATTACTTGCATGCTTTCGTTCTTAAAATAACAAACTTGTGCAAACTCAATCCAATTTTTTTAAATTCCTTCAATTATTAATTTATTTACGGCACTCAATAGTCAATACAAGTCAGTATTTTTTTTTTTATGAAAAATATGAATCGAGCCCCTATTTTATATATTGAAAAATCAAAGTACAAGAGTTCCAGGTTCTGAAGTAGAATCTGATATACATATTACAAAATGCGGCTCAATAGATACGAGGCCTAAATTTTGAAAGAAGTGGTTGCTAAAAATGGAAAAATAAAAGTTGATGTCATCACTGGATGGAAAAGTAAAATCTTTACCCAGTGAAAAAACTAAAAGACTAAAAAGTCGCAGAAGTAAAAAACAGATTAATTAAGATAGGACCACTGTGTGTAGAACTGTAGACTTCTGCTAATTTTCTGATCGATTTGTTTTGTTCTTTGAATATTTTGATGCACATTTATCTTCAACTTATAAATTGTGTGATTAACATCACTTATCATCTTTTTTTTGGTATTTTTTTTGTCTATGAGCATTCCAATCAGGTCTGTGTGGAGGTGTTCAAACAATCGGTTCAGTTGAAACCGGAGTAAAATAATCAAATCAAACATTTTTTTTTCTGCTTTTCAAAAATAGAATTGACCGAACCGATTAAACTTATCTGCCGATTAAGAATTGAACCGAACAAACTGAAATAAATTTTGGTTTGTTTGGTTCAAACCCAAGTAAACCTATTGGTACTATTATTAACAAAAAATATACATTTTCATACAAAAATTGTTCGATTCCATACAAAATATGTAGGTGTTCTACAATATTTAAACTAAAATGAAAAAAGAAAGCGATGAGTGGATCAAACAAAAAAATATAAACTATACTTGAACCATTATAATTCGATCGGTTCAGATTAATCAATTTTAAAAAGTCTAAACTGAACCAATTCATTTAAATTGAAAAATGATCCATTTAAATAAATAAAAATTAGTTCGGTTAAAAACCGAACAAATTAAACCGTTTGAACAACCTAGGTCTGTGGCTTTTGTTGTGTCTTCGGTGAAAAAACCGAACAAATTAAACCGTTTGAACAACCCTAAATCCATGGCTTTTCTTGTGTCTTCGGTTAGAGGAATGGAGAATCTACTCAATAGAAGATAAAGAAATCCAAAAAGGATAGTGGGAAAGAGCAAAACTGAGAAAGAAGAAAAAATTGCGAGCTAGGGTTACTCTGCCGTTTTGAGAGTCGAAGGCGACTACCCTCCCCTTCAGTCCCGCCCCACCATTTCTCACCCTACCCCCACAATCAATCCACCCACTTACTGAGCAGATGAGGTTTTCTTTTCGAGCCGAGCTGACGAGGTCCTCCTTTCGAGCCGGACCGATGAGGTTTCCCCTTTCGAGTCAACGCTTCACCAACTACCACCACCCCGCCTCCGTTGAACCAACGCTTCCACTTCCGTTCTAGTCGTGACTCATTCACTCCGCCTCATTTTGCTCCGTCGCCCTGTCTCGAGTTGTGTCACTCAGGTAGTCTTAGAGTTTGGTCCGTTTCCTCGTTAGTATTGTTAATCACAACAGCGAGGCGATAAGGAAGTTTGAGATCCACCACCCAATCTTGGCTCCTCAACTTTGTGGCTCTTTGCTTCTGTCTCGATTCAATGGATTCGGATGGAGGATGATAGAATTTGGAATGCAAGAGAAAGATTGACCATGCATCCCTTTATTCCTATTTTTTTTTTCTTTCTAATCAATAGTCCAGTAATCTGCACAAAATGAATGCTTGACATAATTGCTTATCTACCCTTGCTCACAGAATATCTCAACTACATTTGCTCAGGTCACGCTACTGCACATTAAATTATGGAATTAAAGATCATCATATTGACATATGGAGTTATGGACAAATTTACGTTGACAGCCGAGTCCGCGCGTAGGATATCATGTATGATGTATGACAAATTAAAGTCTCTCCATCCCTTTTATAATTTTTTTTGTGAATACTATTCTAAAAGCAAACCAATCAAAGATCATTTATCTTAAGGACCTTAACGAAGAAAAAGTCTAGAACAAGCATAGGTAAGTTTAGGTGAGACAAATTGTATTGATTGTCCCTATTTTCTAGTTATAATCATAAATGTGGTATTTTTATGTTCAACGTATATTTTTCTTGAAGATTAATATTTGAAACCCCATTAATATGCAATAGTTGTTCCAATGACAACCCTTGTGATTGTTTCTTTATACTTTTAATACAATCATTGGGATTTCAACATCCATTTAAAAAATTTCTGGTTTTGTTCTTGAAAACAAATTAACAATATTACTTTTCTGCAGGGATGGAGTTGCTTTTAGGATATATAATCATATTTCATATTTGAACAATAATATCATTACTATAATTAACATCATCGGTACACTGTAATTAGGTGGTCGATATTGATTTCATCAAACCATAATAATTTAATCACGGAAGTTTACAAGTCGGAGATACGTACTAAAGCTAATTATTAATCTTCAAAATCAATGGAGAAAACGAAGATCAGGTCCCAGCAGATTCCTCACGGGTTTACCTCTCAATATCACAATTTAATATTAGGCATGTTATCAATTTTAATAATTTTCTATTAAAAAGTGGCGTATTGACTATTGAGACAAAATTCACTAATTAGTAATTAGTCTGACATTGATGAGTTTCCCAACTATTTTTCATGTCTTCATCAGATTTTTCCCTTTTCACTTCTAGGGGATTGAATCGTCTGCCTCTTTGGGGGCAGGAAATTCCTGCCCCCAGAGTCACTGTTGGTGGACCCCCTAAACCCTAAACTCTAAATCCTAAACCCGGCCCCACCCCGCAGTGACTGAGGGGGCAGGATTTTCCTTCACCCCGGAGGGCAAGTGATCTGCTTCCCACTTCTAGTACAAACATTTCTTTCCGTTTTGTCAAAACATGCATCTTATTTCACTGTATTCACAAATAAATACAATATCAAAATGAAAATTAAGCACCGAGCCACAACTAAAGTGGCTCGAGTCCCGTCTCACTACGGAGAGACGCGGATTCAATTTTTTGAAATAATATCTAAAAAATATTAAAATGTACCAGCTCTTTAATAGAAAAAAATGGCTCTTTTTTTTAGTTTTAGTATTTATTTACATGTGAATGAGGCCTAAATACTCGATAATTAATTTATAATCCATTCTATTTTACAAAATTTGCCCCAAGTTCTTTATTTTTTGCGTGCAAATATTGATTCTAACAAAATAAAAATTGTGAACAAATGCACGGGGTCAGACCGTCATAAGAGCCCTCATCTAAAAAAAATAAAAGTAATATTTTGAATATGACTTTTAGGGTAAAATTTGAGAAAATAGCCACCGCTAAGGACCGATTTTTTTATTAATAGAAAATAAAATAATAAAATATCGAAAAAGGGTATAGATTTTGGATTTTGTCGAAAAATCGGGCGCTAAGGATGTCAAACGTATGGTACGGATCGGATAGAGAAGTTTTCAATTTTTATATTCATATCCGAATAAAATTAATTTTACTCATACTGTAGCTGCATCCGTTGAGATAAAAAGTAACAAAATATATAATATATAATTATAGAATAAACTAATAGCTTATATATATTAAACTTCATAAAATAGAAGAGTTATAATTAATTTTTATTACATATTAAAGAGATATTATTATTAACTACAAAAAAAATATTGTTGAATCAATTTTGTCATAAATTACAAATTAAACTACTATATAGATAAATTAATTTTATCATAAACTATTAAATAAAAATCATATAAAATATTGTATAAATTAATTTAATCATAGTAACAAAAATTATATGGTTATATGCACAAATAAGAAATTATATCGTTTGTAATATTATATTTATCAATTAACGAGTAAAAAATAGTATTTACTCATATTTGTATCCAATATGCTAATAAAAAAAAGGAAGCGTCTAATTGTCCACAACTAGTTGTCTACAGTTTGTCCATAGAAAAAATTTCATTTGACTTGCACGAATACCGTAAAACTCTTTCTTCATTATGTATATTTACACAATATATTACATAAAATAGGTCAGTTAATAAAATATCAACCAGCTGGCATTCAAAGTGATTCCAAGTTTGTTAGTAACAGTTTGCAACTAGCACAACAAAACAAAAAAAATGTACTTTCAAAGGGACCACTTGTTGTACTTTCAAAATTACAGTTATTAGAAATTATTGACAGTTAATGTTAATTATTAGCAGTTATTTCGAAAAAACAGGTGATAAGCTACTATTACCCTATTAATTGCTTTATATTTTGATATGTTGTGTAATATGGTTGTTATGGAACTTACCAACTTTATTTTTCATATGCTCTTTTAGATATTTCCTAGTTGCTTCACAACTAGGAAGATCCCCATATGTAGTAGCTACTAAATCTTCTGAATATTTTCATATTTTGTATGAACACATTGGTTTCTATGAGACAGGTGGTGTATTCCATTTTATCAAAAAAACAAATATTCTCCAACCACTGATTGATGTTGCAATCAGAATAAAGTTACAAACAAAAAGAAGAAAGGAATAAAAATCTCTTATCTCCTGCTCTTTTTGTCTCCTTTCGGCCGAACTTTTTATTAATATAAATTAGAAAATAAATAAATTAAAACAATCGGATTGATATTCAAAAATTTTGGATCATAACTAAGGAGAATAGCTTGGGTCCGATGGTCATTGGATTCAAAGTGGTTTTAATGAGTTTGCTCACCATCGGATCTGCTTTAGGATTTGTGCCCGCACTTTTGCGTATGCTTTAAAATTCATGCGCACGAATTCTAAAACAGATCCGATGGTGAGCGAACCCATTGGAACCACTTTGGATCCAGTAGCCATCGGACCCAAGCTAAAGTCCATAACTAAGACGTTATAAACTAGTTTATGATGTTCAGTTCAAACGCCATAAATTATGTAATTCTGCCTAGAAAAAAGAAAGAGTAGGTCCGAAAATTGATGCAGACGTGTACAAATGTTAAAGCGTAGCGTATGAATTTTAAAGCAGATCGGACATTTCTGGAGTCCATCAAACCTAAAGTATCAGATATACTTTTATTAGACTACTTTCATCAAACCTAAAGCAGATCGGACATTCCAGAGTTAGCCTACTTTTATAATTTCAATAAAGGAAAAAATTATAAAAGTAGGGTTATTGAAATTAATATTAAGACATAGGATTCTATTTTTTCAATGGCAATAGTTTAATATAATATAAATATAAAAAGTAAAAGAAAAAAAGGTCAAATTGAATTAATTAAAAAACAAATAAAAATGAAATAATTAGACTTCAAATATACTTTTATTGAAAGCTAGATCATAAATGATGTAATACTGAGCACATATATTTATAATTAGAAATAATATTACACTAATTAGATCAGAAATAATATTTATATTTGTAATACTGAGCACATATACTTTTTTTTAGATCTGATACTTATTCGTAATTAATTTATAGAAAATTTCGATTTTTTTTAATAGTTAAAAACAAAAATAAAGATTCGAGAAAACAAAATAATAGCCTAATTACATAAATAGATGAGAAATAATAACTTGCCAAACAAAACTCTTAAATCAACGGTTCAAAAACGTTGCGTTTTACCTCAGGAGTCAGGAGCCTCTTTATAACCATCAGATCTCACCCAACCGACATCTTCTTGAATTCGCATCCTCTGAGATATCTCAAACTTTTGAGTGTTTTATGGAAAATCTCAACCGTTCAAATACGTTCTACACAACTCTCAAAGCACAAATACTACTGCCCCAGTGCCCCCTGCGCTATCCCCGAATAGACACCGTACACGTCGGTCACGCAAAAATTGAGATACCTCAGAGATACGCACTCCATCTTCTTCCCCTCTTAATTAGCCAAACCCACCTCACGCTACCCCAAATTGTCTTCCGATCATCAATCGTATCCAGGCCAATAGTTTTTCCAAATCATGGTAACAACAGGGGACCATGGCTCGATACTGTAGAAATTACTAATTTTAAGTAAGGTACTTCACAAACAATAGGATAGAAGGGCCTGGGTCCCCACTGGTACCCCTATCTCCGTCTCTGGAGCCATGGAGACTGTCAGACGAGCAACCCACGCGGGATCCTGGTACACTAACAATGGTTAGTCTTATCTCGTCTCTTAAAATCTTTTTTCAATTTTTTTTATTGATTAAGTAGAGGAGATTAGTTTCACGTTTGGAGTCTATTTGGAAAGAGAAATTAATGTATTAATTGTTGAATCTTGTGCGTTTTCTTATGCTAGCTATGATAATTTATTTAATAATATTGGTTTCTTACTGCACCATTAAATTATGTCTAATTTTTTGCTGGTTGTTATTAGCTAGCAGATTGGAAGAAGAGCTTGATGGTTGGCTTAGAGCTGCTGGCCTGACAAAATCTGCAGACGTCCGAGGTGTAATTGCACCGTAAGTCGATTTACACTTACTCTTACAAGCTACAAAGCGTTCTGAACTGATCTTATGCACTGATTTTTTGTTTTTAACGTTCATCATTATAGACATGCTGGGTACTCATACTCCGGCCGAAGTGCAGCATTTGCATTTGGCAATATAGATCCTACTAATATGTAAGTCTTCTCATAGAATTGATATTCTTTAAAATTGTGAAATATCAAGCTATTTCTTGTGAAATTTATCATATTTACTTTGGCAATATATAGTTTTTGTGAAGGTTATTAAATTCTCTTGATCACGATTCCGGGTGCTTCAATCATATATTAGTTGCCTAATGCTTTATTGATTGAAGTTTGTTTTCTCACCGACTAAACTTGTTTTCTATCATTTCAGAGTTCTTTTCAGTTTAATTATTACTTAACAGAATCAAAACTTGAAACATTGTTATTTTGCATTCTCAAACTTTGTATTTGCTTTCTAATCAGGGGGTAATCTACATCACAAATTATGCTTTCTCTGTTATTTTTGGCCTTCATTTTAATAGTTTTGAGATATTATAGTTCAAATTCTGGATGAATGGACAAAGCATGGTTAATAACTTTTTGTCTATTATTTCGTTCAATACTGTATTTCAGTTCGAGGGTTTTTCTTCTTGGTCCTTCCCACCACTATTACACTCCTAAATGTGCTCTAACCAGAGCCACCACTTATAGTACACCTATTGGTGACTTGCCAGTGGATCAAGAAGGTATAACTCTCTTTTATTATTAATTATACAACTCCTTCATTCAAGGTAACTTTTAAACTATTCTCTATTAAACCCTTTATTCTTGTTCTAGTTATTGAGGAGCTGAAGGCAACTGGAAAATTTGAAATGATGGATTTGCGTGTAGATGAAGCAGAACATAGCATGGAAATGCACCTTCCTTATCTAGCTAAAGTATTTAAAGGGTAACTTTACCATTTGCAAACAAAATAAATTATAATAATATGCATTTTTACTAAGGAGAAACCCAAAAGTTTTTAAAGATAGCTCTACTATGTAAAGCCAAAATATCTATATTATTATATAAGTGTATTGATGGTTGGTAGTAAACTAGCACTCTGCCAAAGTTATAACTTTGATACGTCCAATTATACTTATAAGTTCGTATTTAGTCTTTCTGCATCTCTTAACTCTTATAACATCACTGTAGTTGCAGTACTTATTTTTAAAAGGTTTTAGTTATTTGACTAATCCTGTTGAAAATGTAAGCCTCAATCCAGCCAAATAAAATTGACAACACAAAGGAGTATTTTACACAGTTACTGGACCATTTTAATCGTTCTGCTTTTTTATAGACTTTAGCTCCATAGTGTTACTGTTCTTTGTAATTTGTCGCACAGATACGAAGTAAAAGTTGTACCCATACTTGTTGGTGCTTTAAGCTCAGAAAGTGAAGCCATGTATGGCCATTTACTTGCCAAGTACATAGATGACCCAAAAAACTTCTTTTCTGTTTCCTCAGACTTCTGCCATTGGGGTTCTAGGTACTTCATAAATTTCTACTATTTTCCCAATTTTACGTGTACTATCTTTTTTATCTTTTTTTGTAAAACATTTGAGAAAAAGCAAATGAATAATTTCTTTTGTGCCTTGCATGGTTATTAAAAGCATCACATAGTTTTAGAAAACATAGAAATTAACAGAAACCAAAAACGTAAAATATTCTGTTGAATGTCATTTGACGTAGTCTTGAAAAGTTCTGGAGTTGTATTCTTCTTTTCTTTTACCTCTGCGTATTTAAGAAATGCAGGCTTAGCACTAGAAAGTTCATAAAAAGCACCTCAAACAAATGTAAAAGTATCTGAAGTTCAGAATAAAGTTTAATGGTAGTATTGGATAAAAAATATAATCAGTGAGAAAAGACATACTATTAGAAAGCAGACTTTTCTGGATTGACGATGCTCTTTTGGCTATTAAAATAACTTCCTCAAACATATTGCAATTATTTTGACTTTATTTTATATCTATCAGGTTTAGTTACACATATTATGATAAAAAGCATGGCCCGATTTATAAATCGATCGAGGCCTTGGATAGAATGGGAATGGAGATAATTGAGACAGGTGATGCTGATTCATTCAAAAGGTACTTGCAACAGTATGAGAACACCATTTGTGGTCGCCACCCAATTAGTGTTTTTCTCCATGTAAGTTGTCTCTCTTGTCCCATCTCTGTTTTTTTATATTCATAAGACTGAATTTATGTTCATCAGCATGCGAACATATTCAGGCCTTAAATTCATGTTCCTGCCAAAAGGGAAGAATAGCACTCTCTTGATTTTGGTACAGTGCTAGCTTGGTATGATCATAATAGCTCTCTGTGGGCTTTAATATTTTGACACAAAAGCTGAACCAGAAACTGGTACCAAACAATGATTTGTATCCTATTGTGCTGGTCAGGCTTGGTATTAGTTCTTCACCTGATTTAACAGCAATAATATCTCTGCTTTTGCATTCTCAGATTTTGATCCCCCTTCCTCTTTTGTGTGTGTTTCAGATGTTAAAGAATTCATCTACAAAAATAAAAATAGGCTTCCTTCATTATGAGCAATCTAGCCAATGCAAGTCCTCACGGGACAGCAGTGTCAGTTATGCTTCAGCAGCTGCCAAGCTGGACAACTAAATTAACTGACAGGATCACAAATCAAATCATGCAAGTCAGGAAAACTTGAACTGACATTGAAACAAACCCTGCCTTAACTCAAATAAAACAGTTTCATCTGTTTGTAGTGGCATCGCTGGCTGTTTCGATTATTCTGGTCAATTGTTCATTCTCTGCAATTTGTTGGCATTTGGATTGAACTTGTTTCCCGTATTTGTTGCATAATGTGTGTGTTTCTGGATATTTAATCTTTATAGGCTGTTTGAAACTTTGAAGCAAGAATTATATTATTGCTCAAGTTAATAAATTACAGTTACTCATATAGCAACCATTTTAGCACAACTGCTAGCTGCTTGTGTTCTGACAAGAGCGTCGTAAGTAGGGGTGGCAACAAGCTAGCTTATTACAAGTTGGGCTCAGCTTGAACTCGTCACGAGTTGGACCGAGCTAGTTGGAGAGTTGGGTTTGACTAGATTTTGTTTTACAAACTTTTTGAATTGAGCTGAAATGAGCTATTTTTACAAATATTACAAATAAGTTTTCAAAGAATTATTAAGTTTTGATATACATTATAAAATGAATACAAATTCACAAATTGATGCTTAGCCGAGCGAGTTAGGCTTCAATTTGAACTCATTAATTTTGGATCGAATTAGTGGTGAGCGAGTTTGTCCTTAATTCGGTCCAGTAACGAATAAGCTGTTAGCGAGTGAGTTAGCTATAAGTCATGATCGAGCCACAAGTCACAACATTTGTTTTGCAGGCCCTAGTCGTAAGGCGTCACTAATCATTATCACAAAGCTAACCACGAAAATGAAAATAAATTGAAGAATGCATATATCACATAAGGAAAAGGACGATACACAAGGAAAAAAATATTCTTTTTTTTTAAATCTTGACAGCGGCTGTCAAGTATAATTTTTATTAATTAAACATAAATTACATCAATCGTTTTACATCAAGAATATCATCTACATCAAACTTCATTAACATCAACATTCGAACATTAACATCTAAACTCAACATCTAACAACTAAAATAACAAAATTAAATAAATCTTCTCTATTGGTAGTAGACATCGACGACCTTCAGTATCGACTGGCCAGTGACCGAAGAAAAAAAGACATCATATTTTTATTTATTTTTTCCGCTAGGTTTGCAGGTGGGAGAGACCGATGCAGCCTCGGCCTCCCCTTTCCCAATCAAACAAATTTTTTTTAATGTCCGTCGCTTTGTTTACTACCGGAAGTTAAAAAGAATCGATTAAACCAAAATACTGACTTTTAAAAGAAAAACTATGTCGTATTATATAAGAATAGTTCCAATCGTCAGACACCATTTATCTCACTCTAAGACAACCTTTCGGCTTAGAACATCTTTTATGTCTTTTTTAATTAAATAATTTAAATTTTCTGGAGGGTTCAAATTATTGGGTAATGACTAATGTAGGTTACACATGAATAATTTACTCGAGTATCCCTGTTTGTAGAATTGAGAGGTCAACCCCGGTTAGCAGAAAGGATATTCTTTGTCACTGAAAAAGCTGGGGACCTGGGGTTATTTATTTAGGGGATGTATTCTCCGAAAAGATGAATGCATGTAATTAAAATAAACTATTTGGTTGTGTTAACAAAATGAAAATCAATGTATTTTCTACATTGCATATTATTGATGACAGAAAAAAAAAAATCATATTTGTAAAACGCATGTAACTAACTTTCGCTATATTAAACAACCAGCTTAATTGCAGGGGAGAACATTTTTGAATGATAAGAATAATCCGAGTAGTAAAGCAGGGATGGCTCTCCTGTTAGGGACAAAGAAGGATGCATATTTGCTTGGAAAGAGCAGCAGCCCGGGATGTGCAAAACTGAAGTATATCGTCTTTGCAAACTGAAATATCCTGGCTCTGCAGTTTGCAGTGTGCGCACAATTCTTCGTTGACATCTTCTGTAATTTCAGTTCTATTTGCTTGCTAGTTATGCTGCTAATATGCACGTACGTAACCCCTTTCAACTTGTTTACTTGTATTGGTCAATGGGACTTCCCAATAACAAGTAACCCCTTCCTGTATTTGCTTGTATATTTTTTTCATGGATTGTCTGAGAAAAAACATTTCGCTTACTGTCTGAGAATATACTACTCTACTGCCCACATTAAATTGAGGTCAAAAAGTTTTACATATTTGTTGGTTGCGTCATCTTGCTTAACTGATTGTTGCATTAACTCAAAAAAATTCTTTTGAGTTAATACATCTGGACCGTTCAAAAAGCTTTAAGATTTGTGTAAATTAAATCCACACTAATGTTAAAGACCTCCTATGTTTAGGCAGGGAGCGGATGGACTCCATTTAAGTCCATTTACAATCAGACGGCTGATATCTATTAACTCAAAAGATGCTCTTTTGAGTTAATGCAGACGATACGGACTCTTGTCGAGGGCAGGATCAGTACCCGCGTTATTTTTCTCCCATCTATTTATTAAGCTGAAAAAATATTTAAAAATGTATATTTGCTTTTCAATGAGAAAAAAAATTAGGCAAAGATCTTAGTTTATCGGTCATCACGCCCCCCTATAGACTCTTATTTAAAGCCCATAAAGAGAAAACAGACGGCTCTTTCCAGCATTATCCTTTTCCACGAGAAAAGTATGGGATGCTCCAAACGATGCCAATAAAACATTTTAGTATCAAATTATTCGGTGAAAAACACAGTTAATGCGGTTGGTTGTCAACTTAATCATACATTGCCCTGCTCAGTGTAACCTGGACAAACTTTTATCAAAATAACCTGAATTTAGATTAGTGACATTGAAAGCAATTTCACCTAATCTTATCAAGCCTGAATTCTGTCACTCGAAAACACCCAATCTCTCACGGAAGCAACTTACCAGCTCGAAATACGCCAAACTTATTAGACTGTGCGTAGACATAGGGGACACCAACCTCCTTTAAGAAACCCTCGAGCAGTCCTTTGGCCCTTTCTGGATCTGTTGTCTCACACTCCACCTCATAAACCATGCCAAAACTGTAACTCGTCTCGTCAAGCTCCAAAACAAGCCCTTCCTTCCAGTCGTACACTGCTCTGACATTCTTAAACCCTCCTAAGCACACAACAGATTTGTCTTCCTCACCTCCCAGCCCGAATTCATTCACAACCTTTTTCATTATATCAGAGGAGCTTGCTAAGGCTGTAATGTTCATATTATTAGCACAAATTGGATATACTTTGGAATCTTAAATGCAACAATTAAAACAGGCCCAGTATGAAATAAAAGTGAAATGGTAGCTCATAACAGAAAACAAATGCATATACATGCTGATCCATTAAGAAAATGACCAAAAATCCAGATCAATCATAAATAACAGCAACAATTTTATATAAAATAACCACTTGCATATGGAGCTGGGCCCAAACCAGGAATCCATATCCTCTGAGGTAATTGAATATCTGAGTTTGGATCAGGACCGTCTGATCAGAATCGGGCCAATCCAGCCCGAAGTGGGATGCACGGGCCTCTTCAATATCCGTGCCAATTCTGATTGGACAATCTGGATCCAAACTCACATATTCCGTTACCTCAAGTGATATGAATTCCGAAACCAGGATAGTAACTAAATGAGCAGTCAGATACACTTCCCGTGCACAAGAATTAACACACCAAAAGGCCTGTTCCTATATATCCATAATGACTTGCATTATCAGCCATGTCTGGTTGCAATTATATGGAGAATATAAGGCTGGCAACTGATCATATATCACGTCAAGCTTTGATCATATAAAAAAAAAAAACAGGTCAGACCTGACTCGGTATTCCCATGTAGCAGTGACAACCAGGTTGGGTAAGCCTAAAAAGGTACAAATCAACATTCAAACCTCACTGGGTAAGCTTAAAGAGAAATACAAGTCAAAAGTGAGGGGTTACCTGTAAGACGCCATGGTTCAGCAACACAGGCGCGGCCTATTGATGGGTCAATGTCTTCTTCTATTTCCTCAACACGGCTTATTCCAGCAGACAGTACAGGACGGGACTTCAGGGAGAGGACGCAACGGGTATCAGAACCATAAAAGCGAAGTCGAAGTGCTGCGAAGGCAGCTGACAGCTCACCAGATAAGCCATCAAAGAAAATGTTTTCCTGCAAGCCCACGTGAGTAATTAATGTGTATTCTACTTGATTCCGATACAAAGAGGGCTACCACTTGAGAAGATCTGACTGCAATTAATGACCAAGTACTGAACTTCTGATAAATCCAATTAAGGGTACTGAACTACAATTTCCAGTTTGACCCACAAATGGTGACCCTTTTTTCTTAACATTTCTTCTCTAACCAAGAAGGAAAATATATTAATTTGGTGAATTACCCCCAGGCCTAAGGTAGCTAAATTAAAAAAACATGAGTACTGATATGCCTGATTCAAACAAATTATATAACTCAAGTCCAACTGCCAGTTTGGGTAAAATGTGAAATAATACAGAACTGACAATTCATTAGAAATCATCTAACACTACAATACTTATTTATTCTTAAGGTAAATTGTAGATCTGATGAACAACAGAACGCGACAGTAAAAATTTTATTCTGTCTTTTAAAAATATATAGAATATCTGATGAACAGTAAAACTCTAGTTGTTAAAAGTGGAATACTCCACCGATTTCATTCAAAGAAACAAAACCTACAAAGTTAACAGGTACTGGTACAAAACCACTGGTACAAGCCCTGACAAAACATGTCATAATCCAACAACATTACATGACAAGCATCAAGCATCTCCTACTACATCACCTACCACATATCAAAATATGAAGTTGGATCAACTACACGTATTACACATACAGCCAACTAAACCAAAAACCAACAAATATCAGAACTACCATACCCTGCAAATTTACCAGAAACACCTCATTTTGCTGGTAAAAAACAGTAAAACTTACCTGGAGATGAGTGCACCGGTGCAAGGTGGTGAGCGCATCAGAAAGAAGCTGGTGTGCTGCGGCGTCAGGAAGTCGGAGCTTAACCTCTACCTCCATTACAACTAAGCTCAGACTTCGAATCGAGTTTAGTGTTGGGATGGGGAGTGAATGCCGATGCGTTGAGATTTGGTGACTGGATCGAGCGACGGGTCTAGGAGCTTGTAAAGAGGATTAGGGTTAGGGTTCGGGGAAAGGGTAGATAGGTTAGAATCGGAGGGCTTGGAAGTGGAGGCGGTGGAGGAAGGAGTGCTGACGGTGGCGAAGCGGAGGCGGTGCGCTTCTTCGAGCTCTTCTCTATCCTCCGCTCTCAGCTCGATTCTGGTGGGCTTGCGGCGGAGCATAATAAGTTTACTTTCGCCAAAGCTCCAGAAAGAAACAGCAAGGGTGCAAAAGACTGCTCGGGATTTGTGCGAGGCCGTATCCGCTCAAATAAGGACGCAAGGTGGGTACGGAAGCGTGGCTGCGGAGCTGTGCAGAGCTTTTAATCTGGTCCGTTCGTTTAAAATCGGACAGACCAAATCAGATCTTTCAAATTTTGAGAATATATATTTTTTTCAATTCAGACAAGATCTGATTTAGTCCGTCCGATCCAAAACAAACGGAGCAGATTAAAAGCTCCGCACAGGTCCGCAGCGATTGGATCCGCAGAGGATACGCTCCCACGTGATCGTTATCTCATAATTCACAACCGTTAAATTAATGAGGAGGGTTCAAATGCCTCCATGTTTTTGTGCCTCCATTATGCCTCCATCTCCCTCCATCATTTTCAAAGTTCAAACAGTCGATCCGAACCGTTCAACCTAAACTCCATACTAAAATATGTTTGGAGACCAAATTTTATATTTTTAGGAATTTTTTTACTATTTTTTTAGATAGGTAGAAAAATACTGTTTTTAGATGGTTCAGATTTACTGATTTTGTATCTATCTAAAAAATAGTAAAAAAATTCCTAAAAATATAAAATTTGGCCTCCAAACATATTTTAGTATGGAGTTTAGGTTGAACGGTTCGGATCGACTGTTTGAACTTTGAAAATGATGGAGGGAGATGGAGGCATGATGGAGGCACAAAAACATGGAGGCATTTGAACCCTCCTCTAAATTAATATGCATAAGATCAAAAGCGGGTGATTTCGGAAGATGCGAATCAGGCATTTAATCGCAAAATGATTTCGGTTTCTGTGACAACGATGGACCGACCACTCCGACCCGGAAATGAGTTTTGATTTATGAATTGTGGTCAGTTTTTGTTTGGTGAGATTCCAGCCTTTGGACTGTGTGGAGCTACGTTGTTGGGCCATGTGGTCCACATTGGGATTTGGGTTTGTTAATTACGAGGAGTTCGGCCCAATTTATTTAATTATTCCATAGATAAATAGAAATTCTTCTGCACCTCTTAAAAGTCTTACCGGCATCCAAAAGGTGTTTATACTTATTATACAAATTGTTAATATCTGAATTCACGAGCGTTTGTAGATAATATATAAAGTGTATATCACTTTCCTATTTCTTAACTGTTAATTTTTTATCTAACAGATAAAAATACAATTTTCAGAATTTACATTATTAACGTAAAGTATAAAAACATTTTCATCGTCAAATATATATACTTTTGAACAGTATCAACATATCTGGATTATGTAAGTTATCTAGTGTTCAAGCATTCTAGTGGGGAATATTTTGTTGATAATTAAAATTACAATTAAAAATATTAATTATCAAATATAATTTTTATTCCGTGTTATATTGTTAGGTGCAGTGTGAGGGTGTCACTGAATATAATACGTATCTTAATCTTCTCATTCTACACTTGAGATACAATATGTAAACTATTAATCACATGATAACAAAAAAAATAACAATAAAGATGCATATGTGATATCTGTCAATTATCGATACATACTCATTGAAAGACAATCTCGACAAGAACAAGATAATCTCCGTGATTTTTATTTTTACCCAAAAAAAAATTATTTTATTATAAATAACCATGGTTTAGCAAAATTTATAAAAATGCCCAAACCGTACAGAATATATACAGTCCGAAATTAAAATTCCGAACCGTATATAATATTTACGGCCTGGTTTTTTTTTCTTTTTGGATTTAAAATTCCAAACCGTATATATTCTATACGGTCCGGTTTTTTTTGGCCCAACTTTGCACATCTGGCTAACATATCAAAACACCTTTAAAAATCATGAAAATTTACCGACAAGCAGTCTTGACTTCGTAGAACAAGACTGTGAAGTTTCATACAAAATCTCAAAACAGACCATGAGATATCAGCTCTCAAAAATTGCCCGAACTGCTGAAGGAGTGCTTCTGAATCCAAATTTGCACATCTGGTTAACATATCAAAACACCTTCAAAAAACATGAAACTTTACTGACATGCAGTATTGAATTCGTAGAACAAGACTGTGAAGTTTCATACAAAATCTCAAAACAGATCGTGAGATATCGACTCTCAAAAATTGCCTGAACTGTTGAATGAGTGCTTCTTAGTCCAACTTTGCACCTCTGGTTAACATATCAAAACACCTTCAAAAATCATGAAAATTTACTGACATGCAGTTTTGACTTCATAGAACAAGACTGTCAAAGCTGCATGTCGGTAAATTGTCATGATTTTTGAAGGTGTTTTGATATGTTAACCAGAGGTGCAAAGTTGGACTCAGAAGCACTCCTTCAACAGTTCAGGCAATTTTTGAGAGTCGATATCTCACGATCTGTTTTGAGATTTTGTATAAAAATTCACAGTCTTGTTCTATGAAGTCAAAAATGCATGTCGGTAAATTTTTATAATTTTTGAAGGTGTTTTGATATGTTAACCAGAGGTGCAAAGTTTGACTCAGAAGCACTCCTTCAGCAGTTCGGGCAATTATTGAGAGCCGATATCTCACGATGTGTTTTGAGATTTTGTATGAAACTTCACAATCTTGTTCTACGAAGTCAAGACTGCATGTCAGTAAATTTTCATGATTTTTGAAGGTGTTTTGATATATTAACTAGATATGCAAAGTTGGGCTCAAAAAAAAAAAAAACGAACCGTATAGAATATATACGGTTTGGAATTTTAAATCCAAAAAAAAAAAAACCGGGCTGTAAATATTATATACGGTTTGAAATTTTAATTCCAGACCGTATATATTATGTACGGTTGGGCATTTTTATAAATTTTGCTAAACCGTGGTTATTTATAATAATTTTTTTTTTTGGGTAAAAATAAAAATCACGGAGATAATCTCTATACAAAAAATAGGGTTGAGAAAATCACCCGTCATTATCTAACAGATTAGTGTGAAAATCATCGCGTTATTCGGTTTGGTATAGGAAAATAGAGGAGCTAATTCCCTTTGTTCCGACCTTAAAATAAATAAATAAATAAAACCTTTGAAAAGAAAAGACTTTTAGCTTCATCAAATAAAAAATAAATCATCCGGTAAGCCTTGAACTTATACGTCAAGTAGTGGTTTGATTAAACCCGGTCCGGTCCGCCCGTACTCGTTACTCGACCGGACCGTGCCCGTGCCCGGGTACACGGGTTCGGGTATGAAAAGGGCTGGATCCGGCTTTTAGGGCAAAAACCCGTTGGAACTTGAACTAAAGTGAACATGTGCCTGCTCGGACCGGTCCGTGAATCCGTGCCCGTGCTCACACCTGTGTACCCATGTACTTGTCCCGGTTTAAAATTTTCAAAATCCCCCCCCCCCCCCCCCCCCCCCCGCCCAACGGCTCATACCCGTACCCTACCCGGATTTGACATTTTTTTTTCTTTTAAAATTTAAATTTCATTCCCACCCAATCAAACCTCCATAAATAGACATCCCTCTCCCTCAATATTTTCACATCTAATTCTCTCATTTTCTCAATATTTTCATCTCTCAATCTCAATCTCAATATTTTTATTATTCTCAATTTTATATTTATTGTTTAAAAAAAATAGTTGTAAATTTAATTCATTCTACGAATACGCAAACGGAATTACGAAGTTCGGCACCTCCCGCAAGATTTTTCCGCGAGTTTTAAAGGTGACATTTATTTTATGTTAGAGTAATTTATTTTTGTAGAGTAATTTAAAATTTAAATTTGATGTTAGATTTATTTTTTGTTAGATTTATTTTTTTAGAAAAATTTAGAATTTAAATTGAATGTGAAGTAATTAGATTTGTTAGATTTGTTAGATTTATTGAATATGTTAGATTTATTTAGTTTATGTTAGATTTGTTAGATGTGAAGTAATTAGATTTGTTTTGAATATGTTAGATTTTATTTTTGAAATTCGGATTTATTTTTAATAGGTTAAAAAAATAGGTTAGATTTATTTTTTTGGAAGGTTAGATTCATTATTGTGAATATGTGAAGTAATTTGATTTCTTTTGAATAGATTAGATTTTATTTTTCAAATTCAGATTTATTTTTAATAGGTTAAAAAAATATGTTAGATTGATTTTTGTGAATATGTGAAGTAATTAGATTTGTTTTGAATAGGTTAGATTTTATTTTTCAAATTCGGATTTATTTTTAATAGGTTAAAAAGTTGGAATACATTCATTTTTGTGAATATGTGAAGTAATTTGATTTGTTTTGAATAGGTTAGATTTTATTTTTCAAATTCGGATTTTTTTTTAATAGGTTAGATTCATTTTTGTGAATATATGAAGTAATTAGATTTGTTTTGAATAGGTTAGATTTTATTTTTCAAATTCGGATTTATTTTTAATAGGTTAAAAAGTTGGGTTAGATTCATTTTTGTGAATATGTTAAGTAATTTGATTTGTATTGAATAGGTTAGATTTTATTTTTCAAATTCGGATTTATTTTTAATAGGTTAAAAAAATATGTTAGATTCATTTTTGCGAATATGTGAAGTAATTAGATTTGTTTTGAATAGGTTAAAAAAATAGGTTAGATTATTTTTCAAATTGGGATTTATTTTTGAATAGGTTAGATTTATTTTTAAATTCGAATTTATTTTAATTTTAAATGTTAGATTCATTTTTAAATATGTTAGATTTTAATTATAATGTTAGATTTATTTTTGAATAGGTTAGATAATTAGAAATCTTTGAATGTTAGAAATATTTTTGAATATGGTTAGATTATTAGATTAAAATTTGTTGAATGTTAAAATTTAAATATGTTATATTAGATTTATTTTAAAAATGTTAGATTTATTTTGAATAGGTTAGATTTATTTTTGAAAATGTTAGAATTTTTTTAAATTTAGATTTATTTTGATTTTAAATGTTAGATTTATTCTTAAATAAGTTAGATTTATTTCAAAAATGTAAGATTTATTTTGAATATGTTAGATTTATTTTTAAATATGTTAGATTTATTTAAAAGAAAAACAAAAAAATGCTGTTTTGGCCTCTATTCCTGGCCGGAACAGGCTGTTTTGGCCTTTGCAGAAAATATGTATTTTCTGCAAAGGCCAAAACAGCCTGTTCGGGCCAGGAACAGAGGACGAAACACCATATTTATCTCTGTTTTTTTATTTTTGTTTTAAAAAATGCTTAGTGAATTTTTAATGTGTTAGATGTATTTTAAAAATGCTAGATTTATTTTTTATTTATAATGTTAGATTTATTTTTAAATAAGTTAAATTTATGTTATGAATTGAAATGTATGTTAGAATTATTTTTTATATGTGATTACTTAATTTTGTCTCTGAAATTCAAATGTAATATGTTAGATTTATGTTAAGTAATTAGATTTATTTTTTGAATAGGTTAGATTTTATTTTTCAAATTCGGATTTATTTTGAATAAGTTAAATAAATAGGTTAGATATACTTTTTGAATATGTTAAGTAATTTACATTTATTTTTTTGAATAGGTTTAAAAAATGGCAACTCCTAATCGCGACTCGGTGGAAGAATTTGCCACGAGAATGTCCCACAAAATTTTTGGCCCCGATATGCCACCACCTAATTATCCACATAATTATCTTGATAGTTCCTCCCAAATGCCACCAACTAATTATCCACAAAATTATCAAAGAAGGGTCCAAATGCTACAACCAAATTATCAACAACCCCCCAAATAAGTGCACCGTATTATACTTCAAATGATCCAAACATATTCATTCCACAAAGAAACATATCAACCGACACCACCATATGCATATGGAGCCACTTCTTCTATAGCATCAAGTCAATTCACTCCCCCTATAGAAAGTACACCTTCGACAAGTGTCCCTGAAATTCAAGAAGAAGGTGTCCCTCCTTCGACAAGTGTCCCCCCACAAGAACCAGTAGGAAACAAGACTAAAAGAGCTCCTGAATACAATCAACCATGGTTTAGTTGGTATAAGGTGACCAAAGATGAGGATGACTTTTTGCAAACCCTTGAATGTAAGGTAAAAAGTTGTAAGAGACCAAATTTTGTGTATAAACAAACTAGTGGTACGACCAGCTTTAAAAAACATGTCGAAATGCATCAAAAAAAGGGTGAGGTTCCAAGTGAAAATGCTGGACCGAGACAAATCCAAACCCTTGTGAACCCGGATGGTACTAGAACCAACCCAAAAATATGATGAACCTAGAATGCTTAGTGCATTGGCCCGGTGCATTACCCACAAAGAACAACCAATAAGTATGGGTGGTTGTATGAGTTTTGCCCGGTTGGTCATTCGGGAGTGTGGTCAACCAATGTACAAGAGGATCCATCATAGAAAGATGGTTAATGAAATAAAAAACCAGTTTATCATTACAAAAAACAAGCTACGAGCTACATTTGCATATCAAAACATTAAGGACTCAATTACCTCTGATATATGGACTGCCGGTAAACATGGACTTGGGTGCTCTTGTATTACCGAACATTGGATCAATGATCAATGGGTATTAAGTTTTCGGGTGTTGGATTCCCCACACACTACAAATGTAATTTTCAAATCCATTATTGAGGTTTTACAAGAGTATAACCTTAAGAGGGATATGGATAACAAGATTTTTTTTCTATCTTATTTGATAATGCTAGCAACAACATAGCTTTCATTGAGATTTTTAAACAGTCACTAAACCCAATTATGGATGGTGCAATGTTTCACCAAAAGTGTGCTTACCACATACTTAACATCGTCGTGAAGGCAGGCCTTAAAACAAAAGTCGTAAACCTATTGATAATTAAATTTAAGAATGCTCTCAACCACATTGTTTCAAACTAAGAAAGAAAATAATGGTTTGCGTTGATGTGTGTCAACTATGGATTGAGCAAGTTGAGAGTACCTTGGGATATAGATACCCGTTGGAACTACCTATATGATGTTAAACCGATGTCTTCCTTACTCAACTGTCATAGGGGAGTTTTTTAGAAGCTCCACCCCCGAGGGAATAGCATTGGAACCCACCGACGGGTAATGGGAGCAACTACAAAGGCTTAGAAATTTTCTAAGAATATTTTTTATAGCAATCGTCCAACTATCATGCCCATACTCACCGATGTCATTTGAGTTGCTCAAACATCTCTACAGCATCTCCAAGGTGTATCTTGAATTGGAACAAGCTGAAACCCACGATAAATTTCTCACGCCGATCGTAGATGCCGTGAAACAAAAATTTCTAAAATATTGAGAATACATCTTCGTCCCGGCATACAAGAAGTATTACACGATGAGAATACTTGAAACGTACAAAGAAAATCTACATTTAGACAAAATCGAGGTGAATACATACGTGAATTCGAAGTTCGATGAGATGTTTAACTTATACAACTCAAGAATGGGTGACAACAAAAATCCATCTTCGTCCCGTGCCGCCGCTAGGTAAGAATATAAATGTGTTTTGAATCTTTATTATTTATAATATCTACATTATTTTTCCACTAATTTTTTTATTTTTTAATAGTTTCACTTCCAAGAGCACTAGCAGTGGTGGATTATTAGCAGATTTTCAGTCGGAGAGTGAACCGCACACATCCACAAACGAGTTATTGAGCTATATGTCGATGCTCAACGAAAGTGAACACGTTGACATCATGGCGTGGTGGAGGAGGAATGCAAGGGCCTATCCAACGCTGGCGATGATGGCCCACGACGTATTTGTCGTGCCCGTGTCAACCGTCCCTTCCGAAAGTTGTTTTAGTTCGGCGAACAGGATCATCTCCGATAAACGCAGTAAGTTGGGTGCACATGTTTTTGAGAGACTCGTGTGCTTGAAAGATTATATTGATGCTGAAAATCACAAGCAACATCGAGATCAACAAGCATCATCCTCCAAAGTCAATGGTATATGAATGAGAACTGCGGCCCGAGGCTAATTAGGATTCAGATGGTGTGGAAGAGAGTGAACAATGGTATATGAATGAGAACTTCTAGATAGGTAGTGTCGGTATAAATTTCTAACCTCTTTTAATCTTTATGGTTATTTTTTAAATTATAATTTCTAAACATTTCAATTAGTTTTAAAATTATTCATTTTAATGAAGAATTACTAACAAAAAAAAAGTTATAACTCCGCCTATGTTATTTTACATAGCCGGTTCCAAGCCCGGAATAAAAGAGGAGGGTAACTTTTATTTTTTATTATATTGTTTTATTCATAATTATTTTTAAAGTAATTGATTTAAGAAATTTTTTATTTATATTTTATTGTTTTAAAGTAATTGATTTAAGATATTTTAAAGTAATTGATTTAAGTGATTTAAGCAATATTATTTTAAAATAATTAGTCATTTTGATTTATACTTAAAGTAATTAATTTAAGCAACATTGTTTTAAAATAATTAGTAATTTTGATATATATTTTATTATAACAAAAATTATTGAGTTCAAATATGCAAACATGTCAAATGAATTTTGATTTATAATTTATTGATTTACAAAGAAGAAGAAAAATATGCTCTTTCGGCTTCTATTCCTGGCCGGAATAGAGGCCGAACAGAAGAAAAAAACCACCTACCCGTGAACCCGGACCGCCCTACTCCCGAACCCGAGACGGGCACGAGTTTGAAACGGGCAGGTAAACTCATGATGTCCGGCCCGTTGTACCCATGCCCGTTCTACCCGTCGCCGGCCACAAATTTTGCCCGACCCGGCCCGCCCTGCCCATTTGCAAACCGCTAAGTCGTCAAGTACTCAAGTTGGACTCGTAATATTTAAAATTAGACGTATATTTTAATTTTTAAGTAATAATTATGGGTGTCAATTCTTTAATGGTATTACAGATATATTCTAAATTAAAATTTTGACGGATACAATATTACATGATTCATAAACACTGAAACGTAAAATTAATATAAACGTATGTTTTTTGTAGCATAGAGGACCTCCATGCAACGGCTCAATATTTGAGGACGATCTGAATCATTCAACTTAAATATGTACTTGCAAATCAAATTTTACATTTTTTTTTAAAAAAAATTACTATTTTTTTAGATATGTAGAAAATCACTTGATCTGAAAATTATGTACCATTCAGATCAAGTGATTTTCTACATATCTAAAAAGAATAAAAAATAGTTAAAAAAATTCTAAAAAATGTAAAATTTGGTTTACAAGTATATATTCATATGGAGATTATGTTGAACTGTTCAGATTGATTGTTGGGATTTTGAAAACTCAAATATTGAGCCGTTGTATGGAAGCCCTCTATACTACGTGTAGCATATTAGCATTTTTCAAATTATATATATCTGCTATTAATAATATTTGATACACAAACCAGCAAACTCTTACATGCAAAACAGCTATAGCTTTCAGTTTTTAAAATCTACAGCTAGACCTCTTGATCATATATAATTTCTCCCCAGCTGGTTCTTTCATGGAACTAGTGGCCACGTTCTTCGAAACAAATAGTAATAATGGACTTGCAGATAACAAAATTCTTACAAATCCGCTTCTCTGTTTCCAATTTTTGCTTTCTGGCTTGTTTCAGGCGTTCACTTAACAAATCAGCTGGTCCACTTAACAGTATTCGTTATTTTATTGTATTTGCAATCTACTTTGAGTTCTCTTTTTGAATGATACATTCAGATAGGAGTGATTAATGAGCGAGCATGACCGAGTTCGAGTATGCTTATGCTCGACTCATTAAGTAAATGAGCGAGTTTAAGCGAGTTGATAAATGAGCGAGTCACGAGTTACATAATATAACAAATTGTCATAATTCATTTAACTCTTTTTTTTGACAATAAAAACCCATAATAGCATCAACATATTTCAAAGTTTCTCACAAAAAAAAGGTTCTCAATTCTCATAAAAATTTTCCCCATAAACTAAAATAGCATCAACATATTACAAAGTTTTTTACAAAAAATAAAATAGAAATCCAAAAGCCGAGAGGGTTTTGGTAATATTGAGCGCTTTAGTTTTGCTAATTTGGTTTGGTCTGCCTACTTTGGCGTATGATACAGGAATTTAATGAGGCAGAAATTTAGTTTGTTGATTTATTTGGGATTGAATGTGACAGGAATTGGATATGGCAAATTCTTAATGAGCGAGTTGGGGTATGCTCATGTTCGACTCATTAAGTAAATGAGCGAGTTTAAGCGAGTTGATAATGAATGGGTTGTTAATGAGTTTTTAATGAGCGAGTCACGAATTATGAGCAATTTAGTCACCCCTACCTCCAGATCTCTTCGTCATTTCATAAAACGATATTTTTGACTAAAATTTAATATATTTAAAGAGGGGAAAAAAATTCTGCTATTCTTTTAATTTCTTAAATGTCTCTGGGTCTTGAAAGTCGCATTTTTTTTATTTTTATTAAAGAGCTCTGCTATACCTCCAGTTTTAAATATTATTCTTAAAAATTAAACTTGTCTTTTTTTTTTTAAGAGAAACAAGAACTTGTATCAATGCACTAAATCATTTAATCAATCCTAAAATAGAAAATCATATTTTGGTATTGAACCTTTGAAGATCACATTTTTTTGGAAGTTATTGTTTTCATATTACATAATTTTCTTGGAGAAAGAAAATACGTGGTGGAATCAATCCTAGAAGGCTATAACCGATTTCCTTCCCTTCTATTTGAATTTTATAATACCAGTGACGAATTATTTTGGTGACGATAATATTTTTTCTCTAATCATAAGTTGATTCATATTAAACGCTAAAATATCATTTGCCTGTTTATATATTTATATGACCATGTGTTCTATTGAATTGTAAAAAGGTTAATTGTTTGACCAAACTTGTTCAAAGAATTTGAAAATTAAAACATAGCAGAATTGGGGCCATATCAGATACCGCACTGCACAAATCAACTTTATTATTTAATTCCGTTTAATTTAGCGCATTTATTAAATTAATTTGGTTTTGACTACCTTTTTTTGTCCCAGGGGTTTTCAGTGATAATCGGTTCCTGCTCGTGTATTTGACTAGAATGATATTTCAAACGCCCCCGACTTAAAATAATGTTTCTCTTTCAAATAAAGTTGTTTTTTCCTAAATATGAAAAAATAAAAATATCGCCACAAGACACATAATTAAACAAAGAATGAGTTGCTTGATACAGCACAAAGATACCTCAGAACACCGAAATTTTTAAAAACACCATTTTCGGAAAATTAATAAACCAAAACACCATTCGTAGATTTTTTTTTATTAAAAACACCATGACCGCTACGGGGGCCAACCGCTACGGGGGCCAACGGCTACGTTGTAGGGGACCGCTACAGCGGCCCGGGCCGCTTTGTACGTCCATCTCCACATAATTAAATCATTATTTTTTAATTGTGTTCAAGGAGAAAGTTTGGAATTAATTTAACAATTTATTTCATTCCAAATGATCAATACCTACTTGTTTTTTGTTAAAAGGTAATAAATATTTACTATCAAAATGCCAACAACATCTTAGCAACCAAAAAATATTTTTAGGAGTGAAAATAAAAAATCGTTTTCTTCACGTCGTTCACCGCTTAATGGTCCCACAAAATCTCATTTCGGGTGCTCGTTTTGTTGACCCGCGAGGCAACAGATCACAATTCCCAATTCGCTGATTCGCTCCCCGACCGCGAATCTGCGATCGAGGGGGAATCTTACGCCGGGAAGATCCTCTCTCGTGATGCGAATCTAACGGCCCTCGTCTCCCCACCAACTATACCCTCCAGCAGCTCTTAACACCCGGCGTTGCAATTAATGCGAGCCGACCCTTAGAAAAAAAAAGTGAAATGCCTTTCTCGTGTTGGACAGTTTCGCATCAAATTCAAATATCAGAGTAAAATTTATATAAAAAATTATAAAGAAAAAAACGAGAACCAGTCTGGAAAAAAAAATGCTCTCAGTTAAGAGAAGTCTATTTTTTCACAATTAAAAAGAAACAAGGTCTGATTTGACCTATACTTGTAAGTTGTAACATTTGATTCGGTTGAATTCTTGAACTTTATTTGTTGAATTTCTGCAAGCTTCCTAGTAAATATGTTATCTTTAAACAAATTAAAAATTCATTGTAACTTTATACTCTTAATTCTTTTATCATAATCTCTATCTGTAACGCTTATTCTTCGTGTCCCTTTTATTTTTTTTTAAGGTTCTTCGTGTCTTATTTTAATCCTTCTTCTTTGATAACCCTCTCTTTGTATTTATTAACTTGAAAATTAAAATGTTTGGTGATGTTTAGTACACCTTCAAACTAAAACAGCAACAATTTTTGTTCAATTTTTTTATTTCGAGTTACCTGAAGCTTCAATAAATTTAGCGAAGCCTCGAGCTTAAATTTCATATTGAAATAATTTGATGCTTTCGAGTATGTGCGGCTAGACCCAAAATTGCAAATATTTGTAATTAAATCAGTAAGTAAACTCACAGTTATTTTGAAGTTTCAAATTTTTTTTATTGAAAATAATCAATGGTAGAGTCATATTGAATCAGGAGTAGACAGTTGAAAATCTGATATAGGTTTGTGTATAATCGGGTAAGTTGCCTATTCTTGAATTTTAAAAATTGAATATAGATCTATGTATAATTGGATATTATCTAATTATGGAGAAAATTCTGTCTATTTCTAGACAACTCACAGTTTGAATTTGTTAATTCACAGCAGTCTACGACTCACTAATCGTACAGTTTTTTTTTGTTGATTCAAAAATCAAAATCAACTGGATTATAAGCAGATTTATTGTTTTGACGATTACTTTATCATGGTTAGAGAATCGAGCAGTTATTGTTAAAGGAAGGGTGAGCAATAATAAGGAAGAGGCACCGTAAAAAATAACAGAAAATAAAAATCAATACTCAGCTCACTGCTTATTGATATGAGTAAGAGTAATGAGAGTGAGAAATAAAAATAAAGAGGTAATTTTAGCTATATAAAATAATGGAAGCAGCTAACTGTCTCCGGCCCTCAGTCCCCTGAAAATTCTCAGACTTTTTACACTAATCCTATAAACAAGTTCATTAGATCCTGTAATACTATGACAACAATCATATAAACAAGTTCAATGGATGTTCTGCAGATGAAACCGCGTGGTCCCAGATGAAAACGCATGACAGCTGTTGGGGACCACCTTCTGTGAACATACACATAGTATCATGTATACATACACATATTATCTTGTGAACATACACATATTATCCTATAAACATACATATTGTGCTTGAAATTATGGCAGTTGTGGCAGTTGAAAGCGCGTCAGAACTAAGCTAAAAAGGGAAGACTTTTATACACGGAGATTTTCGAGAAACTGTAGCCCGAGGGACGTTACCTTTTCTCTAAAATAATAGAGAACTTGGAGCCTAGAAGAGTATGAGAGACAGTAAGGGAAAAAAACGATGTTGTTTTTAATTTTTTTTTTTTTTATATCTTTGCTACTTTTCTTTTTCTTTTTAAATAATTTGTTAATGAAAAATTAGGTTGAGATGGCATCGCGACAGCCTAGCATATCGTGTGCCACATCTTATTAGCATCATAAATAGCAAAGTCAAATAGAATGACTAGATTGAATAAAACAATAATTCACAAGGTTAATTAAATTAATTGAACAATAGTTAAGGCGCCACAATACAATTTTTTTTCAGTAATAAACGCTTGCCCGTATTTTAAAAGGATTACACGATATTGATCGCGTTCTCTCAAGTCAAGTTAAAAGAATAGGGTAAGGCTAAGGTGCTATGGGTTGTATAGCGACCTACGGTGCTACAGTTCAATATTTAAGTTTTTAAAATTCAAACGGTCGATCCGAACTGTTTATCTTGTTCTCCATTTTAATATTTGTTTGGAGACCAAATTTTACATTTTTTGAAAAAATTTTACTATTTTTTTTAGATAGGTAGAAAATCAAATATTTGAATGGTGCATAACTTTTTAGATCAACTGATTTTCTACCTATCTAAAAAAATAGTAAATTTTTTTCAAAAAATATAAAATTTGGTCTCAAAACACATATTAATATGGAGAACAAGATGAACAGTTCGGATCGACCGTTTGGATTTTAAAAACTTAAATATTGAACCGTAACACCGTAGGTCGCTATGCAACCCATAGCACCTTAGCCTTACCCAAAATGGAAGGGTAAGGCTAAGGTGCTATGGGTTGCATAGCGACCTATGATTCTACGGCTCAATATTTAAGTTTTTAAAATCCAAACGGTCGACTTGAACCGTTTATCTTGTTGAAATTTTAATTTTATCTGTCGTTGTATCAAATACTATAAAATGTAGACCTCTAATTTTTTATTTTTTTTAACTTTCGAATTATAATCCGTGAAATTTATATGTCATTTTTTGACTTATTGAATTTTCAATGTTATAAATTACTTTTTATGGTTGTCAGATGAAAGTATATCGGATCTTAATGTAAGTCAAAGAGTGCTTAGTTATCTCATGACAAAAAATAATAATAATATATATGAAAATTTAATTGATATTTTTGTCTTTAAGTTTTTGTATAGTTTATTCCTTGCAGAATATGTGATTAGTAGTTAAAATTTCTCATTGTGATTGTAAAGACTTAAATTCAAATTTCATCACATTATGCATTTTCACATTTTAGAGCATCTACGTCTCTAAAACTCAACAGTGTTTCTAAATAACTGTTAACTACTGTTTAGAAATTATGGTCTCTAAAGTTTTTAACTCTCACATCCCTGAAACTCATTTTAGAGTTTCTATTAAGCCACGTCAGCAACAAATTAAAAAGGAGAAACAATTTGAGCCAATCATTTAGCCAACATAGAGTTTATAAACAGTTTCTTAATAAGAAACTTTCCTGCATAGTTTCTAAATAAGAAATTCTCCCACATCCCTGAAATTGGATTAGAAACTGCCACATCAGATTAGAAACTCTAATAGTTTCAGGAATGTAGATGCTCTTATGTTTAGTCTTTATATTTATATCAGATTTTTATAATTTCGCCCGTGTAATTATTTTCATAATTTATTAATGCAGATTCGTCCTACTTTATTGAACAAAAGTTGGTTAAAGTATATTATAATGACAACTTCATAAAGTGTCTAGGTATAGCACATCTGTTTTCATTCAAAAAATATATATACTTTAATAAAATACATTAGCCAATGATCACGTGGAAAGAGGTCAATATGTTCTCTAATTAAAAATCGGAAATAAAATATTTTTCGCAGAATTAAGCTATCAACATAGAATAACTAGTTAGATGAATACATAATTTTCGTAATATTTCAAAATAAAATACATTAGCCAATTATCATGTCGAAAGAGATCAATATGTTCACTAATTAATAATCGGAAATAAATTATTTTTCGTAGAAGTAAGCAATCAGCATAGAATAACTAGTTAGATGGATACATATTAACTTTCGTAATCTTTCCAAAAATCAAGAATGAAAAACCAAAATATTTTCAAAATCATGAATAATTTTTATAACGTGAAAAAAATGTAGGTATTACCGACAGAGTAACAGTCACCTCATTAAAAAAAATAATCATGTATATTGAATTGTTTTTATATAGTTCGACTACTGTTGTAACTTATTACAATTGTGCTTATAATACAGTGGTTATAGTTCCAACATATTATTGAGAAGATTTGTGTTTAAATTCTAACCATGCGTTATGCATTTTAAATTTTAACCTCTCTATCTAAATTTTAATAATTTACTAGTATTGTGCTCGTACGTTACAACAAAGGCATATTATAAATGAACAATAAAATTTCATTCAAAGTGATATATTTTCATAAAAATAATTGACTAAATGATAAATAACATTTCTTAAATGACATATGAATAACATCTACACGTAAAGAGCATTTCTTAATTCCTCAAATGACATGTATTTTTTTAAATATATTTGACATACTTTTTATAAATAATTATTAAACAAAATAATATATTAATTGACAAATAACATTCTTTATATGATACTAGTTAAGTGTCCGTGCGTTACAACGGGATTGGAATATTATTTTGATTATTTTCTTTAGATGTAATTAATATTTATTTGATTTTGTCATAATGTATTAATCAATAATGAGAGACACAAAAATCAATGAATTCAATCGAGGTGTTAATAGATGGAAACACAAACAACCACATCAAACAGGGCCACGGAAGATCCGGGAATGTATCCTCTGAGATATCCCAACTTTTGCGTATTCTTTGAGATATCCCAACTTTTGCGTGACGTGTGTCCGGTGCCTATTCGGGGTGCTGCAGGGGGTCAGTATTATGTGTGTTTTGAGATTCGTGTGGAGCGTATTTAAACGGTTGGGATTTTCCATTATGTCACACAAAGTTTGAGATATCTCAAAGGATACGAATTCGTGGATAGAAGGGAAAACGCGTGGAGTGCATGGAAAGAAGGAAAATGCGTGGAGACTTTGTTGAATTACTATGCGGCTTTTCATGTGATGGATACATCTTTAATTAAATTTAGAGTTTTACACGCTTGACAACATGAAACAGGTATATAAAATCAAAATTATTTATTAAAGGCTGAGATTAAGATTTGTTTTGATGAGTGACTGAGATTTATAGAATGAACGGTTCAGATTTCCTCTTGACAAATAGAAGGTTGGATCCCAAAAATATATACGTGCTATTATAGTAGTCAGGATAAAAATATAGAAGAAACGAAGACATGACCAATCAATTCAAAAGTTACTCAATGGCATTTAAAAGGATTGAGGCTATGGTACCTTGCAATGCGCGGATCATTTTGTGCATTGAATTTATATCTCCATTTTCAAAGTCCAAACAGTCGAGAGGTCATGAATTTGAAACTGAATAAATTTTTGTTGTTGTTGGAGTAACTAACAATAGAGATTTAAAAAGAATGTTGTATGACTTAATCCCAAGCTCCAACCCTCTAATTTAAAAGAAGAAAAAACAAAAAAACGTAAAAAATCATGCTGTTTCAGTCATTTATTTTTTTTGCTTATATTTATACTAGTTTCTCAGTATTCAATAATAGAAAATCTAAGAAATATTAAATTTACCTTCCAACAAAACTTCAGTACGCAAATCACATCGAGCGATAGTTAAAATTACATAAATCAAGATTTTAAGTCGAAGCACTATATACAGGTATTTTTAAGTATCATAACACGTATATAATATACTGTTTCATTCGAGGTCGGCTAAATTGTTTTCGGAAACACTTCACTTAAGTGCTTACAGATCAAATTTTAAAATTTCATGTTCGAAACGTCGACCTAAGTAGCTCAATAAATTAGTTATACAATAAACATGTAAAATACCGATTTTTATAATTTTTGAAAATTTTAACTATTTTTTATGATTTTTTAAAGATGGTCTCTTTTGGTCTAAAAAAAATGATTTTTCTTTTATTTTTAAGCAAAAGAAACCATCTTTCAAAAATTATAAAAAATAGTATTACAATTTTAAAAATAGTAAAATCAGTATTTTACATGTTTACTATATAACAAATTTATTAAGCTACTTAGGTCAATGTTTCGAACATAAAATTTTAAAATTTGATCCGTAAGCGACTGAAGTACTTCCGAAAGCAATTTAGCTGGACTCATTTCATTTCATATAAACTTATATGCATTGAGTAATAAAAATTAAAAGGTAAGATATCATTTTATAATTTTATTTTATATTTATGTGTATTTTTCTACAAGCAACTCTTTTTCAAAAAAAAAAAAAAAAATCAAAATTTTTATCTCTTACAATGTCACACCCCGGAACAGGGGGTCGCGCAGTTTTGTTTTAAAATGCGGTTTTGTTCATGCATGCAGATTTATATTTATATTATTATATTTTTATGTGGGTGGGCCTGATTCTATTAGTATGCGGGGGGTGGCAGGGGGGCGGCAGCCCCCTGCGAGCGTTGTCTGAGGTTACGAAGCACCGCTCAATAGAGCACGAAAAATTTTATTTTGGAGAAGTCAAATTGCCTGAAAATCCTTTAACCGACGGTCCAGATTAGTCAAATTATCATATGATTTGATTTAAAACAAGTTTGGTTCAAATCCGATTTAATTTGGCTAAGTTATACTCAAAATAGCATTTTTTCAGAATCCCCATTGCGGCCCGCAATAGGGCTGTTGCGGCCCGCAACAAGTTCCAAAATTTCCAGCCTCTGCAAATTGTCTCTGCCTCCATTCATTGCGGTCCGCAATGAATTTATTGCGGCCCGCAATGACCTGGTTGGCCTCTGCATCCATTCATTGCGGCCCGCAATGACCTGTTTGGGTTTTAATCTGCGAAATTTCCTCTGCCTACTCTCATTGCGGCCCGCAATAGGGTTATTGCGGCCCGCAATAAGGGTACTGTTTTTCATCCCTTTGCCCATTTTCGTGGAATTTCACCCCGTTTTCAAACCCGATCAAATCCCCGTATAACTAAACAATTATTCCCCATTCACTAGAAATTTTAATGACGTTTAACATGCAATTTCAACATTTATATCATAACAAACATTTATATCATAACAACCATTTAAAACATACCGTTAGGGTTTTATAACATAATACGGTTCGATAATAACTTATACATCAAAATAACCGATTACGGGTTCAACTACACATTCAAAATGGCATAAAAAGGGTTTGGCATAACCTATTAGCTCGGCCTATACTCACGAGTCGAGCCCGAGTCCCACTGAACCACAGTTCTACCTAAAATTACACTGCACTTCCCTTACCCAACCGGTACTGGGTTCACTAGGGCCATTCTCCAGATGCGCATAAGGGTCCTGGATGAAAGTCTAGTAGCTAGCTAGACTTTCCACTATGATACACTGTTCACTTCACACAATCAATCCAAGTCATACTGTGGTTCCACTCACTTATTCAAAACGACAGATCAACAATCGATAAACCGTACCAACATGAGAATCATAACAGTTATACAATTCAATTACACTAATATCACAATTAATGCAATGCGGCAACAAATGCTTTCAATCAGAGATTCAACATGCTATGCACAGTTTATTTAAATCAAGCAATCAACATAAATATAATAATATGCACCGTTATTTAGTTCTACGAATAAACCCCAAAACAGATCCCGTGAACCCCCGCACCTGGTTATGTAGGGCACGTAGAGGGTCCGTGATCTCGTGACTCGGTAAGCTCATCAATCCCGCTAGCCGTGCTCGTTAGGATCTATCCATAGGTCAATTTATTAAATTTCGGCACTTTTACAATTTAAACCCTAATCAATTTTTTTGGGAAAATCCGTAATTTGGAAATTTGGTTGCACTTTGGAACACGAAATCAATCAATTTACACTTTAGAAACAACAAAGGCACGGAATAATCAATTTGGTACGATTCTACGGGTTTTCACCGAAACCCTAAAAACACGGAATCGAGAAATTTGGGAAAATCCGTAAATTGGAAATTTAGTGGCACTTTGGAACACGGAATCAGTCAATTTACACTATAGAAACAACAAAGGCACGGAATAATAAGTTTGGTACGATTCTACGGGTTTTCACCGAAATCCTAAAAACAAGGAATCACGAAATGAGAGAGAAATAGAAAGGGGAATTACCGATGGAACGGATGGATGTACGAGATTTGAGCTCCTCTTCCTAAATCTCCGTTTTCGTGAAATACGGTCACCGGGGGGTTTAGATCTCTCTCTCACTCTCTCGTTCTCTGTCTCTCTTGGCGGAAGCAAAGGAAAAGGGAGGGGGCGCAGGAAAAGAAAGGAAGGAGGGGAAGAGAGAAGAATGACAAGGGCCCCTACTTGTAAGTGGTCTTTTTGCAAAATAAACCCTCCACTTGTTCGATATTGTTTAAATGATTTATATAACACATATTGTTCCTCTTTCTTAATACAATTAATCGTATAATTATTGTTCACCATCCACGTCACTAATTTCGTATATACGTATATATATATATAATTCGATTTAACCACTTATTATTTTAATTAAATCTGAATTTTAAAAGTTCACAGTGTTACATACAACCTTCAACAAAGAGCAAAATTTTCACTAAATACTCATTATCATATTTTCAAATAACACAAAATTTTCTACAAGCAACTTAAAATGGACGTTAAATTAACGAAAATATATGAATTATTATTGTTATGTATTCGGATGTTCGAAAACACAATTTTGTTCTTAAAAAGTTTCACTATAAGAAAAGGACGTTGGTGCTGTGGTATCTGAATTTAATTTTAATAATAATAAGGTAAACTCCAAAATATTTTCTGATTTAAAACGGTGCACAATTAAACAACACACCGGACCCACGGCAAGAAACTTCCCTCCATAAGAAGCTCTTTCCCCTTGCCCACTTCAAGCTTCCCTGTCCAAAAAAATTTAAAAAAGACACCATCTGATGAAAGCATCATTCCCGCATCTCTTCCAAAAATCCCCCCAAATTTTACCCCTACATAAACCTTCCATTCCATCTCCATTTTTTCCCCCAAAACCACACACCCTTTCAAACCCACTACTTACAGCCCGCCAGCTGTCTTCCTCTCCAGTCAATCTGACCTCTTAATGTTCGCCCATTCCTCCCTCTGATCAATCGCAAGCTTGCAAAAGAGGATGGTAATGCCAGTCACAACGCCTAGGAGGTCGATCAGAGAGGCGGTACTTCACGGCGTATTAGGCGGAGATGCAAAGAGCTGTTACTATTACCACGCTAGACGATGTGGGTTCTACGCCGGCGGGAGGTGTGGCGAGGGGCTCGCGGCGGCGCTTGGTGGCGCCGACGAGGAATTGGCGGAGGCGGCTGCCTCTCGAAGGGAGGGCAGGAAGAATGTTCTGGTGCTCTTCAGCGATACTGGTGGGGGCCACCGGGCTTCGGCTGAGGCGATCAGAGATGCTTTCAGGCTTGAGTTTGGGGATGAATATCGGGTATGTGTAGCTGCTCTAATTCTTATACTTGCATTCTGTGCTTCGAGTTCTGCACACACATGCTAATTACTGGATATGTTTATTGATTACTTTTGAGTAAAACATAACACTATGAATGCGATTTCTTTCTTTTTTTCCTTTTTTTTTTTTTTTTTTGAAAACTAGCAATTGTGAGGGTTCCATTGTTTCTTTTACTATTGGAGTTTCCTCATTTTCACAGAATTTCTAAATGAATTTTGTGAACATCTTGCTTTTGTTGGAAAGCTAACCTGACACATAACAGGTATACGAAATGGATACGATGATTAATGCGGGTTGCGTATATGAAAATAATACTAGGTAAATCCACTTGTCTATAGACCGCTTGACCTTCCGTTCTAGTCATGTGTGGTTTTGTGTTGGGAAAGTTTCATCGTTATGTTTGTGCGGGTCTTTGGAAATTGAAAATTTCTATTAGCGTTTATTTTTGTCTCATTTCTTTCCACGCATCCTATTAAATATTAATTGATATTATGAACTGCTACTTGACATAACAGAGTTGGTTTCAGCAAACAATCACACTTATTAATCAGCCAAGTACCAAGTAAAGATATTTCTGGGAAATAGAGATCAGAAAAGGAAACAAATAAGAAATTATGGTGACTAGTTGAATCTTTGAATGTGTCTAGCCCAGATGAGCAAAACAACAGAATATCCTTTGAATAATAATCCCATGGTGGCATGTAGCTAATTTCATATTTACCAAGAAGCCAGAGCTTTGTTTTTGTCACATCATTTGGATACAATATATAAATTGTTCTGAACTGTTGATAGCAACAAGCCAACAAGACTCGGGGGGCCTTCATGTGAGATCCCTGTAACATCCCATTAAAAGAAGAAAATAACAGTCTTGTTCTAAAACAATAGTATATTTATATAAAATGTTATCCAACTTACTAAAATGAATTTTTTTTCTACAAAGCCATTGCATAAATTGGAAGTTTTAGGTCAGTTCATAAGAAAATTTAGGCTTTTTTGTTCTGCTTATTCATCCTATGTATCTTCATTGTTCATATTCAGGTTTTTGTAAAGGACTTGGCAAAAGAATATGGGGGATGGCCACTAAATGATATGGAGAGATCATACAAGTTTATGATTAAGCATGTACAGCTATGGAAAGTGGCATTTCATGGCACATCACCTCGGTGGGTCCATTGCTTTTATCTAGCTGCTCTTGCTGCCATCTATGCCAAGTAATAATCCCTTCTATAGTTTATAATTCCGTGCTGTTGTAAGCAAAAATTGACATTCTATATGTTGCTAAACAAGAAATTCTATCTAATTGGTTAAAACACACTATTAGGAACAGTGGATGTTGGTCAAGCAGCTGTTTCTTGTTTTTAGTATGTTCTAATTTTCTCTTTGTTTTTTATTTTATTTGGATGACATGATATCAACAATTAGTTTCTCTAACTATTTTAAATTAATTTGGCTGTTAGATGTGGTCCTGTGTATTATGTTCATTTACCAATTAGGTGTTTTCGGTTGGAAACATAATTCTATAATACTATGATAAATGTACTATGATGTTTCACTGAAAGTTTCTCGCCCGTCTCATGGAATAGTGCATATTGGTCAAGCAGCAGAATCTTGTCTTTAGTTTGTTCTATTGTTTTTTTGTTTTTCGAGCGGTGATGGTGTCAATAAGGTGTTTTGGAAACTATTTAAAATTAATTTGGTTGTTGAATGGGGCCCCTATGCAATATGTTAAGAGACCAATGAGGTGTTTTTCTGTTTGAAGTATAATTCCAAAATACTTTGATAAATGTACTGTGATGCTTTATTGAAAGTTTCTCGCCGTAGAATTTGCAATTGCTTATTTAGTTATTTATGTTTTTTTTTTACTCTGTTGTTTAAAGGGATGTGGTGGCAGGAATAATGAAGTACAAGCCTGACATGATCATAAGTGTTCACCCTCTCATGCAACATATCCCTCTTTGGATCATGAAATGGGAGAGCCTTCAGCAACAAGTGCCTTTTGTTACTGTTATAACTGATTTAAACACATGTCATCCCACTTGGTAAACTTTCTTAAAGTAATCGACCTATCTATATACCAATTTCTATAATTTTCTTTTCCAACATGAAGTTTTTTAATTTTGTAGGTTTCATCAGAGTGTCACTAGGTGCTACTGCCCATCTCGAGAGGTGGCAAAGAAGGCTTTAATTGAAGGTCTTAAGCCATCCCAGATTAGAGTTTTTGGTTTGCCTATTAGGCCGTCATTTTGTCGTGCAGTTCTCAACAAGGTTTAAAGATTAACCTGTTTTGCAACTGATCTTCTTTTCATTTCTTTTCGAGTTTTGATTTTTTTTTGGTTTAGACTCGTACATGCACTGGTTGTGATCAGTACAATGCATTCAATGACTTGTTGGACATCACCTTTGATGGTGATTTACAACGCCGTTTATCCAAGGGACATGCTTGCTGAACTGATCTGATTTTGCTTAGACTTAATCACATCCCTTATTTTTTTGTGAGTTCTAGTGGGGTTTCTACACCACCAGATTTTCCTACATACTTTTGAAGAAATAAAATGACTCCTAGAAAGCAGCTTGGTTTTCCTTTCATCAGCTTTATACTGGATGTACTGAATTCAAATTGGTCTCCAATTTGATTGCCAGGATGAATTAAGAAATGAACTGGGTATGGACCCACTGCTCCCTGCGGTGCTGCTTATGGGTGGAGGCGAAGGGATGGGGCCTGTTGAAGACACGGCAATGGCTCTTGGCGAAGCACTCTATGACAAGAGGTGCAGGAAGGCGATTGGTCAGATTGTCGTCATCTGTGGCCGCAACCAAACACTCCGTTCCACGCTGCAATCGGCATCAGCTGAGTGGAAGGTCCCTGCCAAGGTAACTCTGAGGCACATTTTTTAGTTATTCTGTCTTATTTCACTTGCCAAAAAATAACAAGGGGTACTCTAAAAAAAAATAATAATAAAAAAATAACATGGGGTTACCTTGTTAGTGGCAGTTTATGACTTTTGGTTTTTCTTTTTGCAGATAAGAGGATTTGAGACCCAGATAGAAAGATGGATGGGGGCTTGTGACTGCATAGTAACAAAGGTATATTCACCTTTTCTTTGTCAACTTACAAGATGTGCATAATTTCAGATTTTTATTGTAGTCTCTTAAAGATCTTTGTATAAATATGTACTTTTTGGTTTTAGGCTGGCCCAGGTACCATTGCCGAGGCTTTGATCCGGGGCTTACCAATCATCCTCAATGATTTTCTCCCTGGACAGGTTAGTTTTATCATCTGTCTTTATCATCTCTTAATATTGTTACCATAATTTATTGACTAAATGTTGTTGTGGGAGGACAATATAAGCTGAAAAAATGCAATTGAGAAAGAGTAGAAATTGTCTAAATTGCCATCTATCCAACTGGTACACAGATATACAGTGTAGTAGAGCAGACAGGCACCCAAGATTGTAGGAACTTCAATAACTGTCCTTCCTATTTTTCCTTTAGGAAGTTGGAAATGTCCCTTATGTGGTGGAGAATGGGGCAGGGGTATTTTCAAAGGACCCAAACGAAGCTGCCAGAATTGTTGCAAGATGGTTTGGCCTGGAGAGGGGGCTCCTAAAGAAATACTCGCAAAATGCACTTAGACTTGCGCAACCCAATGCAGTTTTTGACATAGTCAAGGACATCAACAAAATAGTCCAGCAGCGGGTCCATGTCACCCGCTTCTCCCATACCCTCACCAAATCTCTCACCTTTGACCTATGATAGATAGTGTAGGTAAAAAAAGAACTAAAAAAATACGAAAATGGAATCGGATAATATTTTGGTGGTTTGAATTTTTTTGTAAATATAGGGATCATCATTCTTTGGATTGGAGGATCCACAGATTGTTGGGGGGGGGGGGGGGGAGGGTTGGTTATCTTCTGTGGGATCTATGTCTCAATGACCGAGTGCCCCTTATGTTTAGGGATTTTTTTTTTGTATTTCTATGGGTGGCATTCTAGCTGTGTTTTCTTTTTCTTTTTTCTCTGTTTTTTCTTTTCTTTGTATTTCTCCTTTGGCGTTAGGACTTCTGGGATAGAAATAGGAATGTGGCGTAAATAATTTCAGTGATCTTTGTACAAGTTGTAATACAACTGGGGTATTTTTTTGTGTCTATCACTGCCTCGATCTGATCTCTTGTCAAAATGTGCTAACATTTTTCTCCAATACTTGGTATACTAAATTAAGTTTGTTTTATTCATCATAGTACAGAAACCAGTACGCTTGAAGAGCTGTAGGTTAAATGTGGTAATTAAGTACTAATATAATGTTTAAATTTAAGTGTGTGCTTTACTTGTAGCATGATTATCAGAGCAAAAATGAACTATAGAAATATTGTAGCGTTGATATTAAAAAAGAAGAAGAAATATTTGTAGCGTTATTTAGATGGCTTTGTTCATCTGGCTCTCTTTGCGGAAAAGTTTAGTGATAAAGTCTACACTTTGCGTGGGTGGTTGCTGTTTTGAAACTCAGTTGAAACTTGAAAATATACTAATGAATATTCAGATTAAAAAAATGATTCTAATTTTCTTAAATAAACATTTATAAGAAACCACCGAGTGTATTTGGTGCGTCAATGTCGCGATCACCCCGAAAAGGTGTTTGGCCAAGCTCCTGCAGTGGTAGGAATCGAACTTAGTGCCTCCTAACTCTGCAGAGAAGACTTGATATCTTAACCTTCGAGAACTTGGCCAAGTAAAAATAAGAAATAAAACTTACGTTTATAGCCAAGTTAGGTCAACTTGACAAATTATAACTAGGCTATTCGGAGAGTATAGGATTAAATTTTAATTCACGTTAACGTTCGGTTATTTCAAGGAAGCTTAATTAATTAGTAACTACGAAAGTTGGACAAATGATTAAAATTCAGGATAAATATGGATAAAGGGCCACGAAGAATTGCCTGTTATCTGGGCTTTGCCGCGCGATATCTGGGACCTCTGATGGGTGATGCGCACGGCATCTTTTTCATTCTCTTTATAAACTTTTCCCTAAATTTACTAGTTTTAAGAATAATATACTATATTTATTTCATTTAATTTATTTTTTAAAAGTATGTGTCTTTTTATGTAGTTTATAGATTATAAAACGACCAGTAATTTTAGAATGATTCAAATTACTAATTTTAAAATTTTATTAAATTTATATTTATTTCATGCCCAGTAGCCGACCCCACATTTCAGAGGACGTAATGCCAGACGCCACGAACATCCTAGTAGCGACCTAGTAGCTTAAAACTCTCCAGTTTAAAATAAACGGAGAGGTCTATTGATAGGAAAATCTCGTAAAGGAACGTGTCCAGCTTAAGGAACTGGAGAGAGTTGACATTGATGGTAAGTGGGAATTGGGAAGACGACCAACGCCGTCTCTTACTAGCCTCTGCCTACGCGAGATAAGGGCTGTAGGAAGAGCAGAAAAAAACAAAATTTCTATTCGCTCTAACCGTTTCGGACCGCATTTTCATCTCTGAATATCCCCAAATTTCCACAACCGGAAGGAAATACAACCTTCTTGAAATCTACCTTTTTTCTTGCCAGGTAATTAATTCCCTCCCTCAGGATTGCGTATGTTAATGTGCTAGAACTAGACTTGTGTCAAAATCGTATGTAATTTGCTCGTAATTGAGAGATTTTTAAGCTTTAAATCGACAACTAAATGACACAAACTGGTGCTGGTTTGGTTAAGCTTTGGCACCATACTGGTACCAATTATCATTTCAGGTTTATACGGTTATAGAGAGGAAATCCTATGAAAATGAAATTAATTGAGTATGTCTCCCTGGTGATTTGATTACTTCCTTTGAAATTTATTTTCAGGATGATGAGTTTCAGGAATTGGTTCCCCAGCCATGTGGGGCCTACATCATTGCTATCTGCCAGACCTTTTAGTTTCTTTGATGACAGTAATTCAAATGAAGACGGCTCAGAAGAAGGTATAATCCTTTAAAAAGTTCATATAGGCCATAATAACCCCTGAGTCAAATTGTGTGTATAATCGATTTGGTACCAGCACGGTACTTGAGTGATTTGTCTGATGGTCTTGGCAGCAAATTTTTAGTTGCTGACATAACCTCCTGTTTGTTTGTATGCCTAATTAAACACCAACACAAAGAGAAAGAAGAATTATGTAATTCAGTTTGGTACCGACAACTACAGGGTTGATAAACAATTGCAGGCTTTTGTTAGACACAAATTTAGTAGTTTGGTTTTCTGTTATTTTTTGTGTTATATTTGTTTTAGTTACTGTCGTCTTTATGTCTTTTGATTTTCAATATTTACCATATTCTAATTATGTTTTAAGTGTTCATAACATTCTTAACAGAGTATTTGGTTGTTGCTACCCTTTTTTCTTTTTTTTCATTTTCATTTTTAGCAGAGCAATGCAATGAATAATGAGGTCATCTTCTTCTTCAGGTACAGAGGATGATCCTAATGCAGAACCAGAAGCACCTGTGAGTACCGGCCGTACTGGTGAAAGTCAAGTGACCGAAACTCCAACTGTTACGCAAGCTAGTTTAGTTACCTCCTCATACTCACCTCAAAGTGCTTCTGAAACAAATGAATCAGACCCATTTAAGAGACTCGAGACACTGCAAATAAACTTCTTGCGCATAATTAACCGAATTGGTGAATCGATCAATCATCCCACTGTCAATCAAGTCCTGTACCGATTACGCCTTGCAAGCTTGATCCGAGCTGGAGAATCTGGTACAAATCGACCGAACCTTGACATAAACAAAGCACGGGAAATTGCAGTTGCGCAAGAGTTAAGCATGAGACCTGGTTTGGATTTTTCCCTTCGAATTCTTCTGATAGGAAGAACTGGTACAGGAAAGAGTGCAACAATAAATTCAATTTTTGAGCAACTTAAGGCTGGTACAGATCCTTTTAGGCCCTGTACAAACCGAGTTCAAGAGATATTCGATACAGTTAAAGGGGTAAAAGTAACTTTTATTGATACCCCAGGTCTCTCTCCTTCATACCCTAACCAAAGAAAAAACAGAAAGATATTGCATTCAATTAAAAGGTTCATTAGAAAAGCTCCACCGGATATTGTTTTGTACTTTGAAAGACTTGATAACAGTGCCACTGGAGATTATACCGATTACCCGTTAATCAAGCTTATAACGGAAATATTTGGCCCCTCCATATGGTTTAACACGATACTAGTGATGACCCATGCCTCATCCATGCCGGAAGGACCTAATGGCATTCCCGTAAATTATGAATCATTTGTTCCTTACCGTACCAGCCTGGTACAGCAGCAAATCCACAGAGCGTTATCAAGCACACAAATAGAGAACCCAGTTATTACAATGGAAAACGATTCCATGTGCGGAGCAAACATAAAATGCCGCAACTTGACTCAGTTTCTTTTGCTAAGTGCTGGCACCAAGGTATTAGGAGATGCCAATCGAATTTTGAAACTCAAGAGTAACTTTAATTTGTTGACACCAGCTAATCCTCGGGTCCCATCTTTGCCCCATCTCCTCTCCACTCTCCTCAAACCACAGTCAGTGGCTAATTCCTATGAAATTGATGGTGAAATCAGTTCAATTTTAGAAGAAGAAGATGATTATGATGAATTACCCCCCATTCGTATTTTGACGAAAAAGCAATTTGAAAAATTATCAAAAGAACAGAAGGAGGCTTACCTGGATGAGTTGGACTATAGAGAGACCTTGTATCTAAAGAAACAACTGAAAGAAGATCTTAAGAGAAGAAAAGAGTCTAGGGTTCAAGATGCCAGTGAAGAGACAGAAATTCCTCCATCTGATGTAATGCAAGTGTCTGACATGCCCATACCACTGAGTTTTGATCCGGGGCACCCCGATTATCGGTATCGTTGTCTACTTGGTACAAGTGATTGGTTGTTTTTCAGGCCGGTATTGGACCCGCAAGGATGGGACCATGATTTAGGATTTGATGGGGTCAACTTGGAAGCCTCTCAGGAGATGGGGAATAATGTAAATGCATCTTTCCGAGCTCAATTTAGCAAGGATAAGAGTGATTTCACAACACAATCTGAGTGCACTGGTCAGTATACCAATCCAGAAGGTGCCCATACCATCTTGACAGGTATTGAAATTCAAACAACTGGTCAGCATGACTTAGTCTACAGAGTTCACGGGGATGCTGTTTTCAAGACTTTTTCTTGGAACAAAGCTGGTGGTGGCTTTTCTGTTACCAAGCTTGGAAATATGTATTTTACTGGGGCTAAACTGGAAGATTCTGTTAATCTAGGGAAGAGGTTTGAGTTAGTGTTGAACAGTGGTAGATTGTGGGGTAATGGACAGGTGGCGCATGGAGGAACCATTGAGGCAATTATTAAGGGCCGAGATTATCCTGTCAGAGATGAAAAAATTTCTTTTGGTGCTACAGTTCTTTCATTTGAGGATGAGTCGGTTCTGGGTGGTAGTTTACAGGCTGATTTCAGAGTTGGTCGGGGGACAAAAATGTCTTTTGGTGTCAATTTGAACAATAGAATGTTAGGGCAGGTTTCTGTTAGAACCAGTACTTCAGATCATACAGAGATTGCATTTATAGCGGCTGTGACCTTGATTCGTGCATTGTTCAGGACAAAACCATCTGACAACGTGGAATAATGGCAATTTTTTTTTTGTTGGTAGCATGCTCATTTGTTTAATTCGCTACCTCAATTTTGTAGATTCTGTTCAATTAAAGTAATTCTGTCGGCCGGCTCAATTTTGTAGATTTTGTTCAATTAAAGTATTTCTGTCCGCAAGCATTATTTATCTTGCATGTGGAGTCAATAGTGAAAGGCTAATTTGTAATCCACAATTAGACTGGTTCAATCAGCATCATTGATGAACCGGAGTTGATTGAACAGAAGTGGTGAGTTTTACAGGGGCGAATTGATAAAATTAGAGCTCTCGTTACGTTAAACACTTGAAACAAGTGGGAACAGGTGGGATTTGGTCTTAGGCAGGAGAGAATTACTTTTCTATCTCGCTCTTGCTGCATGCTTTCTTATTAGTTAATTTTGGAGTTTGTAGCCTTTCTGCATGATCACTTGTGTAATTAATCCTTCAGTTTTGTTGTCTTTAATTAATTAGTCTATAGAACTCTCGTGGAACAAGAAATCATGTTTGGTCAATTCTTTACTTATCTTTTGGGGGGATAAGATTCGTAAATGAAATGAGAAGGTTAAACTGGTAGACTTTGCGATGAAAATTTGCTGGCAACCAATACCTGTTTAGTGTGCAAAATTTCCGAGTGAAATGGCAAGTCCAAGCTACTGGCTATTAGAAATATTATATTATTTCTTCTAAAGAATTTTGGCATTTTTTACCTTCGTTGACTTGTAATGAAGATACTTATAAAACAGATCGAGTAAAATTCGAAAATAATTTAGGCATGCGAAGGAAGTAACCTAGATTACATTATGATGAAGTACGAATTTGTCATTTGGTACTCAAGTTTGAGTTCTTAGCAGCAACCAACCGGAACCATCTGGTGACAAAATGCCACAATTCATTTGAACGGTCTCATCTCTATTGGTTTTTTTTTGGAGGTTGGCAAAGCTTTGTTGTATTGATAAAAAGTTTATTTACAAATTTCTACTCTATTATTAATTACAAGTATAAAATATAAAATTTTTGCGATGCCTTTAGACCGAATTCATCCACTGATAAATATCTAAGGTCGTCCAGTTTATTAAACAATGTACTTCGCGATACTTGTTTGAAAAAATCCTTCCGTTTCTCTCTCGCTAGAGGCCCCAGACCCCTGCAGCTCAAATCATACTCCAACGTTCCCTCTCTGTTACAGTCATTCCATGCATTCCCCTTGTCCAAAACCGCCGTATACTCTGATTGGTACGGAAGGGGATATTGTAATGCGCTAGTAGCCCTCTCAAGAATCTTACCGCGTAAGGACAGTCCCACATGATATGATTCTTTGTTTCCAACAAATTTGCCATGCATAAGTGACAACCCGCTTGCACCGTACAACCCTGCTATCAGGACCTCTTGAGTCAAGATTTTGTTAACTAACATAAGCTAGATAAAATTTTTGACCTTCATAGGAATCCTTAGTTTCCAAAGTTTTCCTTGAGTTGATGAAATGATGCCCGTGTGGTGCATTGCCTTGTATGCCGAAGTGCAACTGTATACACCGGAGGCTTCCCATCGCCATGCTATTTCACCATTTATTATTTTAATTGAAGAGGAATAAAAAGGAAGAAGTTTTCTCAGGTCCTTGATGAAAAAGGATGAGGTTGTAGAGGTTCCCATTAAATCTATCTGACTCGCCGCAGATACTCCATGTAGTCTGCGCAAGGTAGTTGGCCATAGATCCTCCGGATTACTGTCTACAGCCCGAACCCATTTAGTCAGCAATGCATCATTATGCTGGGCAAGATCAATTACTCCCAAACCCCCATTAATTTTTAAACAACACACTTTTTCCCAATTAACCAAGCAGTTGATGCCTTTGCAGTTCTCGCTACCTTTCCACAGGAAGTTCCTTCTCATTTTGTCGATATGCTTGATTACTCCAACCGGTATTCTCAAGGCCTGCAGTGGCATTGTCGATAGCACTGCCTTGACCAAAGTTACCCGACCTCCATACGACAAAAAATTAGAGGTCCAATATTGTCATGTGAGAATTGGGTTGTCTTAAATGTATGTCCATGATCAACATACTGTCGATTATATTAGGCATGCGAGAATTGGGCTCTTTCTTACTTATCTTGTCCATGATCAGCATACTGCTGTCACCAGTCACCTTGATCTGCTTGACCATCAGCTGTTGCTCCTGGGCTTGACCGCATGTCTGGATCCCTCTGAAGTAGGGAATGAATTCTGCTGACCCTCCTGTTCTCCAATCCGAGCCGTTCAAAATCGAACAAATGGCTTCAATTAAATCTGATTCGTTTTAATAGATTATATTGATATAAAAGAAAAATGTAATTGAAGCCGTTTGATCGATTTTAAACGGTTCGGATTGGAGAATATGAGGGTCCTCCTTTTCTCAAGAAAAGGAGCATATTTGCTTCCCTGAAGTAGGGGTGTAAACGGTATCGAATAGTGATCAAACCGTATTCTTATCCATTATAATTTTTTAGACACGGTTACGAACACAGATAATTTCGAATATGGATATGAATCGGATATTGAATGGGTACGAATACGAATATGAATATAATTTTGGATAATTAAAAATAAATTATTAATGTACATTTTAATATTGAATAACATCTATTTTTTTTTTCATTCATAAATTCGAAATAATATTTTTCATAATAAATTTGTTAGTTACAAAACATATATTATTAACCAAATTAATAGTCACTAATCATGTCATAGTGTTATATTGTTCATCGGAATATACCAACCCATGTGAGTATGCTCAGGTATTCTGAACAGATTAACTCTGCTTTTGGGATACACCATCCTGTGCAGAGGGGACTCAATGCAGCAAACTATTATCAATCTTACAGGCGTTGTAGATATCAAATTCCAAGGAAGAAATGGGGAGTGATGTTTTTCTCAGCCTGCTGGCTGCTCTGGAAGGAGCGCAATAACAAGGTTTTTCAAGGCAAGTGTGCTGAACCAACACAGGTAGCAGAGAGGGCCGTGAAGGAAGCTTGGCTGTGGCTTAAATTTTGTTAGAGTAGTCATGCGTATTGCGTTGTAATTGTAGTTTATAGTTGTTTTTATTTTACTTGTACACAGCCCGATAGCTGCTATCTGTTTTCTCAAAAAAAAAGGAATATACCAACCCAAGCTTGATAATATTTTTTCTAAGCATTAGAATAATTTTTTTTTAAAGAGCCTTGTGGCAGCTATATCTTTTGTTTCTAAGATCATATATCAATATTATGTGACTAAAAGTACAAGTAATAAATTATTAGTATAAAAAAAATACAAGTACAATAAATCATTGATATAGTTTAATTCATTATTTTAAGAAAAAAGTACCTTTGTTGTAGTTTAAGGATGTAAACGGTCGAATACTGATAATTAGAGATCAAACCGTATCCTTATCTATTATAATTTCTCATATACAGATACGAATAGTCTCATATATGAATACGGATCGGATAATTTAAGTAATTTTTCTGATTCAAATGCGGACGGAATTGGATAATACTTTGAAGTATTGGGTTGAACAAAATTGGAATAAACGTTTAGAAATAGGTAAATTAGAGGAATTTAGAGTAGATCCGATGGGCTCTAGAGTGGGAAAAATGGCACGGCGGAGCCGGTTCCGTCACAGAACGGTACTGAATGTGTGTCGGTTACGTGTCGTGACTCGTGTGTTCCGTGCCGTGATCATTCGCGTGTCGTGACCATCTTCAGAAAATCTGACACGGCAGGCAAAATATATAGTCACGACAAGACACGTAGTCACATGAGTCATGTGTAATTCGGACCATTAGATCTTGATCAAATGATGAATCTTGAATAAATTAATCTAAATTATAATTAAATGGCTACGCGAGTCACGCGAATAACTTTTGATCACGACACGTTTAGGCACGTCGTGACTCACGTGGCGTGACCATTCGCGTGTCGTGACCATTATTTGACATTTTAGTCATGGCACAGCACGTCACATGAAAAATTAACTTAGTCACAGCATGACACAGCACAAGACTAAAATCATGACGTGTTAGTCACGACATGTTTTTTCCTCAATCATCATCTAATTTGCATTAAGATGCATGTGCTACGTTTTAAAATCCGTACATCTTTGCTTCAATTTATGTACGTACACACATATCTTAATACAGATCGGACGGTGTTAAAGCTCATTGAACTCAAAAATAGATCCGATGCCCATCAGAGCTACTTTGTTCTCGAAATAGAGTGACCGTCCCAAACTCACCATGAGCTCGCTCGAGTAGGCCTTTATTGGACTCTTGATCAAATTTGCAAACTGTGTAATATAATTTCTATTTCAATCACTAGAAAGATTTGACAGAACAAGAATATATTTTGCATAAGGGAGTACAGAGTACTTGATCAAATTTGAAATGCATAAAAGTATTTAAACCTAGTAGGTAAATTTGAAAGTCTTTGTCTGTATTTTTTTCTTCTTGAAAAATTAATTTAAAATATTTTTAGGTTATTGTTTTCAGCAAAGAATATTATAAGCGAGATGATGGTATTTTGCAATATGTATTTATGTCCGTGCTATAAATTTATATTATGAGTAAGACGATTTGAACTGCTCGACATGATATCTAATAAAGAATTATTTGAAACCAAATTTGATATAATTTAGTAACTTTTATTTATTTGTTTAGATAGATATAAAATCCCGAATTTTTTATAAATATCCAAAATTAATAATAAATTACGGATTCTAACCGGTTTTGTAATTTTTTTTCAAAATTATCCAACCCGGTTAGTGGCTAACCGGAAACTAGATTCCTTTCCGGTACCCTACCACCCGGATCCATTCAAAATACCCGGTTAGCAAATAACCGGAAAGAAAATACCGGTTAATGGTTAACCGAACATTCAATCCGGACCCGGTTATTTGTTAACCGGACTTTCTTTCCAGTTATTGGTTAACCGAACACCCAACCCGGACCCGGTTATTGGATAACCGGAAAGAAAGTGGGGGTCGGCCTGGGGCGTCGACACGTGTCGGCTTGGGGCTCCGCGTGGCTTTGTGTTTTGCTACTGTACACATGTGATTTCCGTTTTTATATACAGAATTTGGATTGTTTTTGGGTGAGTTCGGCTGCGAGGAAGAGAAGAGCAAGGCAGAGGAAGAAAAGAGAAGAGCAAGGCAGAGAGGAAATACCGTTGAGCATCAGGTTTTTTTTTTATTTATTTATTTATTTTGTATTAAAATAATTTGTAGTATTGATTAGATTGTGTGATGAAATTTTTGAAATATTATTTAGATTGTTTGGAAATATTTGAAATACCGTTGAAATAATTTTTTAGAACCGTGAATAAGACAAAATATACATGTTTGATATGGTAATGCATGCCTTTGTACCGCGAAGTAATATTTGAAATATTGTTCATATTATTAGAAATTTATAATATTATTTAGATTGAGATTATTAGTTCGATAATAATAATTTATATTATTTTTCGAAATATTAGAATGATGCATGTCTAGAAATATTTCGAAATATTTAGATTGAGATTATTAGAAAGTTCCAAAAAGGTCTAGAAAATTGTAAAATAGTATATAATAATTTAGAGTAATTTGTAAAATTGAAAAATGGTTCAGATTCCGATGCATGTCTATGTACCATGAAGTGAAATTGAAAAAAATATTTAGAGTAATTTGTAAAATTCCAAAATGGTTTAGAGTAATTTGTAAAATTCTAAAATTGTGAAAAATGATTTAGAAAGTTTCAAAATAGTGTAGAATATTTTAGAAATAATTAAAATGATGCCAGAATAATTTAGAAAGTTTCAAAATGGTTTAGAGTAATTTGTAAAATTCTAAAATGTTAAAAAATAATTTAGGAAGTTCTAAAATAGTGTAGAATAATTTAGAAAATTTTAAGATGGTGCCTGAATAATTTAGAAAGTTCCAAAATAGTCTAGAATGGCGTAGAAAGTTCCAAAATAGTTTAGAGTAATTCGTAAAATTCTAAAATAGTTAAGAATAATGTTGAAATAGACGAAATGAATGATGAAATAATGAATTAACTTTGAATTAATTTTGTAGCATGGCAGACGAAATGAATGATGAAATAGATATGGCGCGGGGTACTTTTAGTGATCTGTTGTGGATACCGCACAGCAGTCACAGAGTGTGTCAGGCTTCTGAGGAGGTCAGCAACTAGTTATTTCTTTTTTTTGACTTGTTCAAAAATATAGTCTTATTTTAATTTCTAATTTTTATTTTCGGTAATGTAGAAGAAAGATGTTATAAATGTGAAGCACTACCGTTGACAGACAGCGTACCACGTTGCATACGCCCCATTCTTGATTCGATTGGGTTTATATCAGATCGCAGTCATGCCTCAGAAAAAAATTGATGCGGCGCTGATACACGGACTCGTGGAGCGGTGGCGTCCTGAGACACACACCTTTCATCTTCCCTTCGGGGAGATGACAGGTACTAACTTCAGAACTACTTTAAATAAATCTTTTCTTTGTGATAATTTACTGATAATTAAAATGAAGAAATTTATAGTTCTTTATTTGATAAATTACAGTTACTTTGGAGGATGTGAGCTGTTTGTGGGGTTTGCCCATTACGGGAGTCCCAGTGACGGGGAGTACAGACGGTAGGAATGCAAAAGGCCGGCTCTTCGAATTGTTAGGAATTAAAGAGCACGAGCAAAGTGGACTTATGAAAAAACGGGGGTCTGAGGGAAATGAAAGAAGCATGGAATTGACTTTCCTGAAATCTAAGTTTCGTGAACGATTTGAGAAGCTACCGGTAGATCGTACCGAACAAACGCTGAAGTGGTAACTAACTATATATATATACATGTATAGATATCAATTTATTCGTGCTTTAGCCTATCAATAATGTACCATGATTGTCTTAAATTTTGCTAGGTATGTACGTGCATATATCTTGGACCTGATGTCGTCCAGTTTGTTCCCAGATAGTAGCGGGGACGGGATACCGTTGTGGTATCTTGATCTAATTATGAATTTGGACCAGCCGGTACCATACAATTGGGGTGGAGCCGTTCTTGCATATCTGTATCGACATCTATGTGTCGCTACCGAGCCTGATAGAGGATCTATGCATGGTCCGGTGATGCTTCTGCAGCACTGGTCGTGGACCCGCTTTCCAGTTCTTCGGCCTGAGCCTCAAACTACAAACTGGGAACCTGCCTGGGGCGCTCCAACGCTTGATACATGCTCATCTTTTGCGTATAAATGGTGTTGTCCACAAAAATACGTGTCGCTAACCTCTCTCTTACGCCCCACGTGCTTGAAGAGGTTTTCAGCAACATGTTGAGAACAATACCGATGCACACATTGGTCGGTCGACTCATCCCATCCGAGATGTGGATCCTGAAACACGGCTTTGATCCCCAAATGTCTATCCGATATGACACAAAAGAATTGATTATCTCCAATCACTTCCAATCTTAACCATCTCATAAAAAAACCCCAGTTGTCAGCGCTTTCTTTCTCCACAATTGCAAAAGCCAACAGAAGCAATTGGTTTTCGGCATCGTACATACATGCCATTAGCAGTCTACCTTGGTACCGTCCCGACATGAAACATGCATCGATGCTAATCACTGGTCTGAGGAACGGTATCGCTGCAACACATGCTCCAAATGCCCATGCCGCTCTGTGGAAGAGCCTATCAGTTTCTTTGTCAATCGGGGTCGACATCACACAATACTTAGTTCCTGGATTCGTTCTTTTGATGGCTTCCAATAGTGGAATAAGCAAGTTGTACGAGTTCTCCCAACTCCCAAACAGATTTGCAATAGCAAGCTCACGGCCTCTCCATAATTTGTTGTACTTGGGGGTTACCTTATTATATTTCTGCATGACGATATCTCGGATATGATTTATAGAAGAGCACACATCCCTTCTAATGGTCTTATCAATTGCAAGGGCAACCATCTCTGCTGTAAGATGACGATGATCAGTACGTGTTGCCGATACTGTGCACGTGTGAGGATATGCTTGTTTCGTAATAATCCAAGATTCTGAAAGACCATTCTGCTTCGCGTATACCTTAAATTTACAAAATTTATCTCTGCACACCACCTCGTAACGTCTAGGTTCACTTCTAAGGACCTCGCACTCACAATTCTTATCGAGATGGAACTCATTGATTGCTATCCTTAGAGCCGTTTTTGACTCATAAACTACACCCTTAGCCAATGGATTATCGAATGTTTTTTTTGAGCTGCCAAAAAATCGACATCCGCAGGCCGAAAACCGGATATGTCATTGAAACTATCAACCGGATGTGTCATACTTTCCCGTCCAGTTATCGGGTACTGTGCTTGACGGGTACTGGCTTGACGGTACTGTGAAGGTGACTGGCTGGGCGGTTCAATATCATCGTCCGAACCCGATGACTCACCTGAGAGCATCTCATCTCCACTCTCCAAACTGTCAGAATCAATTGCATCCACAGGGACATGCGAATAATCACGTACCTTTCTACGGACCCGACTGGTACTGGGTCGGGATGTGGTTGGTACATCCACAGAGTTTCGACTGGTACTGGGTCGGGGTCTCACTGGTATATCAACAGAGTGCCGACCGGTACTAGGTCGGGATCTAACTGGTATATCAACAGAGTGCCGACCGGTACTAGGTCGGGATCTAACTGGTATTGGGTCGGGATCCACAGGATACCGACTGGTACTGGGTCGGGATCGAGGTTCAGGAATCTGATTGGTGTAGTTCGGTTCCAATTCTACATATAACTCCAAAATCGGTAACGTTTGTGAAAACGACGACACAATTCCATTTATTGTTGATAACTAATATTAGTTTAAGTTAATACTTCTATATAATATAATAAAGTGCAATAATAATGTATTACTATGAACATGCAATGTAATTGTTATATCTCCCGATACGTTAATGTGTTTCTATCAATATTGCATAAACAAAATACCGAGTACTACATAGATTGCTATAGTTCTATGTTGTCAAATTAACTCTTTAAATATGTCAAATGATATAGTGGCATTAACAACTTTATAAAAAACAACTCTAAAGATATAGACGACCATATATAGAATAAACGAGCAGATAAATACCATTAACATATATTATCACCTTGTGTACTTAATATATGATAGAATACTTTAATTAATAAATGATTAGAATATCATTAGCAAGTGTGAAAAGTCATAGTTATCTGAAACACCTTATACAATCTATACATATTTATATAAAATAAATGTACAAACCATATCCCTCATTATATAGCTCCAGTAAATAAGATAAAACATCACAAGTTAGGGGATTTGAAACTTTTGGTACAATATATATATATATTTTTTTTTCTAAACACTTGACAATTGTTAAAATATTTTAATTAATTCTAGTTCTATCATAAAGCCATTTATGAATATTGGTAACTTAATATAGCTTACACTTGCATTAGCACTTGCTAGCTAGTTTAGATATATTATATAAGCATACAGAAGAAGTACCATTATTACCATAATCATCTTCTTTATATACATATTTATCATAACGTTACTATTTACATTTAGATCAACCATTATATTACGATCTAGTCTATAATATTTTTTTCATATAAATGTACCTATATCATTGATTCTTATAAGCAATCGTCAAAACTAAATTTTGTTTACATTCATTCTCAATATATGTAACAATTTACTTTAACAATTCATAAGCATACTTATATCTTTAGTACGTATTAACAACTCTATTTTCAATTAGCTGATAGCCACTACTGTCCAATACCAATGCAAATACGAACTCAATTCCACTCACTCAATCAATTAATTGCATAACCATAAACAAAAATTTTCCTTAACTAACACTTCAAGAATCACTATTATATTTTCATAAAAATCGATCATGCTCAAGTGAACAGAGAAGATATTGTTATCAATATGTTCTACATTTAATTTGTGCCCATGTATCTATCACCTTATTTCTGTTTGCTTTTAATAAAATGAACAATAAAAATAATATCATGCTTATGTTGTATTTATATCAATAAAATTCCTATAATAGGTCAATACTAAAACTAAATTTACAATTTGTTTTTAACTAGTTTGTTAACGGGTGTATCAATTCAAAATAACTTAAGATCATAACATTTAATCTATCATTAACCAGTCGTTTATTTATACATAATTTCAGTCTATAGTTTATTGTTCCACGCCAGTAATTAAGAACTATGTTAATAGACCAGCTAATCAATTCATAACCGATACTAATAGTACGATAGGATCTCACAGACGTTCTCTCGACAGCAAATGAGTTATTGGCACTGCATATTCATGCTCTGATACCATCTTAACTGTCACACCCCAAATCCACGGGGGTCTGACAGCCTGCCGCGTGTATAAATCAAGCGTCACATATACACGCAAGGCAGTGGATCTTTTATATGCATTGCCAATATCCTCATCTGCTGCGTCCGAGTAACAAACCTGAAAATAATCGGGAGGGTGGGGGTGAGAATAAATTCTCAGTGCGAATTTGCCACAGTTGAATTATTGGACTTGCAATCAAACTCTATATTCAAAAATGAAACCCAAACCAATAACAGTTCAAACAGATATATATTCGTAAACATAAATAACAGAATGCCAATGCACGACAACAGTTAAATCAACCTGCAACACAATTTACGGAATTTCCAAGATGAATTTCAAACACAACATATACTTTGGCTTAACTCGATTCATAACTCAGTTCATTAGGGCTTGTAGCAATTACAGATGTTCTTTCGAGCTGAACCTTTATCAAACCTACATCTGTAGGGTTACTGACACCTACAGATGGCCAACCGCTGGACCCTTTATCTGACACCCATCTGCAATCGCTTGGCTTAACAGTTTATTAAGGTCTGGTTCGAATCATATAAAGAAAATCCACTTTGGAATCATTCCAATAGTCGTAATATTCAATTGACCTTTCAAATGCATTAACACGTAGGAAAATGCCACCGAGCCATAGACGTTACACATGTCACCCACGATTTCCAATCACACATCTCATAACATAATCACCCTCCCTCGTCCCAACCGGTACTGGGAATATCGAGGGCCGTTCACCTAAGGCCATTTAGGATCCTGGGAATCCAAGTCAGCATACAGCCCGACTTGGCAAATTCATTGGATCCAAGTGCTTAACTTCGTAAATCCATTCACATACATTCACATATTCAATCCAATCGTGGTGACTTTCAATCAAAATCAGATCATGATAGATCGATACTACCTATAACCATACCAGCATGCAAATCATTCAATTCAGATCAATTCGAGTTTAATTTGATTGGGCGATGCAAATGCTCTACACAATTCAGCGATGCAATCAATGATATTCAACATGACAAACGAATAAACAGTTTAATTCCTGAAAATAAAGTATCAAACAAGTCCAAGAATCCCGCACCTTATTATGACGAGCGTACCGCTTAATTTAAAGATCAGGCGTCTCGAATTGCCTCGCGAAATCTGGCTCGACTGAGCCTACACCTATATTATACGATTACTTGGTTTAGTTCGGTTACATTCTCAAAACTTAAATTCCAAAAGCCGTCTTTCAATTCGTCAATTCTTTTATACCTTTCGGCTCATTTATAATTATTTTAATTCAAGTCCAATTTAATAAGGCCCTTATATAAACTTTCACCTTATTACACTTTGGTCCATTGGACGTATCAATTATTTTATTCCAATTCAATTTAATTAAAGACCCATAATTTAGTAAAGGTTTAAGCCTCCTATTTAAAATTTACAATTCATTTCAGATTCATTATAACTATTTTCACTTTCAAGGCCCATGTATAAAATTCTTATGCATGTCATACATTTTAATACAATGGCTTACCTATTTAATTTAGTCCAATGCATACATAAACAAAGGCCCCCAATTCATTTAATCAATTCATCCACAAGCCAACAGTAACGGTCACGGCCTAATTTATCACATATACCAATTTGGTCTTAAATTACACAATTTCATTTCATTTATGCCGTATTCCTTTTTTTTATCACTTAACCTCCACAAAAATTCACACACTTGCACCTTAGTCATATAAACCATACACCTTTCCGTATATAGACACAATTTGCAAAATTTACCAATTTAGTCCTTGTTCAACCCAAGGCCGAAAATATAAAAGAGATGAACAAGAGTTATCAAATATACACATCTAATCAATTTATTCTCATACTAATTTGGTGGTTGTACGTATAAAAGATTTAAGAGGCACCCAATAATTTTCCCCAATTACACAAACCATAAATCAATTAAAACCAAATAAATTTCAGATTTTACAATATAACCCCTTATACTTAATTTATTCGAACAAATCGATCCAGTCGGGAAAATCAACAACCCGTACTCGAAACTTAACCAATTCACATCCTACGACATTAATCAATTCATCAATACACACAATTCACGAATTTTAGAAATTAACCGCAAGAGAGGATGTCAAGAAAAGTGATCGGTTCCGAGGGTTTCGCCTCGCCTCGCGGTCGTCTAAAATCAGCGAGCACCACATGAAATGAGCACTTCCAAGTACCGGGACAGCACCAATCGAACCGAGGCACCACCAATCCTAAACCCTAGTTTCTAGGGTTTCAAGGAAGGGGAAGGGGGCAGAAACCGAGAGAGAGGATGGGGGCGGGCTGGGGTCTTCCGAACCGAGAAAGAGAGAGAGAGGAGAGCAGTGGGGCGGCAGCGGCGGAATGGGAGGGGGCCGCCCTGTTTTTGGCGGAGAAAGGAGGAGAGGGGGCGGGGGCTGCAGCCCTCACGGCCAGAGAAGAGAGGAGAGCAAGGCGGCGGGTTTGGTGGGGTTCGCCAGCGACGGGAGGGGGCGGAGGGAAGAGGGGGCGGAGCCCCTCTGTTTCTTTGGCGTAGCAAGAGGAAAGGGGGGCTGGGGTTGGGGTTGGGTTTCTGTCACGTAGAGGGAGAGGAGAGAAAGAGAGAATGGAGAGGGTGGGGTGTTAAATGGCCTGCTTTAAGATCCGTGCTGCAGCAAAATCAAATGGTCTAAACAATTCATAATATAAACATTGTTTCTTTTAATTGGTTTTAATTCCGTTTCTTTCATAAATTCAAATCGAAAGTTCATAATTTTTTTTGTAACTATATTTGTGCATATAATTTGTGTATTTATCTCTCAATTTAAGATTCGAATAATTCGTTCTCAATTTAAGATTCGAATAATTTGTTCTCAATTTGTATAATTTTTATATATTCCATTAACTCTCTAAAATTCCTAAATGAACTAGTTTTATAAATTCTAAAATCCAATTGTACGAATAATTTTGTATAATTATGCTCTTATTTGGAATTCAATTTATTTATTTATTTACACGAATCTAATTAAATAAATTTCTTCTTTCCTAAAACTTAAAAAGAATTGTAACGGATTTTCTAAGTTTCTAATTTACCGAATAATTATAATTTTATTCCTAGTGCTATATTTTATTTTATTTCTAAATCTCTAAATTTTATTATACATAATTTTATACATTATTTATATTATGAAATTTTTGTTTCGTTTTAGTCGGTCATTAAATTTCTGAACGATCGTTAATTAAATTAAACTTTTCATTTAAGCAATTTGATCGATTTATCAATTTAATCAAGTTTTAAAAATTTCAGAATGTAACATTTAGATCAAGTAATTTTCTACCTACATGAAAATAATAAAAATATTTTAAAAAAATATAAAATTTGACCTCCAAGTACATTTTCATATGAAAATCATATTAAACTGTTGAGATAGACCGTTTAAATTTTAAAAACAAAAACACAAATTATAAAACATACGATCTACACATTGCAAAATACTGTAACCTCACTCCAATATTATTAAAAACTTCCATTTATATATAATTGAATAATGCGGGGAAAACAAGCTCTGAAGGCGAAAAATGTACTTATAGCACGTTCGTTAATTTACCATAATTATTTGTGTGGGCATGCTAATAGCACGTTCATTAATTTATCATTTTTATTTGTGTGGGTATGCTAACAACAGTATTTGTGCCATCCAATGCGTAGGCAAACTTTGTTTTCATAATAGAGACCCTGGGTCCGTCTTACCTCTATTATTTCAATATGTGAATAGACTCGTCACTCGTGCGGTTGTGCATACTCATTAATTTTTGTATAGATAATTTTAGTAAGGATGCAACCTGTGTCCTTACAAAATATTTTATTTCTTTTGAAGTATATATACCTTAAAAAAGTATTGTTGTCTAATTTCTTACCAAACTTAATTTTACGCCCTTAAATTGCGTTTCAATTATACTATTTCTGTAAATATTTTGTCCTTAAATTACGTCCGATAGGATGCTAGAGGCAACCTGTCCTTAAATATTTTCTGAAGGGCATAATGTTAAATTTTATTTCAGTATTTATGTAATAGTTAAAGATACAAGAAATTGTATTCCAAAAGAAATGCATCATCATTTTGGTGCTCCAATATGCTCTCTGTCCTTTATTTTTATTTTCAAAGTCCGAACAGTCGATCCGAACCACTCAACATGATCTTCATAATAAAATACGCTTGAAGATCAAATTTTATATATTTTATATTTTTTTTACTATTTTTTTAGATAGATACAATATGACTTTATCTGGTTCAAAATCTCCTTTAAAAAGTGATTTTGTACCTATCTAAAAAAATATTTAAATTTTTTTAAAAAAATATAAAATTTGGTCTTCAAGCATATTTTATTATGAATATCATATTGAGTGGTTCGAATCAACGACTTTAAAAATGAAAATAAAAAATATAGAGTATATTGGAGCAACAAAATAACGGTGCATTTGAACCCTCTATTTTCCGAAGGCCACGAGTTTAACTTGCGTCTCAGAAAACCCACGAGTTTAACTTGCGTCTGAGCGTTTTCTGTGAAAATTACAGGCACGAGCCACCAGAGCTCTTACATTATATGTACATAATGTACAAAACAGCAGAGAGTCATTTGTACTTGTAGTAGTAGAGTTATTGTTCTTGTCGAGGTGCCTTCAATAGCAAGCATTCGCATTTTTAATTTTATCCGGATTTGGAGCTCTTATCTGGTTAACCTACGGAACTAAATAATCAGTTTATATAAATAACCCACGTGGCACGTGGCATCCAATTTATGGGAGTGGGGCAGAGTCAGGGCCCCTGAAATAACTCAAATTTTGAGTTTAAAATCGGACCGTCCGATCAGAATTCAGACCAATCCGGCCCGAGGTGGAATGCACAGTTTCGCTTTAATAATTGTGTCAAAACAGATCGGACGGTCCAAATCCAAACATAATATTTGAGGTACCTTAGGGGCATTTGTATTCGGGCGGAAGATCCTTCTCGTTCCTTCCTTCACCGAGTTGTCTCTCCCCCCCGCCGAAAGAAACGAACCCCGAATTCAGTGGGGCGCATTACAATTCCCATCTGGAAAAGCGAATAAAAACAAAAGACATCTTAATTTAAAGAATAAGAGACATAGCTCACCTCCCCCCAATGGTTTTCTCCATTCTACACTTAAGCATGCAAAGCGACATTCCCTGCTAGTCTTCTTCGTTTCCTTTTGGATTTTGTTTGTTTGAACAAATATGGCGTTCCTAACGGGGATGGTTTTGGGAATCGCCATTGGAATTTTTCTCGTGATGGCGTTTGCGCGGCTCGAGCATTCCCGCGCAGAGCAGCGGAGAGAATTGGTAAAAAAATCATTTTCTTATCGTAAAGAATTCATTTCTAGTTTCGTGGATTGATGTCTGTATGTTGTGATTTGACTTGTTCTGAATCTATTTAGTATATTTTAACTTTTATAATTATGATACCCGGCTTTGAATATATTTTTTCTACACGCGCGTGTACCTTAAAAAAATGTATATTAAGCAGCTCCGTCTTCAGTGTGGCGCCTTAATTGCATGCAAGTTGCAGCGGTAGTTACCCCATGCTCAAATTAACAAAATACATAGATATCTGACCAAAAAGATTCTCTACTAATGTGAAATTTTGCTAACTGACCTAAAGTGCATAAAAACTGTATGTATAATTGATGAATTTCCTAAATCATTTGCATAGTGGGTCAGGTGTTGCCTAAAAAGAAGTCAAGTTTATCCATGTTGAACTTGAACTTTTCTATTATGTCTCTCATCATAATGATTAAATACACTCGCTAAATTTTTATTATTTGTATGGGCTAAAATATTATACAGGCTATGGCAGTTACTCAGTATTCAAAACTGACAGTTGAAGGTCTAAGAAAACTTCTTCCGCCTGGATTTTACCCTTCATGGGTTGTTTTTACAAGGCGTCAAAAGGTAAATTCCTTTACATGGGCTCGGTTGATGCAATATCAAAATTTCTTGCTGATCTGGATGCATTTTCTTCCTACAGCTGAAGTGGCTAAATTATGAACTTGCGAAACTATGGCCTTTCATTGATCAGGTGCCCAATTATCCCAAATTTGCCATCTTTTACATGCTTCAATTTTTTTTTCTTTCTTAATATTTTATCTTTTATGATTTAGTGGGTTAAAATGGAGATTTTCAGGCTGCATCGGAGCTGATAAGAACATCTTTGGATCCTGTTTTCGAACAGTACAAGTCCTTGATCCTAGATTCAATAAGATTTTCAAAGCTGACACTTGGCACGGTGGCCCCACAATTTACAGGTATATCTTGTTACACAGTGTCGTCCCTCTGAGTTAATATTTCATTTTGATCTTCTTGTTTGAAATATGAACTTGCTGTTTTTCTCTTTCATGTTTCTGATTAAAATTGTTGTTCAGGTATAGAAGTATTAGAAGATGGTAGTTCTGGAGTTACCATGGAGTTGGAGGTGGAATGGGATGGTAATCCTAATATTGTTCTCGATATTAAAACGACATTTGGTGTGTCTCTTCCTATTCAGGTAATATAATCCTTGATTTTTTTTATTTCTGTATCCTTTTTCTTGGCTAATTTTCTTTTTTATTGCAAGCTTGAGCCTTTAACGGTACATCTCAAATGTTCAATATAAATCATTTCTCTTTGGTTGTAGAAAAATATCCTTATTTCTATTTTCACATGATTTGATCTTTGAAAGGGTAGCTTGCTAATGATGCCTTTTTTCACAGTGATAGCTTCTTTAAGCATCTATTTTATCTGTTTTATTTATTCCACACTATTAGGTGAAAAATATTGGCTTTACAGGGGTATTCCGCATCATCTTTAAACCTCTCGTGTCAGAGTTCCCTTGTTTTGGAGCAGTATGTTACTCCTTAAGAGAAAAGGTACATATCTCACACAGCCCCCCTCTGCCCTGCCCCTGTCATCGCTAAAGCCAACCCTATAGTATGAACAGTTTTATCCAATAGATTCTTACATTTTGTTTTAATGTAGAAAAATCTCAACTTCACTCTCAAGGTAGTTGGTGGTGAAATATCAGCTATTCCTGGTCTTTCTGATGCAATTGAGGTTAGTGCTAGTATTATTTACTGTGAGAAGTTGATTTGGTTTTTTGTTTTTTTTTTGTTTTTGTTACGTTGATTGAATCACCAAAGTGTCCCATTTTGTACCTTCTCTTCCTTAGGGCACAATACGTGACACAATAGAGGACACGTTGACATGGCCCAATCGCAAAGTGATCCCAATTCTTCCAGGAGACTACAGGTGGTTTTATCTTTTCTTATACTTGGTTTACGACATATACTCAACTAATGTTTTTCCCTTTTTATCTTTCTTATAAAGGAGGTCAGTTTGGGTGATTTGATGAAATAAGGGGATCAGATATTGGTGCTTTTTATTATTTGTGGGGCAAATGAAATTTAACTGTGTTTTTGGCAATATAGTGACTTGGAGATGAAGCCAGTTGGGGTGCTTGATGTGAAACTAGTTCAAGCACGAGATCTGAAGAACAAGGATTTGGTTGGAAAATCTGATCCATTTGCTCTTGTTTACATACGACCTTTGCAGAATACTACCAGAAAAAGCAAGACTATTGTAAGTATAGAGTAGTTAACCAACTTTCTGAAATTTTAACAAGTTAGGATTACCAACATAATACTCCCTCCAAGCGTTTCATCCTGGTCTTGTATATAAATAAGCACGCTCTAGTTAAATTGTAAGGTGCGGATAAGCAGGAACTTGAAAAATATGATGGATTTTTTAATCCACCATGGCTTCTGTAATCGGGTTTTTCATGTTAACTAGCCTGGAACAAACATGCTAGCTAGAAATCTGACCGTTATGGCATCATGTTTGTCATTGTATCAATATGACTTTTTCTTCTGTCTCCTAGGTCAAACCTGATGTTTTAAGTCCAATTAAGAGCCAAACAAATTAAGCACCAGAAAAACATATAAAAAAATTCACAGGCTAGAAAATAATCTTCTCAGTATCAGAATCTGGGTGAACAGTAATTGATTTAAATTCAGACAATTGTTTTTGGTTCTTGTTTGCTTTTGTAGAACAATGATTTGAATCCAATATGGAACGAAAGCTATGAATTCATTGTTGAGGATCCATCCACACAATTTGTGACAGTGAAGGTATTTGATGACGAGGGGCTCCAGTCATCAGAGTTGATTGGTTGTGCACGAGTAAGTTTGAGCCAACTCGAACCTGGGAAGGTGAAAATCGTATGGTTGGATCTTTTGAAAGATTTGGACGTACAGAGGGATGTCAAGCCACGTGGTCAGGTCAGATAAGGTTTCTTGTAGTTTTCTGCAAATTTATCTGGGATATCAACAGTTGGCTCAATTGTGGTTGTACATTTTAGACTGAGGGCCAACGAAATGGTACTGTTCCAGTGCTCTTAAGTTAGGTACTATATACTGAGCATTTATTTCTTACAGTGGAGTTATGTATAAGAGAAGTTGAGATCCGCCTGGTACAGAACCATGAATGACAATACCTGATTTCATTACCGTTGTACCAGTACAAGCTGAAACTTCTGTTGGTGCTATAGTTGTTGTTAGATTATTTTCCTTTTTCTTCTTTGTTTGATTGCTTCATCTGAGCTTAGTTGAGGTGCAAGTATGAACATACTGCACTAATCTTTTAAGTGGTTACTGTTATTGGTTTGTACCAGCTGGAATTTTACTTGCTGCCAAAAATTGTAATTCTTGGTGCAAAACCAGAATCTATGTTGTAGTTCCTGGGACAAAGGTAATGTGGTGGCAGAAGGGTAATTAGAGTTGTTTTATGTCAATAGGTGCACCTTGAGCTTCTGTACTTCCCATATAACGTGCCTGGCATTGTCAATCCCTTTGCTCACAAATTTGCATTGACTGCTTTGGAGAAAGCACTCAAGACTGATACAGATGACACTGGTGCTTCAGCAATTCAGAAAAGAAAAAATGTGATTATGAGAGGTGTGTTATCAGTTACAGTTATATCTGCTGAAGATTTGCCTCCCATGGATGTTATGGGAAGAGCCGACCCCTATGTTGTTATTTATTTGAAGAAACAAGGGACCAAGTTGAAAACAAGGGTAATTTTTGCACTCATTCGATGCAATGGATATGTCGTCCTTCCAAAGTCATGAGTCTTTGTCTATTCATGGTTTATAGTCAATTTACGGACATGTTAATCAGCAAAATTTTCCCTCTATTTTCTAAGATGTGCCCAAAATAATTGCATATCTTGCTTATTAATATATTGAAACAGAATGAAGTAGGGTTCTTTTAGGCACTTTTCAAACAAAATGAGGAATAGAGGGGCATATGCCATATTTAGGGCTATTCTGGTATTTTGCTTGACAAAAGTTCCAGCATGTGTGTTTTCTAAATGTTATGGCACTTCTGACATGTAGGTAGTAAATAACACACTGGAGCCTATATGGAATCAAACATTTGACCTGGTGGTTGAAGATGGTCTCCATGATTTGCTTATTTTTGAGGTCTATGATCACGACACATTTGGAAAGGTTGATCTCACATTTGCTACTGATATCCTCCTTCGAATTCTAAATGATAAAACTATAACGATGAATGCTCATCTTTTATTTTTTTAATCTTTTTCCATGGCAGGATTATATTGGGAGATGCATAATGACATTGACAAGGGTTATAATGGAAGGGGAGTTCCGGGACACCTTTCCATTGGAAGGTGCCAAATCAGGGAAGTTAAATTTACTGCTCAAGTGGACTGCACAGCCAGTTTACCGGGATACTTAAAGCTGGTCTAATCAATTTACTTCCAATTTTGGGGTTTTTTTGCCCCTCAAAACATACACTACTTTGTCATCACTTCAAGGAGGGATGCACGACAGTATATACGCTAGTCGTAAATAGTTGTGTATTTATCTCATGTAGAGTTAATATTTGCTACATCTGAGTTCCCTGTGTTTTTCTTCCCACCAAAGGGATTGTGGTGAGTGTAAATTTGGCAAACACAAACACAAACACAAACAAAAGAAAAGAAAATTATTTTATTTGGATTTGTAGGGAGTTAGGTTTTTGTTGGAATACTCGCTGTAATTTGAACTTTCCAATGGAAAAACGAGATTCCTGAAATCATTCTGTGATTTTAAAAAAAGTTGAATTTTCTGATAACCGCTTTCAGCTGGTGCAAGTTTGATGGTTCTTTCAATTTGCAAAAAGAAAATGAAATGAAGTTCATTATCTTGGAACAATTTCCCTGGCCATGGTAATGTGTCAGGCTGAATCAGTAATATTTTTGTTTGCTCGTACATATTAGGTCCGATATGATAGCCCTCCCAGCAGTCGGAATGCACCTAGTCGGACCCAATCTGTGTATGGAGTCTTACTATTACATGAGCTGACTTATGAATTGAAAATCTATGGTCTCAGCATACAAATCATGGCCTAGGTACAGCAAGTGTTCGTTCAGTCAGTACTCAGTACTGCGTGTTTACATTTTCCAAACCGTTACAAAATTGTTGTTTTTCATTTGTTTAAAATTATCTAAAAACAACAATTTTATAAAATACTTAGTAAAAAAATTCAGAAAAATGTAAAATTTGATCTCCAAGCACATTTTAATATAGATATCATTTTTAATGGTTTGGATCAACTGTTTAGACTTTAAAAATTACGAAATCAATTTTTTATAAGATTGTTCTAACTTACAATCGTTGCAAGTGGATTTCTCCTCTTTTATTAATTGTTTTCTTTTGATGATTGAATGGAGAGAAAAAGATACCGGATATACATTTCTCACTTCTAAGAATAAAACATAAATTATTTCATTTTCAGGTTCGAACATAGATAAATGCATCGTTACAATTAAAATTTAATCGGATTATCAAAACACCATTGGACATGCTCCGCTACCTTAGTAATATTTCTATAAATAAAACATCCCGATTTATACGTCCTCTGAATTTTGACTTTTGACAGAGAGGACCACAAATGTTTTCAAAAAAAAAAGGATACCTTTCCCTGATAAAGAAATGATTTTAGAAAGAAAAGAAAAGAGAATATCATACCAGAATGTACTGGCGATTTTGTCACTAATTCCCATGACGCAAAACTCATGTATCTTTTTCCTTCTACTTGCACTTTATGTCCATGCTACAAAAATTTTCTTCGAGATTGATCAATTTTGTTAATCACCGATTTGGGTAACAAGAAAACTTGCATCATGTATATGGGCACAGCTGTGAGTGCTACGTTTATGAGCGTAATCCTTCCTCCAATGGAGAGCATATCTGCTTTCCATGTTGTAAGTTTACCCGTGATCTTCTATATCAGAGGTAAGTAGTGCATTTTTTGTAACTTTTTATCTGTGAGTGGGGCTCCCATCTATTTCAAGAATGGTAAGTCGTTGCTTTCCATGTTGTAAGTTTACCCGTTATTTCTCTGAAACCCTTCCACAATGGATGGAGGTGGCATCAAAAGAAAATGTTAGACCATGGGATATCACAACCACAACACGATTTTGGAAGGGTTTCAGAGAAATAACGCAATTCATGGAATTTTCAATTCAGTTCAAAATAGGTAAGGGAGACCATGTCAGATTTTGGACTGATAAATGGATGCAACAACCGCTGTGTGAAAAATACCCTATCCTTTACTAGTATACAGAGAGAAAAGAAATGACAGTACAACAGGCATGGCAAGGCCATCAGTGGCAACTGTCGGTACCGCAAATCATGTCAGTATGGACACAGGAAGAGCAACAACAGTTGCTTGCAGAACTTCAAGATCAAATAATAGATCAAAGTCAGCAGCAGCAAGATGAAGTGCAATGGAAGTGGAATGGAAAGGGTGTTTTCACGGTGAAGTCGTTTTACAAAACAATGGAGCAGAAACCATACATAGGATCAATGGCACAATACATTTGGGATATTAAAGGCCCCGGAAGGGTAATGATATTTATATGGTTGATGCATAATAATCGATTATTAACCATAGATAATCTCATTAAAAAGGGATGGGAAATGCCAAATATGTGCCACATGTGTAGGATGCAATCAGAAACAAAGCAACATCTATTTCAAGAATGTACATACATCAAAAGAGTAAAAATACACCTTGCCAGACTATTACCAACAATTAGCCCCAATGACTGGTACCGAACAACTGGCCCTGGCAGCATAGTGAATAGGACTGAACAGAAAAGTATAAGACAAATACAAGTTACCATCTGTTTTGTCGCATGGAGAGAGAGGTGCAGACGCATATTCACAGATAAAATGAAGGAACACGAGATACTGGCAAGGGAAATTGCACAAGAAGCTCAGAGTTGGTTTGGAATAACATGAGATATAGTAGCTGTTGATTAGTGACAGAAGGAAGGCTTTTAGATGCTACATGTTACAAGTTCTTTATTTACAGTACTTTCATTAATTAGTGTAGTTATTTTATAGTTTCCTTTATTGTAATTTAAATTTCGAAAATGTACTTTTGACACCCCTGGTGTCTACATATCAATAGGAATTTGGGGGCTGGACCTCCATATTTCATCTCAAAAAAAAAGAATGTACTGGTGAGAAACAAAGAATCTCCTCAGCTTATGAAAGAAGCAGAAAAGATCGAAGCCTCTTCTTTGACCTTTTTGTGTTCTACTCTACAACAAAGTTCTCCTGCTCTAAACATTACAGAGATAATGAGAATAATTATAATAATTATAATAATAATAATAACAATAATAATAAGAATAAGGGTAGGCTTTAAATATCTTTATTTTTGTCTTTATCATGTTTTCACTCTTAAACCTTTTTAATATCAAATTTTTTACAACAAATAGGTCGAAGATCTGATTTATATTATTACATGCACATAAAAAAATGACTGTTATTTTTTTAGTGAAACAATAAGTAAAAAAATCAACATTCATAAATTATTTGTATCAATATATTTTTGTAAATTTTTTATACCGATCAAAACAATATCGAAGCGTCATAATTTTTATATGTGCAATGAGAAAATGATATAGATCAAATTTAATAATTTCATTTTAAAATTTAAATTTATTAACGTTTAAAAAGTGAAGATGTAGTATAATTAAAAAAGTAAAAGTATTTGATTTTAATCTCGAATAAGACGTGCACACACAGCTTTGTTGAAAAATGCTCGTGAGAATAACACCTTGTTTGGATGGAGAGTAGAGGAAGGGAGAGAATGAACAGAAAAGGAATTTTTTCATCGAATCGTGTTTGGTTGACAAAATTATGTTGGAGGTGAATGATACAGTAGATAAAAGGTTTAATCTTGTATCATTGTAATAAATAGAATCGGTTTTCTTCTCAATTTAGAGTGCAACAGATGGGAAAAAAAATATTACAAATACTTTTAGAAAAAAATAATACAAATTTTCAACTCTATATCTTACCTATATAATTTCTCATACAAGTTTTTTTATCACATTCCTACAACTGCTACTGAATTTCTCATTAACTCTAAATTTTAATTAATCAAATAAAAAATAGGGTAAATTTCGCTGGAGGTCACTAAACTTTGTTATTTGTCACGAATTGGTCACTCAACTTTGATTTGTCCCTTTTGAGTCACTCAACTTTGTTATTTGTTCCAATCAAGTCACTCAACGTTTTCCATCCAAATTTTTAACGGAATATTCCTATTCCATCCAAAAAATTAACGGAATATACCTATTCCATCCAAAATTTTAACGGAATTAGCATATTCCATCCAAAAAACTAACGGAATTAGCATATTCCGTTAAAAATTTGGATGGAAAACGTTGAGTGACTTGATTGGAACAAATAACAAAGTTGAGTGACTCAAAAGGGACAAATCAAAGTTGAGTGACCAATTCGTGACAAATAACAAAGTTTAGTGACCTCCAGCAAAATTTACCCTAAAAAATAAGATAAAAAAAATTAAATTTATGTTTTCTCATTAATTATTCAAACACAAAAAAAATTAAATATATTACTCTTTCTTTCTATTTCATTATATTTCCGTGTATTTTTCACCTCCCTTCATACATGTACTCTCCAATCTCCATGCAAGCATGATGTAATTGTGTAAAGGCCGTATTTGTTGCTCGGCCATCCGCACCTCGAAAGGCCAGATAATCGGTGCCGTCTTTATTGATTGGAAGGACAGGACAAACATAAGATCTCCCATTTTCATTCTCTCCAGTTAAGAATGACTGGAAAATGTTGCATTCTTTCAACAATAACAACTATGATATTCTGATGAATCAGCATACGCTCCATTTCTGTTTGAAGGGGAGACGTACCCGATCCAAACAAGGAGGAAAACGCTGGACCTGGAAAGGACATGCATGTCAGGTATAATTGCTGGACTCTTCCAGGAGATAGGAGTAGGTACGATGGGCATTGAACCTACTTTTAGGTTCAATTAGCTCTAACATCGTACGATTAGTATTAAGATAGGTACGCACAGAAATTGATACATACTCATACGGATTTTAATACGGTGCACACAAATCTTAATGCAATCTAATGGTCACTACACCCATCGAACCAAAGTAGGTCCGATGGGCATCGGACCTACTCTGAACTCCTCTTCCAGGCCTTTCAGACCATTAATTAACCCTTGCCAATATAATAAATTATCTTGGAATTGAAATAAAAATTCTCTTCTTTGATCCGTGGGCGCCACTGTAAGTTAACGAAGCGTCTTATAGAATACTTCCATGTGAATTTAAACATAAAAAAAAAACAAATTATTATCAGCTCAAGCTCACCGGATAATTCATGAATATAAAATATATTATTTTTTTAAAAAGAAATGTCGTTTTCATTTTGAAATTTGATCATATGGCACAAGAAAAAAAATATATAATCTTGTGTATGTTGTTCAAGCAATAATTTTTTTTGTCTATTTAATTAATTTACAAAAATATAGAATTATTGAATTTTACGATTTCTTCTACTTGAAAGATATACATGTTCAAGTCAATTAGAATTGCAATATAGAGCGCTTGGACTGAAGAAATCATGAAGACTATCAAGGATTTAAATTGTAAAATTATAAACTTAGTAAAGTTTGTTTGATGTTGTTTCAACAGGGAACAAACGTTGGTAACATTTGTAAAACGTTACAACAATTTCAGTCTATCAGAAACGCTGAAGTACAGCTTGATCAAACTCATAATTTAATCACAAATGATGGTAGCGTTTGTCAATCGTTGCAACGATTTAATTAAATCAACGTTGTAACGTTTGACAAAAGTTGTAACGTTTTAATTCAATTCAACCTTCAGAAATTTCTATTTTTGATCAAGTTTTACAGTGCAAATTGTTACGTAACGTTTTATAATCGTTGGTAACGTTTTACTGAGCTGTCAGAAAATTGAAACCCTAAATCGCATTTTAAACTAAAATGTTGTAACATTTTAAATAAAAACAACCCATTTTTGAGCTGTCCTATAAATAGGGCTTTGAACTTTCTTCCCAAAGCAATCTCAGCCGACCCTAATCTTCTAAAACACGATTTTCTAAGAGCTTTAGTTACTCCATTGTTGTGAGAGCTTAAAACTTCAAAATCTCTCAAACAACCTCAAACCCACTTCACTAATCTTGAGTTAGATTAGGTTAGAGTGATCTATTGAGTGTTTCTCTTGAGTTTCTAAACTTTGAGACCTTGTTCTCATCTCTAGTTGCCCGATTGACTTTCCGGATAGTAAGGAGTCAACGGTTCACAAGTTGTAATCCTTTCGTATTGGGTAATAGAAAGACGTACTTAGAAGAGGTTGTGAAGCTCCAGAGACGTAGGCCTTTGTTTTGTCGAACTCCGTTAACATCCCGCATGTTAAATTTCTCTAAAATCATCTACTTACTTTCAATCGCATTTATTTTTAGTTTTTGTAGTGATTAACAGTGCACTTAGTATAACGGTGTATTATTTGTTTTTTTATATTTCTTTATTTGTTGATAAGATGAGTTTTAAAATTCAAATATTCTTTTGTGTTATTTGACATTTGTTGAAAACTTTAATGTGTCTTCCTATTTTTATAAAGTTTAGGTACTTGAAACCAAAAAATTGGTAATATATTATTTATTTAATAAATGTGAGGGTCTAGGTAGGACGGTTAGTGAACCGAGTTCGAGTGAGTTGGAGTATACTTGTACTCAGTGCCTTAAGTTAATGAGAGAATCAACTCAAGTTGAAAAAGCAATACTAAGTTGAAAGTTTAACTCGTTACCAACTCTAATTAACTCGTAACTCGTTAGGACCAAATTAATGTTTGAATTCTAAGCAAATTTAACCAGGACCAAAAACAATACATTTTTAAATTTAACACAATTTAACAACCAAACAACACATGTTAAAGAACCAAGCCAAACAATACATAATTTTGGAATAAGTTGGGTGAGGGTAGGGGTGCAAACTGGTTGGATATTATCTGACTGTATCCGATTCCGTATCCGAAAATTTAATACAGATATCTGATATCCGAATATCTGTGCGGATACGGATACGGATATGGTTTTAAATTTTAATTATCCGTATCCGAATAGTAGATATATATTATATAATTTAATATGTATTATGAAAAAAATTATGTTATTCACTATTATAAGAAGCAGATATTCGTATCCGTATCCAGTTAATATCCGATCCGTATCCGTCTAATATCCGATCCATATCCGTATTTGGAAAATAAAAATAAATACAGGTATAATTTTACCACTATCCGATCTGTATCCGATCCATTTGCACTGAGGTAACTCGCTGAGGATTTGCATTTTTTTAAATTGCAGTTCATGATAGCCCATTTACTATTTTATCGGAGACCAGGTTGGATAGCTCAAGTCTGGTTGGGATTGAATATGGCCTATATTCATATAACTGGAGTTGGTGATAAGTTATTAATTATATTTTAGCGAGTGAATTACGAGTTATTATGAATTATTTTATCAGTCCTAGGTTCAAGAAAATTTAAATTTGTATATTCGAAAAAACAAAATAATATATTTTAGTTGGACAAGTGACGTTGATTTTGTGAGCATTTATGTCATTAAATTATGGTGTTTCATCAATAAGCATCGCTCTAGCCATCAATCTAGCTAGCTCTCATGAGGATTTTTTTTTATATTTTTCAGGTCTTGTAAAATTTGGAAAATTTTTGAATCTTATTGAAATAAAATTTTGTATATAAATTATTGATTTCTTTAGGTCTTTAAATTTTCCTCTATTAAAACTGTTAGAGAAAACTTGAAAATCGTGCTTATCGTATCAAATATCAAACACTTCAAAGCATACTGCACAATGAGCTTTGTGACCTATGTGTTACACTTAATGTGTATATTCGAAAATAATTGAGATTAAAAGGTAAATAGATGAGTTTAGAAAAATTTGACACTCGGGATGATAACGGAGTTTGGCAAAACGAAGATCTACGTTTCCCGGGCGTTGCAACCTCTTCTAGGTGCGGCTTTCTATATCTAACGAGAAATGTTTACAACTTGTGAACCGGTGAGCCCTTACAAACCAACGGAAAGTCACTCGGCCAACTATAGTAGAGAACGAAGTCTCAAAGTTTAGATCCTCAAGAGAAACACTCTAAATCTCACTTTAACCCGATCTAACTCAAAATTAGTGAAGTGGGTTTGAGGTTGTTTGAGAGATATTGAAATTTTAAGCTCAATCAACAATTGAGGAACCAAGCTCACAGAAAAACAGTGTTTTAGAAAGTTAGGGTCGGCTGAGATCACTTGAGAAAGAAGCCCCAAGCCTATTTATATAGACAGCTCCAAAAAGAACTTTTTGACTTAAAACGTTACAATGTTTTAGTTTAGAATTCAAATTAGATTTTCTTTTCTGCAAGATTGATCAAAACGTTACCAACGATTTGACTCTGTGAAAAACTTGATCAAAAACATGATTTTTGAAGCTCTAAATTTAATTAAAACATTACAACATTTTATGGTATTTTCTGAGTTTGATCAAGATGTCCCTTGGTGTTTCTTTACAGGCTAAATCGTTATAATGTACCAACGTTTGTATCATGTTGAAATGACATCAAACACACTTTACCAAATTTAAAATATTACAAATTAAATTCTTGATAAATGTCTTCATAATTTCTTCAGTTCAAGCAATCCATATTGCAATTCTAATTTGCTTGAACCTGCATAACTATAAAATAGAAGAAATCGTAAAATTCAATAATTGTATGTTTTGCAAATTAGTCAAATAGACAAAAAATATTATTGTTAGAACTTAGAACCAACCAGTGTAACAAAATGCGGTCTATGCGGCAGCATATGCGTATGCGGTTCCGAACCGCATAGAAAATTAATATGCGGTCTAATATGCGGTTCCGCATATGCGGCCGCATATTCGGCCGCATAATTTTTGACCGCATACCGCATATGATCCGTATATGAACCGCATATAATCCGCATACCGCATATGAACCGCATATGAACCGCATATACCGCATATGAACCGCATATACCGCATATGAACCACATATGAACCGCATATACCGCATATGAACCGCATATACCGCATATGAACCGCATATGATCCGCATATGAACCGCATATGAACCGCATATGATCCGCATATGAACCGCATATGAACCGCATATACTGCATATGATCTGCATATGATATTGTTATTGTGTATTCTTATATATGTATGTTGCTTTTATATTAGAGAATAATGGATATAAAATAGTTCTACAAATATGTGTATTCTTATTCTTGTTGTGAGATTATGCTTCCAAATATATATGAATTTTTATTTTAAAATCCGCATATATAAATCTGCATAAAAATCCGCATATGCGGCCGCATACCGTATATGCGGTATGCGGTGACTTTCCGCATACCGCATAGAAACCGCATTTTATAACACTGGAACCAACATTATATTTATAAATTATATTTGATCGTGAAGTGAGTAGTCGAGTAAATTCTTTATTTCACACTTAAGCAGCTAAAAAATGAGTAAAATAAAAGAAATAAGTGAAATAAAATTTAAGCTAATTTGAAGCAAATTCCTGCGTTTGGATGAATTAAGGAATAACTCGGAATAGCAGCTATTTCTGATTTCAGAATAGCTGCTGGGTTCGAAATAGCTGCTAACCCAACATTTCATAGGAATAGCGGAATAGCAGCTAACCCAAGCTATTCCTTTATTGAGAATAATGTTTCTTTTCATCCAAACGTGCTGTGTTGAGAATAGCTCGCCAGAAATAGCAGCTATTCCTGTGTCATCCAAACGTACCCAAAGGAATAGCTAGACAAAATAGTTCTCTCTTAATGTCATACTTCTTCGTAATAACTCATTTTCACGTAACTTAAGCTATAAAAAAATATAAAATATGAGAAGTAAGAGGGAGTAAATAATTTAATTTAAGTAATAATCAAACATTATGATATCGTTTAAACTTCAAAAGCATTATTTATTTCAGCGCTGAATGCGCGGCGTCGCATGATCTGAAACATGCTAGTTGGTACCGCCACATGATTAAGAAATAAGAAGTATTTTTTTCTGGGAATCAGATCTCCTGCCCCCTGGGGTGCAGGAAATTTCTGTCCCCAGAGTCACTGCGGGGTGAGCCCGGTTACTGTTAAAGGGTTTAGGGTTAAAATAGTTTTGGATTTAGGTTTTAATGGGGACCCACTCTGCAGTGACTCTGAGAGCAGGAATTTCCTGCTCCCAGGAAACAAACGATTCGGTTCCTTTTTTTCTGGATGACTCGTTGTGCCAGCAATGTACATTTGGATCTGGTGTCTCAGTCTCACACCCGTCTTGCACATACGTTCGGATCCTCTCTATCTTTCTCTACACGTCATATGCTACAGTTTTATTTGCGCGATGTCTCCAATTAATCCGAGCGAGCGGGTCAAAATAGCTGCGTTTTTTACAGTAACGATAACGAGTAGAAACGATACTGAATGAAAGCGCTGACGCGCACCATGGCACTGGCCTAACCTCACTAACCTCAAATCCTCAATAGCTGCGTTTCAACTTTGAAAATAAAAAGAGCGTTCATTTTACAAATAGGTCCTTATGTCCGTGGAAGCATCACTCATACAAGGTGTTTCTGCTTCTTATTGACACTCCGCGAACGGATCGGAACAGCTGAAGAGACCCCGCTGCCTTCATTCTTTTTACGAGAAACGACGAACAGATAATTCTGGACAACTCATTGCGACATTAACACCCCAGTCCCCGTTACCCGACGTCGTTTTCTTTCTTATCCAAAATGATCGATCTAATTATTTTATCTCCATTCCCAGCCCGGAAAATCAAGTCTGCGCTACCACTTCTCTCTAGTATTTTTGTTGTGGGCCAAATTTTCAAACACGTCCTTCTAATATACTAAAATTATATACTTGTTATTTGAGGTTCAAATATCATGTATATTCTTATTCTTCTAAACAACAAAAAAAAATCACATTTATCCAATGAACTTTTAAATAACACCGTACTATTCAATTAATGAACAATAATTTATACTTTGTCACATTCACTGTATTTAAACTATGTATGTAACTTTTAAGTTACGTGAATAATTTGGCAAGCATTATAATAATTAAATAACATAATAACGTACTATTCTCGTTGAAAAAAGTTACTATACAGGGATTAAATGTTGAATATATTATACATTCAAGATTCTTAACGAACCTTATATTAAAATGCTCCATGTCACCATTTATGCACGAGAGGATAAAAATAAGAGGTGAAGAGAAAAAATAAGAAAGAACATTGGAAAACAAAGAGATCGATTAACTTCTTAACAACAAAATATTTGTCTTTTATTATTTTAATCAAAGATTTAAATATGGTTAACTCATAATTATTATGTAATGGATATAACTAAAGAATTTAAAGAGTTAAGAGATAAAATTAGATATATTTAAGTGTTCAAAGGTGAATAAGAAATTGAAAAACTTTCTAAAGTTACATGAAAAATTAACCCATTTTACTATTATCATTATTTATATCATAGACAATTTTCGAATAGTTCAAAAATAACACTATTTTCACTCATATCTGATTATTCATTGATTTACCTACTATTTCGTTTTTACTATTTTAGCAGCACTATTAATTTGTTTACTTATAATCTTGCTACTATTTCTCACTACTCTTTATCTAACTAAAATTTGATTCAATATCAAACCTAATTAACTAATTTTCTTGTAAATTTCTCTTCACAACTCTTACCGCTCGGTAATTTTCTCCACCAACATTTCCTCTAAAATAAAATGGTTATTTTAAAAAATAACGCACACAAGTTTAATTGATGGTAATCGAAAGTGTATTTATGATGGCCATGCCAATTTTAATGAAAATATAAGAGTAAAGCTAGCGTGTGACATGCTCACCAAGAAAGTTTGGTGAGCATAACTCCAAAAGTATATCGGATCGACGTCAAATGTCAAATCCAAACCGTTGAAATCCATGTACTTCATGAGTGATGCATATACATGCAAAATTTTGAAAGTTTCGAGTTTATTTGCTACACGGTCAAGTGGTCAAAGAAATAATAAAAATTGAATATATAAAATAACTTATAATAAAATGTTTATTTCTTTGACCACTTGACCGTGTAGCAAATAAACTCGAAACTTTCAAAAGTTTGCATATATATGCATCACTCATGAAGTACATGGATTTCAACGGTTTGGATTTGGCATTTGACGTCGATCCGATATACTTTTGGAATTATGCTCACCAAACTTTCTTGGTGAGCATGTCACACGCTAGCTTTACTCAAAATATAATAAGATGGGTGTGACGGTCTGACGGAGGACCAAAAAGTTTAATATTTGAGTTTTTCAAGGAGGAATATGTTTACATAATTTTGGAATTTTGGTGGGTAATATACGAAATTGCTCTCCTTTTCTGATACAAAACCTCTGTAGCGCTCCGCCCTCTCTCATCCTCCCTCTTCTCAACAAATCAATGGATGCTTCTACTTCGCTTCACGATGATACTTCAGAGGTATTGCTACCGCAGAGAAGCTCTCTAACAGAGCAGCTACTGTCACATCGCTCCATCCACCTCAGCCGGAGCTCACCTAATAATACCTCACAGGTCGCCATTATCGGTTCCAACCTCTGCCCAATCGAGAGTCTTGATTTCGAGTAAGTTGCAGTTTACTTCTCCCCCCTAGTCTGATGTTTTAGTGAAAAGAGATAAGAAGTGGCTCGAGGCTCTCATAAATTGTGGAGTAACAGAGTGTTGTAAGAATTTGTTTTTCCATTTTTTGGAGTCACAAAAATCTAACTGTTCAAGGCCCAAATAGTTTAAAAGAGTCTCTCTCTCTCTCTCTCTATCTCTGCGTTAAGCTTATCGTATATCCAGATTGGAGAATGTTCATTTTTTTGTTTTATTTATTTATTTTTTGCGGAGGGGAATGAAGAAAGGGAAATAATTTGTTACAATTACTAGCTTACTCTTTTTGTTTAGCGAAAACAAAGCTTGGATCAAAATTTTCAGAAGCATTTTCATCTTAGTCGTTCATAGCAATAAAAACTGGGCACTAGTGATTCTAGCTATGCAGATCACATCACTTTAATTATCTTTTATATCTTGCCTCCAACAAATCCTCTCCAATCATTTGCTCAGGTTAATAGAGAACGATTTGTTCAACCAAAACTGGAGGAGCCGAGGGAAAGCGCACAAGTACCGATACGTCATTTTGAAATGGACATTTTGCCTCTTGATTGGGGTCCTTGTTTCAGCTGTTGGATTCTTCAACAATCTTGCGGTCGAGAACATTGCCGGATTCAAGTTTCTCTCACTGTCCAAGCTGATGGAGGCTGAGAGGTTCGCTTAGTTGCTAATAATTTAACTTTATTTAGTCGTGTTCACATGAACTGCAATTAGGAAAGTGCTTAGTTGAAATTATCCCATCAAAATTGGACTGTTCCTACTGGCTCAAATTAGATAATGTAGGTGAAGAAGACTATGATTTTCAGATCTGAACATCCTATTTTGATTGGATGGTTGGAACGCTTACCCAAAATGGTAATAATTGATATAGGAAGGAGAGTTTTATGGGCCTCTCTTTGACCACGTCTGATACGTGATAACTTTTCATGTTAAAAGCAATTCAACAGGGATTATGATTTGATACAATATTTTTATTAGAGCATGATCTGTAAATGACAACTAGATAATATTATTCTTCATGCGGTCATTTTTCTTTCTGAGTATGCCAACTTTAGTTGTAGATTGATTTATTCATATTTAATTTTTCTTTCAGTATTAGATTAGGACTTTCAGCATTTAATAATAATGCAAATACTTTTTCCAATTTGATATTACCATGTACTGAATGCAGACCATAACAATTCAATGATTGGTCACCCTAGTTTCGTGGAGCAGAACTAAGTTGTTCTTAAGCTCACCAAAGGATTGGTGAGCTTAACTCCAAACCTATAGGTGCCGTTCGGCAAGGGCCTCCTTAAGGCTAAAGCTTCCTTAGCCGCTTAATCTTGTCGAACACCGGTTCTTTAGCGCTGATTAAGATCACCTCCTTTAGCCTCTTTTTGCCCGGATCTTAATCCCCTGCCCCTTTCTTAAGGCACATCCCCCTTCCTTTAGCTTCCTTTAGCTATCTTAATCCTTTGCCCCTTCCTTTAGCTTACTGAACAACCCCTCCTTAGCACGGATTAATATTTAATTCACCATGTGTTGCCGAACAGCCACATAGGAATGACTTCAAATGACTAACCCAAACCGTTGAAACCGGTCTACTTCACGAGTGGTGCATTTACACATCAAATTAATAAATTTTTGAATTAATTTAGTATAAGGTCAAGTGGTAAAAAAAAGAAGTTTACAAGTTAATTTTAGTATGTTTATTTTTCATCGTTTTTTGACCACTTGACTTTATACTAAATTAATTAAAAAATATATAAATTTGACATGTAAACGCATTACTCGTGAAGTAGATCGCTTCCAATGGTTTGGATTCGTCGTTTAAAGTTAATCCAATATATTTTAGAGTTATGCTCACCAAAGGACTTGGTGAGATTAAGAACACCCTAGTTCTACTCAATTTCGTGAAGGATTTGGTTGTTAAGCTTGTTTTTGTTTCTCTTATTGGTCAATTAATTCCTATTTGATTTGCTTGGCTTAATTTCACCATTGAATTTTTCTTTTATGCAGGTACTGGACAGCATTTGGAGTTTTTGCTGGTTCAAACTTATTACTTCTGTTATTTGCATCTGCAATCACATCCTTCATTTCCCCAGCGGCTGGTGGATCAGGCATCCCAGAGGTCAAAGCATATTTGAATGGGGTCGATGCACCGAATATTTTCACTTTGAAGACACTTTTTGTCAAGGTAGATATAAAATGCAAATTTGATTTTTAAAATTTTATTGTTTATCATTTAAAAACAAAAGGTACTTGATTTTTTTATGTTTTCTTTCATACAACTGGTCCTCTTAGTCTTATTTTGGTATGACCTTATATAGTAGGAAAATAAACAAAAAAAATTGTTGAGAATTTGAAAGCAGTATGGAAGGTTCTTAGATGGTAATTTCAATAAATCAGTTGGGCTCCCACCAGTTCATTTGGCAATTGCTTGAGCATATATGAAAGCATCTTCAAAGGTGCAGTCTCCACAATAAACTAACCAACCAATTTTCTAGTAATCATCTTTTGACATTCACAGATGTAAGGAAAACATTTTCTAATATCTGAATAATTAATCTACAGATATTAGGCAATATTACTGCGGTGTCGTCATCTCTCCATGTAGGCAAAGCAGGGCCTATGGTGCACATAGGAGCATGCATTGCATCCATATTTGGGCAGGGTGGGTCCCAGAAGTATCACCTCACATGTGACTGGTTAAGGTACTTCAAAAATGATAGGGATCGCCGTGACCTTGTTACAATTGGAGCCAGTGCTGGTATTGCAGCGGGATTTCGTGCCCCTGTCGGTGGTGTTCTTTTTGCAGTTGAATCACTCTCATCATGGTATATCTCAAGTCTCTAATCAATTGTGTTGGTAAATCTTGACCTCAGTACTTAATTCTTTCAATTGAACTAAAATTATAGGTGGCGGAGTGCACTGCTTTGGAGATCCTTCTTTGCAACAGCTGTGGTGGCTGTGGTGCTTCGTGTATTAATTGGTGTGTGCGATAGTGGTCAGTGTGGCCTGTTTGGAAAAGGTGGCCTAATCATGTATGATGTCACAAATGATACCACGACTTATCAGCTTGCTGATCTACCCATAGTGATTCTTCTAGGAATTATTGGTGGCGTTCTAGGGAGTCTCTACAATTTCCTCATGTTAAAGGTCCTACGGATATATGGTTATATTAACGAGTACGTATTCACATTTACAGTGTCAAAACTCTTTCATTCAAGACAACAAGCAAGTGTTGTTATTTAACATTTCACCCTTCTTTGGTTTCAGAAAAAGCCACGCTCACAAGCTGCTTCTCACCTCAGCTGTTTCCATATTAATTTCCTGTTTTCTATATTGGTTGCCTTGGATTGCATCTTGCCGACCATGCCCATCAACGTCGAATGGAGATTGCCTCTCCACAAACCGTTTCAGGCAGTTCCAGTGCCCTAAAAATTACTACAATGACCTTGCTAGCCTCTTCTTAAACACACACGATGATGCCATAAGAAATCTCTATAGCACTGGCACAAATGATTTTTACCATCCCCTGTCACTGCTCTTGTTCTTTGTCTCCTCCTACATCTTCGGCATACTGAGCTATGGAGTAGTTGCACCATTCGGCCTGTTTGTGCCGATAATTCTCACTGGTGCAACCTATGGTCGGTTTGTCGCTATATTGTTAGGTTCATACACTGAACTTGACCATGGCCTAGTTGCAATTCTCGGGTCAGCTTCTTTTCTCGGTGGAACCATGAGGATGACCGTGTCTGTTTGTGTGATTATTATAGAATTGACAAACAACTTGCTCCTACTTCCATTAGTAATGCTAGTTCTACTTGTTTCCAAAACTGTGGCTGACTCGTTTAATGGTAACATCTATGACATGATACTTCAATTAAAGGGGCTACCTTATCTAGAGGGGCATGCTGAACCGTACATGAGGCAGTTAACAGTAAGTGATGTGTTATCCGGGCCATTACATTCTTTTAATGGAGTTGAGAAGGTTGGAAACATTGTACATACTTTAAGATCTACACATCATCATGCTTTTCCAGTGATAGATGAGCCACCTTTCTCACCTTCTCCCGTGTTATACGGCCTGATATTACGGTCCCACCTCTTGGTTGTATTGAAGAAAAAAGCTTTCTTACCAACTAATTCACTATCTGGTCACGAGAAGGCATCCAAAATATTTGTAGCTAGTGATTTTGACAAGCGGGGTTCTGGAAAGCAGGATACAATTGATGATGTTAATATTACTCCAGAAGAGATGGAGATGTTTGTGGATTTACATCCTTTCACAAATACTTCTCCTTATACTGTGGTCGAGACGATGTCTCTTGCCAAAGCCTTGACTCTTTTCAGAGAGGTCGGCTTGAGGCATATGCTAGTCATGCCGAAGTCTTCAGATGTAAGTAACTCTTATATACTCTTTTTTTTTATTGATCAATCTTTTTCTTTGAAGAAAGCATTTGATGTTCTAACACCATTATTTCTTGTGAAGTTCAATTTTGTTTATGTGTTCTTAAAGTATAGCCCAAATGGTGAAGGGCCTCCTCTTTACGGAGTGTTGCATGTTTTATTCATATGAGGCATCTAATAAGAAACGGATGTCGGGCTTAGATCCTTATTTTTATATAAAAAAAAGAATGTTCAAAAGTCGGATTTACAATTCATGGACCAATCTTGTGAAGACCATTTTTCTTATCCTTGTCATTCTATTAGTAGGACATTCGATGCACGTCCTGCTGTTATTAATTATATCATATTATCGTAACTCTAATACTTCTGTTTTTCAATCTTCAGAGGGCACTAGTGGTTGGCATACTTACAAGACACGACTTCCTGCCGGAGCATATTCTAGGTTTGCACCCATTCTTGGTGCGTAGCCGCTGGAAACGGTTGAGGTGGAACAGGTCTACTGTGACCAAGTTCTTCAGGTCATTTATTAGGTGGTTGGCGTGCAGCGGTTAATCCCATGCATGTAGATAAAAATATCGATTGCACATATTCAGTACCACTTTTGGTACACTTTTTACAAGCCTTTTCCCTTTTTCTTTTGCCTATTCTTGAACAAATTTTTTGTGTATTGTTATTGTTTTCCTCTAGCAATTGGGCAAAAGCTCCATTAGCCCAGGAATAAGTGCGGCTGTGATTTTGCACATCAATGCTTCAAATCCTCTGGATTTGTCTGAGATTCTTTTATGTTTGATTTGCAAATGTATTATTTTGATTGTTTCGGACTATATTGAAGAACTTTCAACTCGTATAGTAAATAAAACTTGATGTACAGGAATCTGTTTGAGTTCAATGACGATTGTGTGTGTGTGTGTTTTTTTTTTTTTGGTAACAGTGAATTAATCGGAGATGGCCCTCAAGTTGAAAGTTTTTAAGTTAAACTGTTCATTATCAGCTACCTTTTTTTCTTTTTAACGATTTCAACATAAATCGGCGATATTTGGATGTCACTTCTAGGCGTCTAGCGTAAGGCCATCAGGTTAATATCGCACAGCGGGCCGTCCGCGCTGTGGATATCTTTAATTTAAAGTTCAAATAGCCCATATGTCTATACGAAAATATATTTGCTGATCGAATTTTACTTTTATTAGATTTTTTTCTTACTATTTTAGTTAGATCACTTAATTTGAAAATTCTGAGCCAAAACAAAGAGTGATTTTCTACTATGTAAAAAAATCTTAAAAATGTAAAATTTGTTCTAAAATTTGTTTAACGGTTCATATTGACTATTTGAATTTTGAAAATAAACATATAAATTCATAGCACAGATTGATCCCTAATATGCATATTACAGTAACCTCACTAAAAAATGAAATGTATCCAGTATCCTGCTATTAGGCTTGTTAAGTTGGTGATATTTACATCATAAACAATTTTTAATCCCTTATTTATAAGAAGGTATGTACTGATGCAAAAACTTAGAGCGAGGAATATCTCATAACATGGGATAAATCTGCTGCGATCCGAATTAGATGAACAATATCCTGAAATCCCTGCCTTTTCAAATCTAACCGTTCAACTTTTTCTGTGCACGCATCTCGAAATAGCTAGTTTGTCTATGCACGCATCTCAAAACAAATCGACAGTTAAATTTGAAAAAGGATGGATTTCAAGGTACTGTTCATCTATTTCGGATCACAGCAGATTTATTCCCCTCATAACATACCCTCTTTTATTTGTAATGCGGGCCCGGTGTGGATGTTAATGGGCCTTGTCTCTCTTCGAGAGAGGTAGGTTTGAGTCCTGTAAGCTTGTTTTGAAACAGAAGTGGTTATCAATGAGACCATTTTGTTTTAGAAAAGAACATAAAATAGAGCAGCAGGGATGAACAGGAAAATGTGGCAAAATTGTAAGAAGATGAACTCGGGATCATAGCGTCAGCTATACCAATTATTATAAAAGATACAACAGATTACAAATGTAAAAGTAAGAAAAAAAAAGGAAAAACAAACACAAAAGAACCATTCAATGCACAAGGTACAACATATAAAACTATTAAAAACAAAAAACACCCGTGACAGTCCAACATTCCATTCCACCAATCAAACAAACATTCATTCACAAAAGAATATGATTACTTCATAGCCCACCTTATCTTTCCATTTCCTTCCCATGGGTTATTTCAATAAACAAACCACCACCCTGGTTTCTCTCCAAGTGCACACAGCTCAGCTGGGACAAAAAAAACTAGCCTGAAATTCTTCTGAGGCTTTTGCCATACTGTTTTCGAATCTCCCACAGTTTTTCGCTAACTTCTTTCATGGTGGGACGATCATCCCGGGTAGGAGCCGCGCATTGAAAGGACACATTAAGCAACCTACTGATTAATTCATTGTCTACCCTTTCTTCCAGTAATGGGTCCAATATTTCTGGTAGATTGCCCTCATTAAACTTCTTGAAAGCCTGGTAGACAAAATTATCTACAATTTAATAAAAACCTTGTCTATATATTTTTACATAACAATGTGGTGTTTGTATGTACACTACAGAGGAGACAGGGTAACAGAAATACTTGTACGTAATGAAGAGCTTTTGTACCAAATGAGGATTATAGGAGATTTTTTCTTTTAGATCTATTAATTATTTTTATTTTGGATGGTCTTCACCAAATTTACTGCATGAAACCACAGAAAAAAGTAAGTTTTAAAAATAAAAGCTGAGGGCAGGTATTAGGGTTTAGGACCTAGGCAACCAACCAATAGAACGAGACAAGAATACATACCCATCTGACAGTAATCCTCTCCTCAGGATTTCGCTTCAATTCAACAGGACGTCTCCCAGAGAGAATCTCTAAGAGCAAGATGCCAAAGGAGAAGACATCACTCTTAGGGGTCAATTGGTAGGTGCGCAGGTACTCCGGGTCGAGGTAACCAGCCGTCCCTTTCACCTTAGTTGATATGTGTGTCTTTTCTGTGTCGCTGGGGCCGCTCTTTGCGAAACCAAAGTCTGATACTTTTGCGCGGTAGCTTTCTGTCAGAAGGATGTTCGACGATTTAACATCCCGGTGGATGATTGTCTTTTCTGTATATTGCATGTTCAAATTTTATAAGTGTGTTATCACAAATATTGACAACATAACAATAGAAAATATTTAGGGGGAGAGAAGTTTTGACAATGCATTAGAAAGAAGGGAGACAAGGTAATATGCTTACCTGCATATAGATGGAGATAGGTCAGTGCATGAGCAATATCAATAGCTATTTCCAAACGCTGGTTGAAATCAAGAATCTTCCCGAGTTGACCTTGAAAAGACGGAATACTATATTTGTTACATTTCAACAGAAAACTTGAAAATAAAAGTATACAATCAAGACCTTTCATTTCTATGATATTACAAGGGAATGTTATATTTGTTAGGCAAGTAACTCACAAGTCTGTTTTATCAGTTAGGTTAACACGTTCTAGTTTCCCTTTATAGAAAAAAGTCTTAAACAAGAACACTTCTTTAAGGAAACTTACCATCAAGATGCTCTCTTAGAGTGCCATTTGGAACATATTCAGTGATCAGAATCCGCTCATTTCCTTTATCGATGTAGCCTAATAACCTCACCAGGCTCCTGTGGTCAATTTTTGCCAGCAGCTCAACCTCATTATTGAATTCATCACGGGGCCCTTGAAAATGTTCCTATACATCCAACAGGGCCCAGAGCTTGAGTTAATCAAAATAAGTTTATCAAATAACAAGTTGCACTAAAGAATAGAAATGGATCGAGTACACAAGAGTCAACACCACCCCCCTCTTCTGGGAATGAAAAAAATTGAACCAAACAAAGGGAAAGAACCACTAGAGAAAATATTGCAGGAACTCAGCAGCACATATTGGAAGAGCATAAAAATGCCAAATTTCTACATTCTTAAATTGGTTGTATTTCAAAAATTAAAACCTAAATATCACAAAATCACCTTCTTTGCACGCTTGACAGCAACAACTCGACCATCAGGCAACACAGCCCTGTAGACAGTGCCAAACCCACCTTCGCCTAACTTAAATGAATCTGAAAAGTTACGGGTGGCCTTGATTATCTGGTTTATGCTAAGCTGCACAGACCCGGCCCGGTTTAGTTGCGGTGACATTGCAAATCTGGATGGACTTGGTGGGACCCGATATGGTGTTGTTGGTGGGACCTTCTCAGAGGATGAACTTACATCAATAGATGAGAGTGAATCCACTGCATACATTTAGAGACCAAAGAAGATCTATTTGTTATAATTACTTTGTTGATATTATTACATAAGTAGAACCTTATCTGTTCCATGTCATTAGAGACAATAACATGGTATTACATATTTCTCAATTATGGAATTTACAACGATGAATCAACTCATCCCTATGTATTCACCTGAATTAAGTAGCTGATTTGGACGAACACTTGGTGGGCTATTTTCTTTCCTCCTGGGCCTAAAACAAGGAAAAAGGAAGCCGACAGACAGGAGAATAAACCCTGGCACTGCCAGAGGGAGATCATCTGTTTCTGAAGAAGCATCATCACTTTGCATATTTGCCAACGAATCACTGTTCTTGTTTGTACAATCATTGTTTGATGCACTCTCTTGTAACTCGCGCAATAGTTTTCTGGTCTTCTTTGCATGCACATCAACTGAATATTGGATAGAAATAGAATCAGCAGGAAATTCATTATGTACTTGGTAATATTTGGATCTTGCTGGGCATGCTCGGCAAAGTGGATACTTATTACCAATTATTTTGACAAATAAATAATATATATATATATAGTTAGAAAAATTGATGTGTAGACTTTTTATAACGTATTAAAAACTGATTGAACAAATAAAAAAGTAGTAAAAATACAAAATTGGTGAGAGACTTCACCTGAATTCACAATTTTCTCTTCATGAAGAAAGAAATCTGAGTATCTGGCGCAGTAACTCTTACCTACTTCTCTCCATACACCAAACTTTGGGTCACAAGAGAAACATCCTACCTCAAAATAGAACTTTAACTTCTCACAAACTAAAGTGGAGTTCTCTATCCTATTTTTGTTAATCAGGATTTGATGCCCATCCAAATTCTCCAAATATGCAACTTCCTCAGTACCACAAACCTTTGATATTATTAAAGCTGAATCAGAAACCGAAATCAAAGAAAATTCCAAAAGAATAAGCAGACCAAGAATTGGCACCGCCATCTAAAAGAAAAATTCAGCACAAAAGGAGCGAAAAAATCTCATGTTAAAATGAACCAAGGAAAATTGGGGAAGCCGAACGATTGGAAATACACAGAAGAAATTGAGATTTCCACCGACAAGGAAAAGAAGCCTCTTTTTGCTACTCCAAAATTTGGTTTCCGGGAGAGAACGATATGGAAAAGAAATTCAGAACATGTATTCAATTATTGGAGAGGTTAATAATATTTTCTCGAAATAACTTGTACAAACGAGTATAGAAGAAAAAGACTGAAGCCGCCAGGGGTTCAAAGTAATATTGGGGTGACTTTATCATGAAACTCCGAGATAAACAACAGATAGAAAACAAGATGGGAACAGTTGACTGCGAATTGACCAAAGGCAGCAAATGCAGATGTGATACCGTCACTCCCGATTTATCAAAAACATACTGCCTAGTCAGTAACCAACCGAAGAAAACTAAGAAAAGAAAAAAAAAAGTAGAGAAAAAAAATACCAGACGGATCAAAGCTGCCAGCTCAATTCTTCTCTTCCTTTTTTTTGGAACACAAGGTGCCAGCTGTTTGGTCTAATTAGGAGAATTTCATGTATATTCTTAAAAAACCTCGAAATTACGTATTCTCTCCTTTAAAATTCATAATATCATATCTATCCTTCTAAATTTTAAAACTCATAGATTTACTCTATTTATTATTTTATTAAAACTTAAAACTCATTTTAAATTTATAAAAAATCCATTTTATTTTTTTATTAAAAAAATAAAACTATCTAGTATGTATAAGAAAAATATTTTGTCTTCCAATTAATTAATTTTCGATGACAACTATTCATTTCACTAATTGTAACACATACACATTGGCATTTATACATACATGTGAGTGCATCACAAGAAAATGAATCATTTGCTCATAAAATCAATTATTTAGAAGAATATATATTTCTCTTAAAAACTACATCTTTTGTAATAAATGATAAAATAATTACTTTATAAATTTAAAATTACTTTATATGAATTTTAATAAAAAAAATGATCGATAAATTTGATATATTTGTGAGTTTTTAAAATTTCGAAGGATAAATAAGATATTTTAGAGAGGAGAATATTACATTTTGAGGTTCTTAGGGGGGCATACATGAAATTATCCCTTTAGTAAACTTACGTGGTCTGATCGGGAGAATTTTACAAAATATCCTTCCTTTTCAAACCAACAAACAAAATACCTCCTTCTTAAAATTATTAACAAAATGCTTTATAGGTCCTACTTTTTCCTTCTTTCCCCTCCCTCCCACTCCTCCCTGTTTACTTTCCACATAATTTTGAGGCTTCTTGCTCTCCCTTTATTAAAATTTCTGTTTTCAGATCTATCTCAAATCACGTCCATTTTCTCATTTTTTTCCCCTTTAGTATTTGATTAAGTCACCATGAGGGATGTATTAGCCAATCTCTTTCTTTGGTGATGAACAATTTCAATACATGGCTTTTCTTTATTGCATCTTTTTCATTAGAGCAAACACTTGTGTGGCCATTTAATTCTTGAAACAAGCACGAAATTGATGCAAATAAAAACGGTGCTTTGATGTTGAAGAGCTTTGATATGCTTCAACAAGCACCAACAATTGCAGAAATCATTCTTTTTGTTAATTTGAAACAAAAAGAAAACTAGATACAAATATTTAAGCCGTTTATTAAGTAGATAATTCTTCTGGTGAAAATAAAGTGCAAACCCTACACATGACTCCATTGAGAAAGTTCATAAATAGTACTTTCTAAAAACAATTAACAAACTGTATTATCTAATTATTTTTGTTAGTCTGGACTCGAAACAATGATCAAATTGAAAATTAATTTAATATGTTGTTCATTTCAGTAACCTTTGGAAAATTAAGCATATCCGAATATGTAATTTTCTCAATATTGGCCAACATCGGGGGGGGATTAAGTTGTTCATTAAATTTAATTTATCAAGAAATTAAAGAACAAAAAAATAAGAGCAACCATTATAATAGGGGTTAGTGATGCTATGTTATGGTCGTTCTCCAAAGTATAATTCTAAAATTAATATGTTTTGGATGATATTTCGTGTTGAGATTTTGAGTGTTGTTGTCTTTTGTAATTATGTATGTGCCTTCTTTTAATGGTAATTGCTATAAATGTATAAATGTATGAGAACAATGTTTTGACTTATATTATGAATTGTTAATTAGAATTAGAATATTTTTTTTTGTATTTTATATCATTTGTGATTGGAAGCGCACGAGTATTTTTAGAATCAAATACTAAGGTTCTTGTTTGCTTTTATTATTGACTAATACATTATTATGCAATCAATTCTTAAATTAATCACATTTAAAAAAAGTGATCAAAATAGATTTGCAATTCAATCTCCACGACAACGCATGGCCGATACTTGACTAGTATGTTTATATACATATTGTTGAGTTGAAGGCAATATAGGCCAAGACCCATTAAGCCAATTTTTGGCGGAATTCATTTTCGTATGTTATATACGGAGACAGAGAGAGAAAATGTTAGTTGAGCCATTTTGTGAGTAAAAAGAAAAGAGCCGATGCTCTCTGTCTGTTGCCTCTTCACCAAGCCATTTAGAGTTTTGCTCTCTTCTTCTTGATACTTGTAAGAGAGTGTGTGAGAGAGTGCTATTGAGAGTTCTAATCTATTGTACTTGTAAGACTCCTTTGATTTAGTGGATTTGTGCCGTGTTCTCCCGTGGTTTTTTCTCGAAAGGTTTTCCACGTAAAATCTCGTGTCTTATCTTATTTCTTGTGCTTGCTTGCTTATTGTCTCGGTTTCTTGTGTGATTATCTATTTCTCCATTTATTTGTGATTTGGTGTATGCATACAAGGTGTTTGAGAAAATTACTCTTAGAACTATTTGTGTGGTACAACCTTGTTATTTACCTCTCATCCCCAACAAGTGGTATCAGAGTCGATCTACACTACCATCGGATCTGATCGGTGGTTCAAGGACAAGGTCGCTCTATCATTTGCTCCGCTGCAATTTGAGGTAAAAATCTAAAATGGAGGAGGGTAGTAATAGTGGTACCATGATTAAATTAAACTCCACAAACTACTCTATTTGGAAGTCTAGAATGGAAGATATGTTATTTTGTAAAGATGCATATGAACCAGTTACCGGGTTTAAACCAGTAGATGTTACTGATGCCGTTTGGACTACCAAAAACTGAAAGACAATTGCCTTGATTAGGCAGTGGGTTGATGATTCAGTGTTTCACCATGTGTCAACCGAAACTAATTACAAGAAATTGTGGAAAAAAACTTGAAAGTTTGTATGAGCGCAAAACAGCCCAAAACAAAGCCTTTCTCATTCGGAAACTTGTGAACATGAAGTATCATGAGGGCTCATCTGTGAGTGAGCATTTGAGTCGGTTCCAGGATTGTGTGATTCGGCTGTCAACTATGAAATTGACTTTGGAAGAAGAATTGCAAGCCTTGATTCTTTTGAGTTCCTTACCATATAGTTGGGAGACTCTTGCGGTGTCATTGAGTAATCCGGCACCAAATGGTACTGTCACTCTTGCTATGGTGAAAGACAGTATGTAAAATGGGGAGTTAAGGCGCAAAGAGTTGGGCATTAAAAATAAGTCATCAGCTCTTGTTACAGAAAACCGTGGAAGGAGTTCACATAGAAACTCTCATGGTCATGACCACAATGACAAGTCTAAAGGAAGATCAAAGTCTCGCAAGGGCATTATTTGCTACTATTGTCACAAGCCGGGCCACATAAAATTCGAGTGCAGAAAATTGAAAGAAAAAGGTAAGAGAGATCAATCTAGACCTAAATTTGATGAAAATGAGAAGGAAAGCACTGCAGCCGTTGTGTGTGACAGTGAAGTGTTCATTGCTTATGATGACGGGTTTGTCAACTACACAAGTCAAGACTCCACTTGGATAATCGATTCAACAGCCTCTTTTCATTGCACTTTTAGACGTGATTTGTTTACTTCTTACAAGCAAGGTGATCTTGGTAAGGTAAGAATGGGGAATGATGGGGTATGCAATATCTCTGGTATCGTAGATGTGTGTGTGGAGACTAGTGCGAGGTACAAGTTACTTCTCAAGAATGTTCGGCATGTGCCGGATATAAGGCTTCATCAACCCTTATAAAACACTCCAATTGAAGGTGTTCAGAGTACTCCAGTAGTGTCTCCAAATGGTAAAATAATCAGGCATTTATAACCCTAATACAACACACTAATTGATGGTATTAGGAGCACTCTAGTAGTGTCTATATGGCAAGATAATTTAGCATTTACAACCCCAATACAACACTCCAATTGAAGGTGTTTGGAGAACTTTAGTAGTGTCTTCAGATGGCAAGATAACAGGGCATTTACAACCCTAATACAATAATCCAATTGAAGGTGTTCGGAGCACTCTAGTAGTGTCTCTATATGACAAGATAATAGGGCATTTACAACCCTAATACAACACTCCAATTGAAGGTGTTTTGAGAACTCTAGTAGTGTCTTTATATGGCAAGATAATAGGATATTTAGCACCCTAATACAACACTCCAATTGAAGGTGTTTGTAGCACTCTAGTAGTGTCTCTATATAGCAAGAGAAGAGGATAGTTGAAACCCTAATACAACAGTCCAATTGAAGGTGTTTGAAGTACTCTATTAGTGTCTGTATATGGCAAGATAATATGTCATTTATAACACTATTACATCACTCCAATAGAAGATGTTTGGAGCACTCTAGCAGCGTCTCCAGATTGCAAGATAACATGACAATTACAACCCCAATACAACACTTCAATTGAAGGTGTTTGGGGAACTCTAGTAGTGTCTCTATATGGCAGGATGACAGGGCATTTACAACCCTAAAACAATACCCCAATGGAAGGTATTTGGAGCACTCTATTAGCATCTCCAGATGGCAAGATAATAGGGAATTTACAACTCAAATACAACACTCCAATGGAAGGTGATTGGAGCACTCTAGTAGTGTCTCCAGATGGCAAGATAATAGAGCATTTACAATCCTAATACAACACTCAAATTGAAGGTGTTTGGAGCACTCTAGCAATGTCTCTATATTTCAAGAGGGTAGTTGCAACCCTAATACAACACTCAAATTGATACTCTTTGCAGCACTCTAGTAGTGTATCCAGATGGCAACATAAGATGGTAGTTGCAACCCGAATAAAACACTTCAATTGAAGGTGTTCAGAGTACTCCAGTAGTGTCTCCAAATGGTAAAATAATCGTGCATTTACAAGAGTTATACAACACTCCAATTGATGGTGTTTGGAACACTCTAGTAGTGTCTCTATGTGACAAGATAATAGGGCATTTAGAACCTTAACAAAACACTCTAATTGAAGGTGTTTGGAGCACTCTGGTTATGTCTCCAGAAGGCAATATAATATGGCATTTACAACACTAATACAACACTCCAATTGAAATTATTTGGAGCACTCTAGTATTGTCTCCAGATTCCAAGATAATATGGTATTTACAACCATAATACAAAACACCAATAGAAGGTGTTTGGAGTAGTCAAGTAGTGTCTCTAGATCAAAAGACGGGCATTTACAACCCTAATACAACACTCCAATTGAAGGTGCTCGGAGCACTCTAGTAGTGTTTGTATATGACAAGATAACAGGGTATTTACAACCCTAATACAACACTCCAATTGAAGGTGCTTGGAGCACTCTAGTAGTGTTTGTATATGGCAAGATAACAGGGCATTTACAACTATAATTCAAGACTACAAAAGATGGTGTTTGGAGCACTCTAGCAGTGTTTCCAAATGTCAAGATAATAGGGCATTTACAACGATAATACAACACTCCAATTGAAGGTGTTCAAAGCACTCTAGTAGCGTCTACAGATGGCAACATAATAGGGCATTTACAATACACATACAACACTCTAACTGAAGGTGTTTGGAACACTCTAGTAGAATCTCTATATGACAAGATAATCGAGCATTTACAATCCCAATACAACACTACAATTGATGGTGTTTGGAGCACTATAGTAGTGTCTCCATATGGCAAGATAATATGATATTTACAACCCTAATACAACACTCCAATAGAATACTTGATATGTGATTTTTAAAAATTGATGTTGAACTTTAGATTTGTAAAAATTTATATTGAGATTTTTAAATTTTGTCAAGATCATTCAAATTTTTCAAAAGTTTGAGAAATGTATACTTGATATGTGGTTAAATTAAAGATTGAATTGTAATCCAAGTTTAGATATTGCTTGGGGACGCCAATTTTAAAAAGGTATAATAAGCTATACATCAAAATCCGTGCGGATGCACGGATATCGATGCAGACGCACGGATCTCGATACAGCCGCACTTTGGTTGCACAGGAAAAGTCCGAGCCTAGTGCGGATATCGATGCATCCGCAGTGCGGGTGGTGAAGACCCAGTGCGGATGGTACTGTAGCAGTGCGGACGCACTGTGGCACTGTAGCAGAACGCATAACTGGAGCCTGATCTTAAAACGGCCATAACTTTTGACTCGTAACTCCGATTTAGGATTGCGACCACTTTTTGGAAAGCTAGCAAGAAGATCTACAACATGATAAACTAAAAAAGGAAATTTGGAGTCGGTCGGATGCATTAAATTCGCAGACAGCCAGAAATACACGTTTTTGGACAGCGTTTCTATTTTTGGCGCATGATGGACACGTTTTTACAGTCAAACATGGACAAGGCATCCTAAGAAACAATCCAAATATAGCACCCACTAACTCCACTTCCTAGCCTCTTAATTGGGCATGGTCCTTGGCTATAAAAGAGGGAGTTCATTCTCCATTCAAAACATCCATCCTCATCTCATTCTCTCCCACTCCACACACATCCCTTCCTCTTTCATTCTCTCTCTATACACACAATACTTAGCGATAAATTCTGGAGAAAAGGAAAGCTTTCAAGCAAGAAGAAGAAGGGTTTCCTGAGTAAGAAGTCGGCAAGATAAAGGTTTTTTATTTGTCAAAGGGTGTAATTACTTCCTTTATTTCATTTCTTCTTACTATGCCAATTTTTGTAATGGATCTCTCCATGAGGGAGTAGTTCTCTCTCTAGGGGTTTAGGTCAATGCATGAACTTGTTTAATTGTATCTTATTCGGTTATTTGTCTTTGTTATGATTGTTTATTGGGATTTGATGTTAATTTCTGTGATTTACCATTTGTGTTAATTACATAATTAGTACTTGAAATCGCAGTAGTCCCGCTTTGGTATCTCTTTGTCAAAGGATCCAAAGAAGTTAGGATGAGAGGAGAGTACCAAATTATGAATGCAAATACCCTGGATTTAGATTAGGATTGTAACCAATTTGTAATCTAAGCCGGAACTATAGAAATTAAGGTTAGGAATTTGGTGAAGAACCTAACCGTGAAGGCAAACCCTAATTAGGACATCTCAAATTGAATCGGGTATTGGTATGAAGGACTTAATTGTGAAGTATCAATATTTGAGGAGATGAGAGACTAACAAGAGCTTATGGTCTAAGTAGCTAGGGTGAAGGACCTAACCGTGAAGTTCGAATTACTTAGATACGTTATTAATTCACGAAAGTGACCCTTAATGACATATTAGGTTAGAAACCTCATCAAATCATACATGGACTTAAACAAATACCGAATAGATATAGTTAGCAAGGGAATGTAGACCAAAGACCCCTAGATCTCTAAATCTTGAAAACAAATCAATTCCTTTCTTTTTCATTCATTTACTCTTATTGTTTTAAAAACTCTCTATTCGGGTATTGAACCCAAATTTAGGAATTGTTAGAACAAACCCCCCAATTTACTTTCATTGCACTTTACTTTATTTTATTTTCTGAAATTTATTACTAAAGTTTAAACTAAGTTTTTATCGTACTCCCTGTGGTTCGATACCTCAAATACTACTTTGATAGAATTGTGCACTTGCAATTCAACTCAAACGCGTGTTAAAGGTTTAAAAAGTACATCATTGTACTGAAGCTTTTTACCATACCATTTGGTCCTATCGGGAGCACTATAGCAGTGTCTTCATATAGCAAGATAAGATGATATTTACAACCCTAATACAACACTCCAATAGAAGGTGTTTGGAGCACCCTAGTAGTGTCCCCAGATTGCAAGTTAACAAGGCATTTGCGACCCCAATACAACACTCCAATTGAAGATGTTTGGGGAACTTTAGTAGTATCTCCATATGACAAGATAATAGGCCATTTACAACCCTAATACAATAATCCAGTTGAAGGTGTTCAGAGCACTCTAGTAGTTATGACAAGATAATAGGGCATTTACAACTCTAATACAACACTCCAATTGAAGGTATTTGTAGCACTCTAGTAGTGTCCCTAGATGGCAAGATAATAGGACATTTACAAATCTAATACAACACTCCAATTGAAGGTGTTTGGATCACTCTAGTAATGTCTCTATATAACAAGGAAAGATGGTAGTTGCAACCCTAAAAAAACACTCCAATTGATGGTGCTTGGAGCACTTTAGTGGTGTCTCTATATGGCAACATAATAGGGAATTTACAACCCTAAAACAACACTCCAATTGAAGTTGTTTGGAGAACTTTAGTAGTGTCTCCAGATGGCAAGATAATAGGGCATTTACAACCCTAATAAAATAATCCAGTTCAAGGTGTTTAGAGCACTCTAGTAGTGTCTCTATATGACAAGATAATAGGGTATTTAGAACCATAATTCAAGACTCCAAAAGATGGTGTTTGGAGCACTCTAGCAGTGTTTCCAAATGTCAACATAATAGGGCATTTACAACCCTACTACAACATTCCAATTGAAGGTGTTCAAAGCACTCGAGTAGCATCTGCAGATGGCAACATAATAGGGCATTTACAATACACATACAACACTCCAATTAAAAGTGTTTGGAGCACTCTAGTAGTGTATCCAGTTTGCAAGATAATAGGTCATTTACAACTCTAATTCAACACTCCAATTAAAGGTGTTTGCAGCACTCTTGTAGTGTCTCTATATGACAAGATAAGAGGGCATTTACAACCCTAATACAACCCTCCAATTGAAGGTGTTTGGAGCACTCTAGTATTGTGTCCAGATAACAAAAAAAATAAGGCATTTACAATCCTAATAAAACACTATAACTAAAGGTGTTTGGAACACTCTATTAGTGTCTTCATATGGCAAGATAATCGAGCATTTACAATCCCAATACAACACTACAATTGATGGTGTTTGGAGCACTATAGCAGTGTCTCTAAATGGCAAGATAAGATGGTATTTACAACCCTAATACAACACTCCAATAGAAGGTGTTTGGAGCACCCTAGTAGTGTCTCAAGATTGCAAGTTAACAAGGCATTTACGACCCCAATACAACACTCCAATTGAAGATGTTTGGGGAACTTTAGTAGTATCTCCAGATGACAAGATAAATTTACAACCCTAATAGAATAATCCAGTTGAAGGTGTTCGGAGCACTCTAGTAGTGTCTCTATATGACAAGATAATACGGCATTTACAACCCTAATACAACACTCCAATTGAAGTTATTTGTAGCACTCTAGTAGTGTCTCCAGATGGCAAGATAATAGGAAATTTACAACCCTAATACAACACTCCAATTAAAGGTGTTTAGAGCACTCTAGCAATGTATGTCTCTATATTTCAAGAGAAGAAGGTAGTTGCAACCCTTATAAAACACTCCAATTGAAGGTGTTCAGAGTACTCGAGTAGTGTCTCCAAATGGTAAAATAATCGGGCATTTACAACACACCAATCGATGGTATTAGGAGCACTCCAGTAGTGTCTCTATATGGCAAGATAATTTAGCATTTACAACCCCAATACAACACTCCAATTGAAGGTGTTTGGAGCACTCTAGTAGCGTCTCTATATGACAAGATAATAGGGCATTTACAACACTAATACAACACTCAAATTGAAGGTGTTTGGGGAAATCTAGTGTCTCCAGATGGCAAGATAATCGGGCATTTACATCCCTAATACAACAATCAAATTGAAGGTGTTTGGGGAAATCTAGTGTCTCCAGATGGCAAGATAATCGGGCGTTTACATCCCTAATACAACACTCCAATTGAAGGTATTTGGAGCACTCTAGTAGTGTTTCTATATGGCAAGGTAATTTAGCATTTACAACCTCAATACAACACTCCAATTGAATGTGTTTGGTGCACTCTAGTAGTGTCTTTATATGGCAAGATAATAGGGCATTTACAACCCTAATACAACACTCCAATTGAAGGTGTTTAGAGCACTCTAGCAATGTATGTCTCTATATTTCAAGAGAAGAAGGTTGTTGCAACCCTAATACAACACTCCAATTGAAACTCTTTGTAGCACTCTAGTAGTGTCTCCAGATGGCAACAATAGAGGGTAGTTGCAACCCTTATAAAACACTCCAATTGAAGGTGTTCAGAGTACTCGAGTAGTGTCTCCAAATGGTAAAATAATCGAGCATTTACAACACTAATACAACACACCAATCGATGGTATTAGGAGCACTCTAGTAGTGTCTCTATATGGCAAGATAATTTAGCATTTACAACCACAATACAACACTCCAATTGAAGGTATTTGGAGCACTCTAGTAGTGTTTTTATATGGCGAGGTAATTTAGCATTTACAACCTCAATACAACACTCCAATTGAATGTGTTTGGTGCACTCTAGTAGTGTCTTTATATGGCAAGATAATAGGGCATTTACAACCCTAATACAATACTCCAATTGAAGGTGTTTAGAGCACTCTAGCAATGTATGTCTCTATATTTCAAGAGAAGAAGGTTGTTGCAACCCTAATACAACACTCCAATTGAAACTCTTTGCAGCACTCTAGTAGTGTCTCCAGATGGCAACAAAAGAGGGTAGTTGCAACCCTTATAAAACACTCCAATTGAAGGTGTTCAGAGTACTCGAGTAGTGTCTCCAAATGGTAAAATAATCGGGCATTTACAACCCTAATACAACACACCAATCGATGGTATTAGGAGCACTCTAGTAGTGTCTCTATATGGAAAGATAATTTAGCATTTACAACCCAAATACAACACTCCAATTGAAGGTGTTTGGAGCACTCTAGTAGCGTCTCTATATGACAAGATAATAGGGCATTTACAACCCTAATACAACACTCAAATTGAAGGTGTTTGGGGAAATCTAGTGTCTCCAGATGGCAAGATAATCGGGCGTTTACATCCCAAATACAACACTCCAATTGAAGGTATTTGGAGCACTCTAGTAGTGTCTCTATATGGCAAGGTAATTTAGCATTTACAACCCCAATACGACACTCCAATTGAAGGTGTTTGGTGCACTCTAGTAGTGTCTCTATATGGCAAGATAATAGGGCATTTATAAACCTAATACAACACTCCAATTGAAGGTATTTTTAGCACTCTAGTAGTGTCTCCAGATGGCAAGATAATAGGGCATTTACAACCCCAATACAACACTCCAATTGAAGGTGTTTAGAGCACTCTAGCAATGTATGGCTCTATATTTCAAGAGGAGAAGGTAGTTGCAACCCTTATAAAACACTCCAATTGAAGGTGTTCAGAGTACTCGAGTAGTGTCTCCAAATGGTAAAATAATCGGGCATTTACAACACTAATACAACACACCAATCGATGGTATTAGGAGCACTCTAGTAGTGTCTCTATATGGAAAGACAATTTAGCATTTACAACCCCAATACAACACTCCAATTGAAGGTGTTTGGAGCACTCTAGTAGCGTCTCTATATGACAAGATAATAGGGCATTTACAACCCTAATACAACACTCCAATTGAAGGTGTTTGGGGAAATCTAGTGTCTCCAGATGGCAAGATAATCGGGCGTTTACATCCCTAATACAACACTCCAATTGAAGGTATTTGGAGCACTCTAGTAGTGTGTCTATATGGCAAGGTAATTTAGCATTTACAACCTCAATACAACACTCCAATTGAATGTGTTTGGTGCAATCTAGTAGTGTCTTTATATGGCAAGATAATAGGGCATTTACAACCCTAATACAACACTCCAATTGAAGGTGTTTAGACCACTCTAGTAGTGTCTCCAGATGGCAAGATAATAGGGCATTTACAACCCCAATACAACACTCCAATTGAAGGTGTTTAGAGCACTCTAGCACTGTATGGCTCTATATTTCAAGAGAAGAAGGTAGTTGCAACCCTTATAAAACACTCCAATTGAAGGTGTTCAGAGTACTCGAGTAGTGTCTCCAAATGGTAAAATAATCGGGCATTTACAATACTAATACAACACACCAATCGATGGTATTAGGAGCACTCTAGTAGTGTCTCTATATGGAAAGATAATTTAGCATTTACAACCCCAATACAACACTCCAATTGAAGGTGTTTGGAGCACTCTAGTAGCGTCTCTATATGACAAGATAATAGGGCATTTACAACCCTTATACAACACTCAAATTGAAGGTGTTTGGGGAAATATAGTGTCTCTAGATGGCAAGATAATCGGGCGTTTACAACCCCAATGCAACACTCCAATTGAAGGTGTTTGGTGCACTCTAGTAGTGTGTCTATATGTCAAGATAATAGGGCATTTATAAACCTAATACAACACTCTAATTGAAGGTATTTTTAGCACTCTAGTAGTGTCTCCAGATGGCAAGATAATAGGGCATTTACAACCCTAATACAACACTACAATTGAAGGTGTTTAGAGCACTCTAGCAATGTATGTCTCTATATTTCAAGAGAAGAAGGTTGTTGCAACCCTAATACAACACTCCAATTGAAACTCTTTGCAGCACTCTAGTAGTGTCTCCAGATAGCAACAAAAGAGGGTAGTTGCAACCCTTATAAAACACTGCAATTGAAGGTGTTCAGAGTACTCGAGTAGTGCATCCAAATGGTAAAATAATCGGGCATTTACAACACTAATACAACACACCAATCGATGGTATTAGGAGCACTCTAGTAGTGTCTCTATATGGAAAGATAATTTAGCATTTACAACCCCAATACAACACTCCAATTGATGGTGTTTGGAGCACTCTAGTAGCATCTCTATATGACAAGATAATAGGGCATTTACAACCCTAATACAACACTCAAATTGAAGGTGTTTGGGGAAATATAGTGTCTCCAGATGGCAAGATAATCGGGCATTTACATCCCTAATACAACACTCCAATTGAAGATATTTGGAGCACTCTAGTAGTGTCTCTATATAGCAAGGTAATAGGGCATTTACAACCCTAATACAACACTCAAATTGAAGGTGTTTGGGGAAATCTAGTGTCTCCAGATGTAAGATAATCGGGCGTTTACATCCCTAATACAACACTCCAATTGAAGGTGTTTGGAGCACTCTAGTAGTGTCTTTATATGGCAAGGTAATTTAGCATTTACAATCCCAATACAACACTCCAATTGAAGGTGTTTGGTGCACTCTAGTAGTGTCTCTATATGGCAATATAATAAGGCATTTATAAACCTAATACAACACTCCAATTGAAGGTATTTGTAGCACTCTAGTAGTGTCTCCAGATGGCAAGATAATAGGGCATTTACAACCCTAATACAACACTCCAATTGAAGGTGTTTAGAGCACTCTAGCAATGTATGGCTCTATATTTCAAGAGAAGAAGGTAGTTGCAACCCTTATAAAACACTCCAATTGAAGGTGTTCAGAGTACTCGAGTAGTGTCTCCAAATGGTAAAATAATCGGGCATTTACAACACTAATACAACACACCAATCGATGGTATTAGGAGCACTCTAGTAGTGTCTCTATATGGCAAGATAATTTAGCATTTACAACCCCAATACAACACTCCAATTGAAGGTGTTTGGAGCACTCTAGTAGCGTCTCTATATGACAAGACAATAGGGCATTTACAACCCTAATACACCACTCAAATTGAAGGTGTTTGGGGAAATCTAGTGTCTCCAGATGGCAAGATAATCGGGCGTTTACATCCCAAATACAACACTCCAATTGAAGGTATTTGGAGCACTCTAGTAGTGTCTCTATATGGCAAAGTAATTTATCATTTACAACCCCAATACAACACTCCAATTGAAGGTGCTTGGAGCACTCTAGTAGTGTCTCCAGATGGCAAGATAATAGGGCATTTACAACACTCCATTTGAAGGTGTTCAGAGTACTCGAGTAGTGTCTCCAAATGGTAAAATAATCGGGCATTTACAACACTAATACAACACACCAATCGATGGTATTAGGAGCACTCTAGTAGTGTCTCTATATGGCAAGATAATTTAGCATTTACAACCCCAATACAACACTCCAATTGATGGTGTTTGGAGCACTCTAGTAGCGTCTCTATATGACAAGATAATAGGGCATTTACAACCCTAATACAACACTCAAATTGAAGGTGTTTGGTGCACTCTAGTAGTGTCTCTATATGGCAAGATAATAGGGCATTTATAAACCTAATACAACACTCCAATTGAAGGTATTTGTAGCACTCTAGTAGTGTCTCCAGATGGCAAGATAATAGGGCATTTACAACCCTAATACAACACTCCAATTGAAGGTGTTTAGAGCACTCTAGCAATGTATGGCTCTATATTTCAAGAGAAGAAGGTAGTTGCAACCCTTATAAAACACTCCAATTGAAGGTGTTCAGAGTACTCGAGTAGTGTCTCCAAATGGTAAAATAATCGGGCATTTACAACACTAATACAACACACCAATCGATGGTATTAGGAGCACTCTAGTAGTGTCTCTATATGGAAAGATAATTTAGCATTTACAACCCAAATACAACACTCCAATTGAAGGTGTTTGGAGCACTCTAGTAGCGTCTCTATATGACAAGATAATAGGGCATTTACAACCCTAATACAACACTCAAATTGAAGGTGTTTGGGGAAATCTACTGTCTCCAGATGGCAAGATAATCGGGCGTTTACATCCCAAATACAACACTCCAATTGAAGGTATTTGGAGCACTCTAGTAGTGTCTCTATATGACAAGGTAATTTAGCATTTACAACCCCAATACGACACTCCAATTGAAGGTGTTTGGTGCACTCTAGTAGTGTCTCTATATGGCAAGATAATAGGGCATTTATAAACCTAATACAACACTCCAATTGAAGGTATTTGGAGCACTCTAGTAGTGTCTCCAGATGGCAAGATAATAGGGCTTTTACAACCCTAATACAACACTCCATTTGAAGGTGTTCAGAGTACTCGAGTAATGTCTCTATATAACAAGGAAAGATGGTAGTTGCAACCCTAAAAAAACACTCCAATTGATGGTGCTTGGAGCACTTTAGTGGTGTCTCTATATGGCAACATAATAGGGAATTTACAACCCTAAAACAACACTCCAATTGAAGTTGTTTGGAGAACTTTAGTAGTGTCTCCAGATGGCAAGATAATAGGGCATTTGCAACCCTAATACAATAATCCAGTTCAAGGTGTTCGGAGCACTCTAGTAGTGTCTCTATATGACAAGATAATAGGGCATTTACAACCCTAATACAACACTCCAATTGAAGGTGTTTGGAGAACTCTAGTAGTGTCTTTATATGGCAAGATAATAGGGTATTTATCACCCTAATACAACACTCCAATTGAAGGTGTTTGGAGAACTCTAGTTGTGTCTCTTGATTGCAAGATAATAAGGCATTTACAACCATAATTTAACACTCCAATTGAAAGTGTTTGCAGCACTCTAGTAGTGTCTCTATATGACAAGATAATAGGGCAATTACAACCATAATACAATAGTCCAATAGAAAGTGTATGTAGTACTCTAGTAGTGTCTCTAGAGGGAAAGATAATAGAGCATTTACAACCTTAATACCATGCTCCAATTGAATGTGTTTGGAGCACTCTAGTAGTGTCTCTATATGGTAAGATAATAGGGCATTTATAACCCTAATACAGCACTCCAATTGATGGTGTTTGGAGCACTATTGTAGTGTCTCTATATGACAAGATAATAGGGCATTAACAGCCCTAATACAACACCCCAATAGAATGTCTTTGCAGCACTCTAATAGTGTCTCTATATGACAAGATAATAGTGCATTTTGCAACCATAATACAACAGTTCAATAGAACCTGTATGGCGTATTCTAGTAGTGTCTCCAGAGGGAAAGATAACAGGGCATTTATAACCCAAATACAACACTCCAATTGATGGTGTTTGGAACACTCTAGTAGTGTCTCTATATGACAAGATGATAGGGCATTTAGAACCGTAACAAAACACTCCAATTGAAGGTGTTTGGAGCACTCTGGTTGTGTCTCCAGATAGCAAGATAACAGGGCATTTACAACCCAGAACATTTCAATTGAAGATGTTTGGGGGAACTCTAGTAGGGTCTTTTGATAGCAAGATAAAAGGGCATTTACAACCATATTACAACATTTCAATTGAAGGTGTATTGAGCACCCTAGTAGCGTCTGCAAATGGCAAGATAATTGGGCATTTCCAGCCCTAATACAACACTCCAATTTAATATGTTTGCAGCACTCTAGTAGTGTCTCTATATGACAAGATGTTTGGGAAACTCTTTGCAGCACTATAGTAGTGTCTCCAGATGGCAACATAAGAGGGTAGTTGCAACCCTAATAAAACACTCCAATAGAAGGTGTTCAGAGTACTCCAGTAGTGTCTCCAAATGTTAAAATACTAATAAGGCATTTACATCCCTAATTGAAGGTGTTCGGAGTACTCCAATAGGGCATTTACATCTCTAATACAACACTCAAATTGAAGGAATTTGGAGCACTCTAATAGTGTCTCTATATGGCAAGATAATATGACATTTACAATACTAATACAACACTCTAATTGAAGGTGTTTGGGAAACTCCAGTAGTTACTTTATATGGTAAGATAATAGGACATTTACAACTCTAATACCACTCTCCAATTGAATTTGTTTGGAGCACTCTAGTCGTCTCTATATGGTAAGATAATAGGACATTTACAAATCTTATACAATGCTCAAATTGAAGGTGTTTGGAGCCCTCTAGTAATGTCTCTTATGGAAAGGTAGGAGGGTAGTTGCAACCCTAATACAACGCTACAATTGAAGGTGTTTGTAAACACTCTAGTTGTGTCTCTATATGGCAAGATAATTGGGCATTTACATCCCTAATACAACACTCTAATTGAATGTGTTTGCAACACTCTTGTAATGTCTATAGATGGGAAGATAATAGGGTATTTACAACCCTAATACAACACTCCAATTGAAGGTATTTGGAGCAGTGCCTCCAGATGGCAAGATAATTGGGCATCTACAACCCTAATACAACACTCAAGTTGACGGTGTTTCGAGCACTCTAGTAGTGTATCTATATGGCAAGAAAATATGGCATTTACAACCCTAATACAACACTCCAATTGAAGGTATTTGGATCACTCTAGTAGTGTCTCCAGATGGCAAAATAATATGGCATTTACATCCCTAATACAATACTCCAATTGAAGGTGTTTTGAGCACTCTAGTAGTCTCTATATGGAAAGATAATAGGGCATTTACAACCCTAATACAACACTCCAATTGAAGGTGTTTGGGAAACTGTAACAGTGTCTCTATATGGTAAGAGAATATAGGGTATTTCCAACGCCAATACAACACTCCAATTGAAGGTGTTTGTAGCACTCTAGTAGTGTTTCTATATGGCAAGATAATAGAGCATTTACAACCCAAATACAACACTGCAATTGAAGGTGATTGGGGGCACTCTTGTAGTGTTTCTATACGACAAGATAATTGGGTATTTACAGCCCTAATACAATACTCCAATTGAAGGTGTTTGGAGCACTCTAGTAATGTATATGGCAAAAGAAGAGGGTAGTTGCAACCCTAATAAAACACACCAATTGAAGGAGTTTGGAGCACTCTTGGAGTGATTGTATATGACAAGATAATAGAACATTTACCTTGCCAGTGAAGATTGTGTATTATCTTGTCAAAAACTAATAGTTAATGGAATTCTGATCTCAGATTTAAGATCTTAGCACAGTGAAGATTGCGTACTATTCTTTTGAAGACCAAAGAAACTAAAATTTCTCATCCCAAATGTACAAAGAATAGTATTGTAGAACTTTCATGAAACCTACCTACTATTGGGAAATTACCATAGTCTTAGAAATCCAAGAGAAGTTGGAAGCACTCTCTCAAAATAAGTAGGCTCAATAGTGTCAATTCCTTCTACTTCAGCAATTATATAACTTTTATGACCTTTATTGAACTAAATAAATGAAAGCATGAGCACCTACAACAAAAATCCTCATAAGCTCACAACTTACTTCCATTGCAATGGCATTAGCTCTTATTATTAAAAAATTGTGAAGTAAAACAGATAAAAAAATTATAACTTCCATATTAAAATATACTATATAAATATCAGGATACAATAGGGTAAATAATGCAGGTTTTAGTTATTATTTGGTGCTTGCTTATTATTTGGTACTTGATCTCAATTTTCAAAGTGAAAATTGTTGATCCAAACTCCTAAACATGATTTCCATATGGAAATGTACTTACTGACTAAATTTTATATTTTGCAACATACTTTTAGCTACTTTTTTAGATATTAGGAAATAACTACTTTCGTCTAGAATCTTAAGATCCGGTGATTTTCCATCTATCTAAAAAGATTCTACAAAATATAAAATTGGTATCCACGTTCATTTTCAAATGATGATCATTTTGAACAGTTAGGATATACTGTTTGAACTTAAAAAATGAAGATATGAATCCATAGCATAGACCTAGGTGCGAGAAGTCCCCTAGCCTCACTTTAAAGAAAAAGTAACCTTATCAGGTGGCTTTTCAAAATGATTGAACTAAGAGATATTCTTAAATCTCAATCAGACAGTGACACCTCTAATCCAGTTTAAATAAGCATGAATTTTTAAATGCTCAAGGACTAATTAGCATTGCTAGCTCAGTTATTAATTTAGTTAGGTCATCTAATTCTTCTCACATATAGGAAGCAAACTGGAACTAAATCTAAATAACTACAAAATTGAGCACCACTTAGATTTAAACTCGAAGATTATACCGTACCTCCAGATCTATGGCTTTGTTCTTTTTGACTTCTTTTTTTTAAGAATATCATCTATGTTTTATGCTTTGTGGGTATTTTGACTCTCACAGAAAAACATCAACCAAAAAATTGACGTCCATGATTTTTTTATTGGATTTGAATTGAAAGACAAATACATTACATACCATAGTATTATAAGCAGTCTCTTTCTTGTTTGTTGAGACCTTCAATCTTGTCCGTATGGCAGCGACAATGGCAACAGAGAGTTGAGTCTTGAGCGGAGAGGTCAGATGGTTTGAGAAATAATCTCTTCTATCTACAAAACATAGTTAATAAATGTACGAGCACAGAAAAAGACAAGTTCTCATAGGGAGATTTAATGAGAAGGGATTGGTTTTTCGAGTACCTGAAGACCGGGAGGGGAAGTGCTCTACTACTTCATAGAAGATGAAAACGCAAGAGGAAAAGAGTTTCTTGAAGCTGAGAGGGAGGAGGAGTATTAAGCTTTAAGAATAAGAGATTTTTAGAATAAAATTTTATTCATTATTGCTTGATTACAACGATTGATACAGTGGCTTATTTATAGCCAAGTATATGAGAAACCCTAAGTGTAAATTACAGATTTACTATTGTAATTAGTAAAACACATTAACCACATGTTGATAAGGATGAGCTGCAGACAAAGGGAATAATTCTCTATTTGAGTCGAATAATTCCCTGCTCAAGTCGTTGGAATGGTGGTAGCTTCATGTCCATTGGAGACAGAATTGGAGGAGTCCATTTGATGCTTTACAGCCCCAACCTGCCCAATCGGCGTCACAATAAGCATGCAAGGTAAGGTTAGAAGCCGGTTGGAGGTGAAGGCTGAAGGTGATAGTGCCATTTAAGTATCGTAATATGCGCTTGACGGCTGTCCAATGAGAAGTAGAAGGTGAATGCATAAATTGTGAGACCTTGTTGACGGCGAAGGCTATGTCAGGTCGGGTTATGGTGGCGTATTGGAGAGCGCCAACCATTGAGCGGTATAAATGAGGGTCATCCATGGGATCGCCATCAAGCTTTGAAAGAGAGAGATTGGAGGCCATAGGAGAAGTGCATGGCTTTGCATCTGTCATTTTAGCACGAACAAGGAGATCATGTATATATTTCAATTGGCAAAGGTGAAGGCCGGTTTGAGAAGAAGTGACTTCAATGCCAAGGAAAAATCGAAGAGGCACAAGGTCTTTTATGGCAAATCGGGTTTGTAGATGGTTGATGAGAGCAAAAATCGAGGCGGGGTGGCTACCGGTGACAATAATGTCATCGACATAGACAAGGAAAATGATGGTTTGGCCGTTAAAGTGGAGAACAAAAAGGGAGGGGTCGTATTGAGTGGCAATGAACCCGTAATCAAGTAAGGCTGAGCTCAAGGTATGGAACCAAGCCCGAGGGGATTGTTTTAATCCATAGAGGGCTTTTGAGAGAAGACAAACGTGGTTGGGAAGTGAGGGATCAACAAAACCGGGGGGTTGTTGCATATACACCGTCTCATGTAAATCGCCATGGAGAAAAGCATTTTGAACATCCAATTGTCGAAGGAGCCAACCATGTGAGATAGCTAGAGAGAGTACGATCCGGATTGAAGTCGGACAGATAACAGGGCTAAAGGTTTCAAAGTAATCAATGCCTTCTTGTTGTGTGAAACCTTTTGCAACGAGACGGGCTTTATGTCGATCAAGAGAACCGTTAGGTTTTCGCTTTGTTTTATAAACCCATTTGCATCCAATAACATGTTGATCGACCAGTGGGGGTACAAGTGTCCATGTTTTGTTTCGGGCAAGTGCATCAATTTCATGAGCCATTGCATCGCGCCAATGAGAACAATGTTGAGCTTGAGAAAATGTAGTGGGATCAGGAGGTAAATTAGCAGCGGTTTGAAAAGCAACATGGTTTGGAAAAAAAATTGGTTTACGGGTATGGTATCTGTTGCGTGTAATCATGGAGTGAGTGGAAACTGTTTCAGTATTTGTGGAGGGATCGGTTGCAGGTCTAACAGGGACTAAGTGTTAGAAATATATTTTGAAAACACAAAATTTATTTAAATAATTATTTATGTTAATATTAATGTTTTAATTTTATGAATTATGGAGCTAATTGTGAAATAATTTCTTAATCCAATTACTACACAAAAGCTTACTATCTACTGCCACTGAAAATCAAATCATATATATATATGGTAGATAGAAAGTTTTTCGGGTCTTTGATGCAATTTATAAATCTTGTCATTTACTTAATTTGCTCCAGCTTACGCAAGCAAGGAAATCAAATTTCCGTTTGAGTTTCTGTATGTGCATGATTGCCATTTATTCAATGGACCGTTTCATTTCCATTTATATTTCTTATTCAATTTCTTTTAATAACGAATGAAACGGTAATATATTGAATATAATTTTTAATAGTCATGAATGCATAAATTGATTGATATCTATAGTTTTGCCTATAAATAACACATACCATTTGGAGAACAATCATCCAATAATCGATATACTCTCTTCTTCCTGTTAGCTCCATATTTCATAAATTCAATTTCTATTCTCCCACAAATAAATATTTTCTTTATAGAAAACATATTATTCTGCTATCATTGTTGAAAGAAGCTACATCAACCTCTACAACGGTTGCACCCGAAGGTAGAGGAATACCGGCGTAACTTGGGGCAAGCTTAACCGATTATTCATGCGCTTAGGATGGGAAGTTGCCTTAGGTCCGCATTTTGCAGCTCCGGGTAATAAAGTTTTAATTATATTCTTGATTATATTTTTAATATAATTTTTATTTATTTTATTGATCAAATTTCATATCTAAAATTAGTTGGTTAGTTCATATTTTTCCAACACTAAGGGTGTTTGGGGGGCCGAAATAATTAAAGGGGAGTTTGGGGCTGTTGCGGGTCCAGTAGGAGGAATGGAAATTGGAGAAGTAGAGGGCCCAGGTGAAGAGTTCGGGTTTGGGCTGGGAGTAATAGGTGAGGCCGAAACAATAGGGGTTGGGGAAATTGGGCTAGTTTGTTCTGGGCCTAGTGCTGGGGTTGAAGCAAGCACAGGGAGAGGTTGCCAAGATGGAAAAACATCAGTGGAGGCCTGTGAAGGTGCTCGGGTGGCTAAATCCTGAAAAGGAAATGTCCTTTCATCGAAAATAACATGTCTGGAAAGAAATATACGGTTAGTATCAAGATTTAAACATTTGTAGCCTTTTTGTGAGAGACCATATCCGAGAAAAACACAAGGGAGGCTTTGATTTTCCATTTTGTGAGTGTTGTAAGGTTTGGTGAAGGGAAAACATAAGCAACCGAGAACACGTAGCATGGTGTAATCGGGTTGTTTGTGAAAGAGAAGTGTGTAGGGAGAGGGTGTTTGGGTTGCCTTTGGTAAACGATTAGTGAGATAAACAATGCTCGCAAAGATCTCATCCCAAAAGTGAAAAGGTAAAGAGGCTCGGTTCATAGTGGCAAGAGATAACTCAATTATATGTCGGTGTTTTCATTCCGCAACCCCATTTTGTTGGGGAGTATGAGGGCATGATGTTTGATGTACGAGTTGGGGAAAAAGCTTAGAGAGAGGCTTGAATTCGGTGCCATTGTCGGTTCGTAAAATTTTAATGGTGGAATTGAGAAGATTCTCAACTTGAGTTTTAAAGCGGGTAAAAATAGAAACCAACTCGTCCTTGGTATGAAGGAAGTAGATCCATGTGAACCGTGTAAAATCATCAATAAAAACCACATAGTAACGAAAACCGTTTGTGGAAGTGATAGGAGCCGGGCCCCATAAGTCAGAGTACACAATTTCAAGAGGTGAATTAGAAATAGAAGTGCTATAAGAAAAAGGTAATTTATGGCATTTAGCAACACTACAGTCATGACAAAGTGATAAACTAGTGGAAGAACAAGGTAATTTATTTAAATGAAGCACATAAGAAGTAGTAGAAGGAGATGGGTGTCCAAGGCGAGCGTGCCAAGTGTCGGCGGTAACCCGTTCACCAAGTAATGCTTGAGGGAAAGTAGAAGGTGGTAGAGGAATGGAGTAGAGGCCATGAATGAGCTTAGCTCGGAGGAGAGGTTGCTTGGTGCGGGAGTCCTTGAGAAGACAATAAGAGGAAGAGAACTCAATGGTTAGTGAATTGTCAATTAAGAGTTTAGAGAGACTTAAAAGATTTTTGGAGAAATGGGGAACATGTAAGATGTCATTGAGATGAATTGTGCAAGAATTGAAAGAAAGAGAGAAGGAACCAATGTGTTGTATAGGCATACCGGTACCATTACCGATGTGGAGAGAATCCATCCCCTCATACGGAATATAGGAAGACAAGTTGTTGAGGTCACTCGTGACGTGGTGGGTGGCGCCCGAGTCGAGGTACCAATCGGTAGAAGAGAAGGTGGAGGCCGGTTGAGCAGTGAATGCTTGAGGTGGAGTAGGTGGTTGAGCTTAGTACCTTTCATCATAACGGTACCAGCAAATTAGAGTCGTATGACCTTTTTTGAAGCAAACCTGACAGGTCTCGGAAGCATAAGGATTTGGAGGTCGGTTTGAATTAAAGGGAGCTCTCTGTTGAGGGGAACGGGCTGTGTTAGGATATCCTGTGGGGGTTGGTACGAGTGGTGGAGATGGGGAAGGAGGTCTAGGCCCGTGATGAGGAGTGGAGTTGGGCCGAGGGTTATTGCTGACATTGGGCCGAGTGTTGTTGTTATAATTGGGCCGAGGATTATGAGAGGCCCGTTGATTATAATGGGAACGAGTCTGATTGGGGCGCTGGTTTGAAACAGCAAAGGCAGAGGGGACAATGGCTGAGCTGTGCTGGGACTGAAGTCGAGACTCGTGAGAAAGGAGAAGAGAGTGTAATTCGGGTAGAGAGAGATGGTCTTTGGTAGTGGCCGCCGCAACCACAGAGTTGAATTCTTTGCCTAGTCCTCCAAGGATGTAGAGTATGAGGTCATCATCTGAGACTGGATGTCCAATAAAGGACAGCTCATCGGCAAGAGATCTGATGCGCTGAAGGTAATCAAAACAAGAGGAACCACCTTTGACGGTGGTTTGGAGGTTTCGACGGAGTTCAGCGAGTCGAGCACGAGAAGTCGCTGAAAAGGTGTGTTGGAGATTAGACCAGAGAGCAGAAGAGGATTTGCAAGACACGACTTGGCTAAGAAGTGTCTCAGAAAGTGATGCCCTGAGCCATCCGAGAAGAAGCTGGTCCTGTTGGTAAGCAGGATTTGAGCGAAGTTGGCCATCGACAGTGATATTACGCTCAGGAGCTGGTGGAGAGAGATAGCGGTGTAAACCGTAACCATAGAGAATAGGCTCGATTTGGGATTGCCAGGCTAGGTAATTGGTTCGGTTTAATTTTGTAGAGATGGGCAGATTGAGAAGAATGAGAGAATCAGTAGATGGGGTTGTGTTTGGAGGAGGGGGAGGAGGAGGAGGGTTTTCAAGAGGACGGGTAGATGTTGAATCCATGTCGGCTGACAAGGGGCTCTGATACCATATTAAGCTTTAAGAAGAAGAGATTATTAGAATAGAATTTTATTCATTATTGCTTGATTACAACGATTGATACAGTGGCTTATTTATAGCCAAGTATATGAGAAACCCTAAGTGTAAATTACAGATTTACTATTGTAATTAGTAAAACACATTAACCACATGTTGATAAGGATGAGCTGCAGACAAAGGGAATAATTCTCTGTTTGAGTCGAATAATTCCCTGCTCAAGTCGTTGGAATGGTGGTAGCTTCATGTCCATTGGAGACAGAACTGGAGGAGTCCATTTGATGCTTTACAAGGAGAAGGGGAGGGAGGTTTTAGATATTCCTAAGGCTGGGAAGGAAATGAGCAGAGAAGAAGAAGAGGAGACAAAGGATACGGAGAGGAAAGGGGGAAGATAGACACTGGAAAGAAGAAGAGGTGAATGTTTACAGAGAGAATAGTTTAGACGGCGGACAGGACGAGCAAGAGAGGAAGGACAGGTGGCGAGCGAGAGCGATGCCAGCGTTGTTTTCAATTTGAGGCGAATTGGAGAGGCGGAAGGTGTCAAATTGGAGATGACATCAATTGACGTCAGATCAATTTTTCTGGAGCCTTTCATCTCTGATCGGACGGCAAAGAGAAGGGGTGTCATTGTTGTTTCTACAGTAAAACCCATTGCCGATTGAGGTATTTATAACTACAAATAAATTATAATTAAGAATAATATTGAAAATATTGGTTATGTAACGTGTCATGTGACGTGACATAACGTAATTAAGTCAATTCGCGTAATATGATGTGACATGACGTGATTAAGATGGTGGAGAACAATCACGTCATATAATTGACACACATAACGTGATTGATAACGGCGTAACTAATTTTTTTCTCTCAGCCCTTGCACTTCATGTGATAGTTTTTTTGAAACTTTGAATGATAATATGAATAATTGAATATACAATTCATGCAAGGAAAATAAATTAAAATGGATTCATGGCTTTGATTTCTTCAATTGATGCAAAATAACCGGAATACCAAAAAATCCAATTATCAAATGTTTAACAATTTCTCTATTGATATTTATTGTTTTTTTTTTTATAAAAACAGATAGCAAAATTAGATGAGTAGTACCTAGGTGTTCTTAAGCTTGTCAAGCTTTTTGTGAGCTTAACTATTTTGAATCTAAATTATTGAAACCAATCTATTTTTACTAATAATGTGTTTATATATCAAATTTATAAATTTTTGAATTAATTTTGATACATATTTAAGTGGCAATAAAATGATGTAAATTGAACGTGCTAAAATTAATTTATAAACCTTCTTTTTTAAAATTGAATAACTGTGAAAATTAAAAAAAAATATTATATTATGAATTTTACAAGGCTATATATGAAATTTGTCAAATATGTATATTTTTTTGAAACCTTGACAGTGATTGTCAAGTATAATTTTTATTAATTTAAACGTAAAATACATTCATCGTTTTATATCCAAAACATCATCCAAACTACATCAATATCTAAAAATCATCCACATCTAAACATCAACATCTAACAACACAAACAACTAAAACAACAAAAGAAACAAACCATATCCTTTAGTGGTAGACACTGATAACCTTCAGTATTGGCTGGCTAGCGACCAAAAGAAATGAGACATTTTGTTTTTCTTCTTTTTTCTATTGGGTTGCGGGCGGAGAAGGCAGGATGCCACGATGGTGGGAGTGCAAAGAGAGATGAGAGCCAACAACTAGGGCTATTGTCGTCAACTGTCCTTAGTTCTCCCAACAATGGTGAAGGAAAATAAGGTGCCGATAAACAAAAGAGATGACGACTAAGGCTATTATAGTCAACTTTCTCTTCTCCTGACGGATAGGTGTAGGGGTAGGGGACAGAAACGAGTAGCGCTTATTGGCAGCTAGGATTTTTTGAAGAGAAAGCGGGGTGGACGAGAGTGGAAGAGGACGGATGAGGGACAGGGAATGGAGAAGGCGGAGAAGAAGAGAAGGAAGATGAGAGGGTTATCAGTGCAGATTCCCCGCTCCCCCTTAGGGAGAACAGGAGGCGAGGACAGGACTAAGGAGGCTTGCTGGAAGAGAGATGGGAGGAAGAAGATGGATGGACTGAGAAAGCTTGCGGCGCGAGATGGAAGGAAGGAGATGGCAAAAGCAGCTAGGGTTCTTCTTTCTTCTGACCTCAACATTCTTCTCACACTATGCGGCTTGATATTTTTCGGATTGCAATGATAACCCAATTAAGTTGAAGGCCAATTGGAGCAACTCAAATTTGTCAAATATAAAATGGATAAAATGTCACCATGGACATACTAAAATATAAAAGCCTGATACCAAGCATTCATAAATATATATAGGATACAGAGTCGCCATATAATATTGACAGCCCTAGAAATGGAAAAGGAAAACCTTACAATCATAGCGCCAGTAGTACGGCTTGAACAAATAAACTTCATTACCATAATACACTACAAATCGATCAACTAACCCATACAAATTTAATTCAAAATAGCATTTCTTTAATTCATCACCCGACAATTTTTGCGTACTTCGCCGTCAGTTCCAGTAGACGATGCAAGTCTTCCCATTCTGATAACTGAAGTTGCAAAGTCTTCAAAGAACAGCACCGGATCTGTAGCGTAAGCTTGGACCATGTTAAGAACCTCGCTGGGCCCGCTAGCTAGAACCTGGTCAGAAGGGAGGAGGCCGTCACCTGACAGTAGATTGATGTAGTACTGGTTATCAAATGTGGCTGGTGTTGAGAGGTCGAGGTGCGCCAAAGTCCCATTTGAACCTGAGCAAAGCTGCTGAAGTGATTGTATAAATTCGGCATCACCATTGGAACTGAGCCGGGAACTGAAGGAAGAGCACCTTGCCTTGCCTATGGTATGCGCACCTTTGGATGGAAAACAATTTTTTTAATTAGCCCTATTGTTGCTCGGATGGATACCTTTGGTACAAAGTACAAACGAATTCATATCCATATATTTCTTTAAATTTGTCGCGGTCATCACTTGCAAATTTATCTTAAAAATGGTTAATCTAGCTTATAATGAAAAAAATATGAAATAAATAAAACAAAAGTGAAATGAACTGACCTGAGAGAGCCACCATGTCTTGAGTGGAGAGTCCGAGGTTTTGAAACTTTTGAATAAGTGTCGGTACATTAGATGTCGGTGCAGGGAGGTTTTTATTTGCTGTTGTGAGGCTTGCACTCCTACTATCTTTCCTCCCTAGCTCTACCTGCCATGTGGGCCCACCAGACTGGTAATAGCATCACCAATTACATATCAGAGACCACTCACCAAAATACAATATTAATTTTGTACAAACATACTGTATAAATATTTAAATTTTGTTTGAGAAATTAATATAAAGATAAATTATTCAAAAATTAGTTTGATACCAAAACAACCGAATCTCGTGCTGCAATGGCGAGAACATCAGCACAAGAAACGGTCTGTGGACAGGCTTGCTCTATCTCGAACTTGATTGAATCAATCACCTCAAACCCCCTCAATGAGTTGAGGTTTGGGCCTGCGGTTTTCTCCCCCACAAAGTTTGCATTATCATCGAGAAGCACTGAACCATCACATCCCTAAAAATAAAATGCAAAACAAAAACTTCAAAGACAATTTCATGACTTTATTGTAAAGAGAAATAACAAACTTTTACTACTTTAGTTGGTAAAAGTTTGCTAGTAACAGTAATCACAGAAGCCATTCTAGAAAGAAAGGTAGCTTTCGATTTATGTAATTGTGATCACCTTTGATTATTGTGCAAATTTGGGTCGACAGAGACATACTAAATATTGCAATGTAGCCAATGTTACTCGATCAGTCGATTTTGTAGATATATAATTAGTTAGGACCAACCAGACAACTCTGTCTCGACAAGCATCCCTCGTGTAATATACTTTATAAAAATGAACCAAAATGCAAAAAGAAATGAAAAAAAAAACAGAGAGAAAAGTTATGATTTTAGATGAATGAGTTAATGATTATAGCCACACTTACATTCACAAAGCAGTCATGGAAATGGAGACGAAGAAGTGAAGCAGCCATGCGGGGGTCGGAAACAACCGCTTGCTCAACTACAGAACGGACTATATCTTCAACTTGAGGACATGTTATAAAGTACAGGTCAAAACTGAGGGATATACCAGTGCTAACACCGGTACCGTCCCCATAGCAGGTCTTATTCTCTGCTAGTCCAGTTCTTACAGCTAAGGTGACAGTACTTGCTGCCAGAATGAGAACAAAAACTATAATTGCAACTATCTGCATTGTTAATTTTTTTTTTTTCTTTTTTTCCAAGAGGAAGGAGAACTTTTGCAAGTTGAAATACCACACAGTAGAAATTAATCTGTTGTTGCGGTCAAGTATGTTATGGGAATTACGTATATATAGACAGTCTAGGGAGTCTGGGGAGTGGTTGAGCTGGTACTTGACAGCCTTCGACCCGGTCAGAAGCTCATAACAGATATTATCGGAAGAAAAAAAATGGAAATGAAAAAGATAAAAAATTCACAAGTCACAACATATGTGTTTAGGGAATCTGATTTCTCTGTGACGGATGCATATGGTAATACATGTTGCACGCGACTGAAACCAGGGAGTAGGGACTAGGGACCCTCCGGTTTCTTACTTTCATGTCGATGTGCCTTCTGCAAAAACTGCGTAACATATTGTTTTATTTATATATAATTTTCTAAGCTAATTGTGTCAAAATGAGGTGTCGTGGTGTAGTTGGTTATCACGTCAGTCTAACACACTGAAGGTCTCCGGTTCGAACCCGGGCGACGCCATTTCCATTTTCCCTACGGGGATTGTTCCTAAATGTATTTCGTCAACCCAAATATTTTTAATACTTCAAACATTGCACGTATTTTTTATAGCTGTATTTGAAAATTCAAATGTTAATTTTATTTATTTTCATGAAAAAATACATCAACATAAAATTTACTTATTTTTAGAGCTCCTTTTATACAAGCTAAAGAGGTTTAAGAGTAAATACTTTAAAATTAATCCACAATATTTAACTAAATTTGTTAAATTTTTTTAATTCACTTATCTAGTATAAATAAGTTTTTTTAAAGCTAAAGAGGTTTAAGAGTAAATACTTTAAAATTAATCCACAATATTTAGCTGTATTCAATTATTTCAATTCGTCGCTTAGATTTTAAAATTTAAAATATAAATATAAATTACATTTTGTGGCACTCCTCTTCGAATGAAAAACATATTTTGCAATTTGATAATATTATAGTTTAGTATTTGCATTGCTACCTCCTTGTCCGGCCTGATGGAAACAAATAAACAATATACTCTTGAATCCCGCAAGGGTTTTTCTTCTGTCGAGTCGAGATAAAGTTTTTTCTAAGAAAAAAAAAAAAGAACCACTTTTGAAAAGAAAATATTTATTGTTCAAAAAACATTGTGCCATAATTGCTTGAAAAATATAATCATATGTTCAGAGTGCAACTGCATGCAATTCTACTCAACTCCTCACTTCTTGTAAACTAGAGTTGGATTTCGAAAATTATTTGGGATCATTAATGAATACAATATGTTCAGAGTGCAACTGCATGCAATTCTACTCAACTTGTCACTTCTTCTTGTAAACTAGAGTTGGATTTCGAAAATTATTTGGGATCATTACTTGTATTTAATTTGTTAATTGTTATTTATATCTAAAATAAGATGAACAAAATACAAAGACCTAGAGGGAAAACAAGTGCTAAGAAAGATGATCAAAGAGAAAGAAGTGAGACATTTAGATTTGGGAAGCAGATCACCTGCCCCCCGGGGTGCAGGAAAATCCTACCCTCTCAGTCACTGCGGGTGGGGCCGGATTTAGAATTTAGGGAGTCTACCAACAGTGACTCTGGAGGCAGAAAATTTCTGCTCTCAGAAAGACAGACGATTCAATCCCATTTGACCAACAATATATTTTGTTGTGTAAAATTTACAAGCATAAAAGGACAACTGAAGCCGAGTAGTCGAAAAAGAAAAGTCAATTGTATTCACTTATGGTCAACAGAACATAGATAGAAGCCGCGTAGTTGTTGAAACCGACTGTACTGTTTTTGGGCCTGACATGTGAGAGGTTAGTTTACTCAAGTACATAAAGTTGTTTGTTCATGCCTTCATGGCATTTGTCATTTTGCAAATGGGTTACCGATAGCAGGCCATAGTTCCTAAATGTATTTTGTCAACCCACTGGTCCCCTATATTCCTCTTTTTTTAGTAAATCAAATTACCCCCGACCCAGGCACAAATGGCAGTAAAATAAATATCCAAAAGTTTCTTCTACTCAAATGTATTAAGTTAAGACGGACGTTTTCCCAACTTTTATGTACTTTGAAATAAAAATAAGAACAATGGTAACATTAGGGATGTCAATGTGCATGGTCGGATCAGGTAGAAGCATTTTTATATCTGTATTTGTTGTGATAATGAAAAAAAAAATCGTATTAGATAAGTTGACGGAAAAAAAAATCTTATCTTTACTCGTCTTTTTTAATACGGTATTAATCGGATAAATTGATAAAAATGTGCTATTGACATCACGATTTGTGTTTTTAATAAAATATTTTTTAAAGTAAGAAAAAGGATGAAAAATAAAATAATGAATAGAAAAATTTAGGAAAATACAAATATACATTTCCATACAAATATATATTTATATATATAATTTTATTTTTAAAAAATTATCTTATAGAATAACGGGTAATGAGATGGTCTTTATCCGTACCTTTACCCATTATGATTATATAAAAAATATATATATATTCGTCTTTTCTAATACAATACGGAAAGTAAACAGATAAAAGGATGTCATCGACACCCCCTAAATAACATAAAATACTTGTCACTATTCTCTGAATTAGGATGACTGAAGATTGCTTTGAATGATAAACAATATACAACGCTTTGAGAGCCCATGCTCTTCGCTCAATTTAGAGATCTAATCACTTTTGTCATTTGTACTTGAAAAATATTTTAGAGAAAGATTTCAATGCCTTATGTTTTCATATCTCATCATATCTCATATTTTATATCTTCATTTTTAAAGTCCAATATTCATACTAAAATATGCTTAGTGATGAAATTTTATCATTTTTGAAATTTTTTTACTATTTTTTTAGATAGATAGAAAATCACAATTTTTGAACGGTACAGATATAGTGATTTTGTACCTATCTTAAAAAAGAGTTTGGCTAGTATAACATCAGTGTTATTTTAGCCTATACAACACCAACTCCAAAACCTATCAAATCGACTTCAAATGGTAAATCCAAACCGTTCAAACCGATCTACTTCACTAATTATGTTTACATGCAAAATTTAGAATGTTTCGAATTTATTTAGTATCAAGTCAAGCGGTCAAATGTGTGAGTTTTTAAGTTAATTTTAATGCATTCATTTTTCAATATTTTTACCGCTTGATTTGATACTAAAATAACTCAAAAATATAAAAAAATTTACGTGTAAATGCATTACTCATAAAGTAAATCGGTTTGAATAGTTTGGATTAGTCGTTTGAAGTCTATTTAATTAATTTTGAAGTTAGTGTCATATGACACCGATGTTACACTAGCCGGACTCTTTAAAAAAATAGTAAAAAATTTGCAAAAATTATAAAGTTTCATCCTCAAGCATATTTTAGTATGCAAATGATGTTAAACAATTCGGATCAACAATTTGAACTTTAAAAATGAAGATATACAATATGAAGTATGATAAGGTATTGAAACCATCCTCTTCATAAATTACCTGACAAGAAATCTTCATTACTCAGTAGATGCGATTTCATTTTAGAGGAGAATTTTAACACCAAATATATTTAATACTTCAAATATTGCATGTATTTTTTTATAGCTGTATTTGAAAATTCAAATGTAAAGGTCGAATTCAAATGTTAATTCTATTTATTTTCATGAAAAATACATCAACATAAAATTTACTTATTTTTAGAGCTCCTGTTATACAAGCTAAAGAGGTTTAAGAGTAAATACTACTTTAAAATTAATCCACAACAATTAACTGAATTTGTTAAAAAAAAATAATTCACTTATCTAGTATAAATAAGTTTCAAATTTACAGGCATATCCCGTAAAAAGAAAAAATCGAGATAAATTATTTCAATTCGTCGCTTAGATTTTAAATTTAAAATATAAATATAAATTAGATTTTGTGGCACTCCTCTTCCAATGAAAGGCATATTTTACAATTTGATAATATTATAGTTTAGTATTTGCATTGCTTCCTCCTTGTCCGGCTCGATGGAAACAAATAAACAATATATTTTTGAATCCCACAAGGTTTTTCTTTTGTCTAGTAGAAATAAAGTTTTTTTCTGAGAAAAAAGAGAGAACTACGTTCGAAAAGGAAATATTTATTGTTCAAAAAACATTGTGCCATAATTGCTTAAAAAATATAATCATGGGGGTGTTCGGCAACCCTCCTTAAGGGGGTGAGGATTAAAAGTTTAATCCTTGCTAAGGAGCTCTTGTTCGGTAAATTGGTAAGATTAAGAATGAAGATTTGGCAAGAGTAAAATATATGTTGTACTATGTAATGACCTAAATACCCTCTCACATATTTTTGTCATCTAAAGTTACAAATAATTTTTATCCTCTACAACAGCTTACAAATAATACTCAGCAAATTCATACTTCATTCAAGCAAAAAAAAAAAAAAAAATTCATACTTCATCAGTAACTAGCCATACTTGATTGAGATAAGCGAAAACACATTGTTGCAGAAGGCATCTTCTTTAATTAATCATTCATTTTTTTAATTTTTGTTTTTTTTGAATTGTTGCTATCAAAATTGTGTTAGTACATCTCAAAAAAAAAAAAACCATAACCATTATTGCTGGTACGGTGAAGTTATGAACTGGTTCATACCTGTGGTACATGCTTGATTTTTTTAGCCAATGTATTTAACTTTACGAATAAAAAACCGGGTACAATAGATGTCAAAAACAAAATTAGCAGCAGCTACTAAGCGTAGAGAAAAAAAAGGAAAAAAAAAGGAAAGAAAAAAGGGGACTCTCATCCCCCGGTACCATGTACCGGTCTCCTCCAATAACCCTTTAACATCAAAGTGGATATCAATCGCTTACTCTCTACCTCATCAGTAAAGGCATCAAATAATTGGACAGATTGAGAAATTAAGCATCAATTCTATCATAGTCATAAACGAAATGTACAACTCAACAAAGCTCACTGAATTAGGAAAAATTCAGAAATTAGAACAGAAAAGCCCTATATTCAACAGAAAAAAAATCAATTTATCATAAACATCCTTCTATAAAAAATTTAGAACATTCTTCTAAACCTCCACCGAATCAGGAAGCCTATATTACGCCTAAAAAAAATTAGTGGGCACTTCTTGAAAATGAAGGCAGAGGCTCACCTTCATGCGGTCTCAGAATAGCAAACATGCCAGACATGGCAAGCATCGGCAAGAGAACAAACCACCTGAGCAGCTTGCAATAATGCACGTGGAGGTGAATAAAAACTCATCAGAGAAATAGAGACCATACTTATCAACCATCTCAACAATTTCAACCGCCACCATCTCAGTCGTCTTCACCGGTACCGTCATCAGCTTAACTCGTTTCTTACCAAAGAAAAATACCCATCAAGATGGATGTCAATAGAAAGAGCATCTTGAAACGAAGCTATCTACAGCGCAAGATTCACGATTTTTTCGTTGTAGAACCGGCGATTTTGGTTGGAGATAGAAGAACGTTTTCATTTCTTTGCCTCGGGCTCTGAGCTGCTTTCTCAGAGAGAGAGAATAGAAAAATTAAAGAAAAGGACAGCTCCTTAAGGAGTGCTCCGAATTAAGGGTAAAATCGTCCAGAAAAGGCTTAAAAATCCTTCTAAGGAAGCTCTAAGGAGCCTTTTTTCTTAAGGAAGGGGGGAGGGTGGATTAAGAATTGGGAACTAAGGAGGAATGTAAATCCGGTCTAAGGAGAGTGTGTTCGGCGGGATTAATCAAGATTAAGAGGTAAAGGAGGCTTAAGGAGATGTGCCGAACAGGTACCATATGTTCAGAGTGCAGCTGCATGCAATTCTACTCAACCTGCCACTTCTTCTTGTAAACTAGAGTTGGATTTCGAAAATTATTTGTGATCATTACCTGCATTTTATTTGTTAATTGTTATTTATATCTAAAATAAGATGAACAAAATACAAAGGCCTCTAGGAAAAACAAGTGCTAAGAAAGAACCAAAGAGAAAGAGATGAGACATTTAGATTTGACCTAGCAGTATATTTTGTTGTGTACAATTTACAAGCATAAAAGGACAACTGAAGCTGAGTAGTCGAAAAAGGAAAGTCAATTGTATTCAGTTACAGCTAACAGAACATAGATGGAAGCCGCATGGTTGTTGAAACCGATTGTACTGTTTTTTGGTCTGACATGTGAGAGGTTAATTTACTGGAATTCACATCCTCTGCGCTAGTTCTTTTCAACTTGGCACGAATGTCGAAGCCCAATACTATCCTCTGCGCTAGTTCGAATCTAAAACCGATCTTTAACCGTAAAATGAGAAAGGAAAAAAATTCTACGGTACCTGAGAGGATATTGATCCAGTTTATTGAGAAGTTAGTATTGACGCGCTAGTCATTCTACGGGACTGTAGGGCTTGCAAAAAAATTTGTAGTTCGTGATTTGATTCGGGTTTGATTTGGGTTTGATTCGAGTTTAATTCGATTCGAAATGGGTTCAAATTGAAATGAACCAAACCAGGTTCGGTTCGAAATTAATTCAAACCAAACTCAAACCTAGCCTGGTTCGATCGAAATGGATTCAGTTACTTTTATGGTTCGAATCTCATAATAACATCGGCCGTCCATTTACCTGATGAAATTAAAATCTAAGATAGAGAGTCATAATTTAACTTAGCCGACACTCCCTCACTCTCAAATCTCAATAACCTAGTTCTCTCTCCACCTCTCCCTAACTCACTATCCCTCTAGTTCTAAAATCTAGCTGATGCTCTCGGTGACTGGCTGTCTCTCCGGCTGTCACTCCTTTCTCCGGCCTAGATGACTGTCTCTCATCTCTCTTCGGTCATCTCTCATGGTTCATACCAGGAAAGCCGTCTCTGATATATTTTTTCATGAACAATTTTTCAACTTAAAAACACTCATTTCATAGTTCATACCGGTAAAAAGAAGCCATGTGAATTTTGTCCCGCGAGAAAAAATTAATGTATAAACTACCGGTATAACTAAGGATGCTAAAAAATAATTTAGTTCGTGATTCGATTCGGATTCGATTCGAAAAATGTGTAGTTTGCAATTAATTTGATTCGAAATGGGTTCGGTTCGAAACGAATCAAACCAGGTTCGGTTCGAAATGAATCAAACCAGGCTCGGTTCGAAATTAATTCAAACCAAACTCAAATCTAGAATAAGTTCGGTTCGATTCGATTCGTTGCCACCCATATACGGGACGACATGAGTTCGATTATGTATGGACAAAATTAGGATATGATGCACGCACATATATTTATAAAAAAATATATATTATTGACGTGCTCGCCCTGTGATAGATGAGCTGAGCCTAGTACTATATATAACCACAACTTTCTAACTGCATTAGTTGCAGTGATCCAAAAAGAAAAAATTAAAGAGTATCCTCCAGTCTCCAGAAGGGGTGATGCGAGGGGAGGAAAGATATTGAAAGAGACTGACCTGACCATATTTGATTATTTGTTTTAGAATGATAAACTTAAAAGAGAGAAAGAGAGATGGACCTGATTGTTTGACTTTGTACTTAATAAATTCAAAAAAATTAAAATTTTATGTACACACATTACTCATGGAATAGATCGATTTCAATAATTTAGATTTGTCATTTAAAAATTGAAACCAGTTTAATATATTTTGAAGTTATGCTTATTAAATTATTTTGATGAACATAGTGCATGCTAGTTTTACTCCAGTTATGTTTATTATTTTTTTCATTTTTAACTCATTAGTGAATAAAATTGTGTGCAGTGAATAGATTAAATTCAACACTATTGATATCATTACTTTATCTAAAGGCTTGTTCGATACTAAATAATGAATACATTAAAATCGAATGGAACAATGTTTAAAACAGAATCAACTAGAGTTCAATTATGACCTATAAAAAAAGTAAAGTGGAAGGAAAATATTTCAGTCAAATCCTCTTATTTTTGTACTAAGCTTCCTCTCTATTACGTCAGTTAAAATGTATAATGTCGTCGGAAATATGAAATTAGACTATATGATTGAAACTAGATATATTCTATCAACTCTAAATTTAATCCATTTTTACTTTAACCGAAATGATTGAAATAAATGGAACTCGTCCATTTCATAAGTTTTACGAAATTGCTTACATCACTAAAATATTTTTTTCTCTGGAAGTTTATTCTTTGAATAATTATTCTAATACCTGCGCTACAGTACCCGCATAGTACTCACACTACAATAACTGCGCTACATTACCCGCACTTAGAGAAATAATGTATTATGGTCCCCACTAATTATATAGTCTTAGAGAAATAATGTATTATGGTCCCTACTAATTATATAGTCTCAACTAATCATTATTTTAAAATTTCAGTAGCATCATTGCTCTATGGCCCCACTAATTATATAGTTTCCATTTTATAATCCCCGCACTCGTTCTCGCATCAACATTTCTCTAACAAAAATAGTTGACTTCATATGAATAAGTACTTTCAATACTTAGATATTAATACTTTCAGTTTTATATATAAAAAAATACTTAGATATGTATACATTCATAGTTATAAATAATTAGAAGATAAGATATTAACACTTAAAAAAATATTAATACTTTGATGCGTGACTTGTTATGATTATTCTTTTTTGAGTTCTCCAATCATCCCCGCATCAGCCTTCCTCTAACAAAAACAGTTGACCTCATACGTATAAATACTTCAGTGTATAAATATAAAAACTTTCAATACTTAGATATTAATACTTTCAGTGTCATATTAAAAAATACTTGTAAGTATAGGTATAAATACTTGTACGGCGAGATATTTGTGCGACGACGAGTCTGAAAGTACATCATCATGGATCTCATTTGAGAGAAAAAATTGCGTAGTTGTTAATAATATGGAAAAAAAATCAAAATTGTGGAGATTTTACAGTTTCTGCAGGAAATTATCATTATGCATTGAATTTTCGGTGGTCCCCCGCGGGTACTATTATCTTTGTGCTACAGTACCCGCACAATGAATAATTGTTCACCCCATAACTATAAATACTTCTGTACATAGGTATAAATACTTCCATGCATAGATATTAATACTTTAGGAAAAAAATTCGAATTGTGAAATTTTTGCGATCCCCACAAAAAGTTATTTTTCCACATTTAATTTTTGGTGGTCCCCCTGCGGGTACTGTTATCAGCTTCCTTATTCTTTAGGGATTAAAACGTTGATGTGTGTTGTCAGCCATATTGATTGTGTATTAAATACCAAGTCAATTAAAGTTGTAGTAAGGGGCATCTCGAATTTCTTGCTTGAAGATTATTGGAGAGGCCCGTACCAAAAATCCTAGCTGATCTACTCCCACCACCCCCACCTACCGGCCGTCTTTCTTCGCCTCTAGCAAATCGCACTCCGCTTCACATCCTCCTTCTGAGGAGTGGGGTGATTCCGCGAAGAGGAGGAGACCGTTCTTCTCTCTGCCTTCTCCGCCTCCTCGCCACTCACCTCCACCCTGTCTTCTCACCGAGAAATTCTAACAATTAGAAAGTCCTATCCTTTCTCTACCTCTACCTTTGCGCATACCCGCCATCGCCACCGCCACCGCCATTGGAGAAGAAAGAGTTGGTGACAATAATGCTGGTTGTCATCTCTCTCATCTATCGTTACCTTTGCGTCCTCCACTATCACCGTCGAGAGAACTATGAAGAGTTGGCGACAATAGCCCTAGTCGCCGACCATTACGTCTCCTAACGCCCCCACCCCACCTTCCTTCCCTCCTCTCTTTCTCCTGCAACCTGAATCGGAAAAAAAAAATACCACCTTCTCTGTGGTCACTAACCAGCTGATGTTGAAGGTCGTCGGTGTCTAACAAAAAGAGTTGGTTTGTTTATTTTGTTATTTTAGGTGTTTGTGTTGTTAGATGTTAAGTTTTAGATGTAGATGTAGATATTTTTAGATATTGATATAGGTTGATGTGAATGATCTCTTGAATGTGGAATGATGAATGTAATTATACATTTTAATTAATGAAAATTATATTTGAAACCACTGTTAAATTTCAACAAAAAAAAATTAAAAAAGTTAAAATTGCCCTAACAATTTTCACCTAATATCACGAGAGAATAAAAACACACGACCGTTAATAATTATAAATGATTTGAAATATGTTTTCATGTTTAAATTTTCACAGGGGATATTTTGTTTAATTTCAAATTTTTGACCTTTTTTTTTTATAGAAAACATTGTTAATGAAAATTAAAATCCGATTCGGACTCGGTACGGTTTAGTTGCTCTTCAATCTTCTTTTATGAATGGTGTATAAGTTCCAAGAAAGGGTCTCGGGGATGCCACTATTTTATCATTTCATACAATGGTTAATTACATTATTAAGTTATATTGTGTTTTTTTTTTATGAAACTTTTATTATTTTACTGTTTGCTAAGTTTGACTACTTGGATTTTTCCAAGTTTTATTTACAAAGTTGGAGTTTCTAAGACTTAATTTAAAATTTTAAGTTCACTATGTGGTGTTAGTTCCTAAGTTGTCTATTTAGACTATCTAAATGTATTATTATGTAATGTATTGTATTTTAAAAAGATATAGCATGTCATTTTATTCTTTAAGGCTTTGATAGTATATAAAATATTTCTTATATTGTCTCTTGTGTTTTCTCTTTACCTTTCTTCTTTTAAATTGTTTAATATTTCACTTAACTAAACAAGACTTATACACGTGAAGTGAAATTTAAAACGTGCTATCGTCAATTTTTTAGACACTATACTAAATACTAGTTCTCACAGTTGTAAATTATCAAATCACGAGCTACTGGACAAATTAATCTCACCACGTTAACAAATATAAAATATTTAAGAATTAACTTGGCAATCCTGACTAACATAAATAAATATAATTATGAATTTTGATTTTGACGCTTGATGTATATTTGCAATTGTCTTTATTTAGATAATGCTGATAAAGTGTCAAATAGCACTTGAATTGTACTAATTTTGATGATATAGTTCAATTTATAAAATTAACAACAAGCTTATAAAACTCTGTTCTGGTTTAGAAGCTTTTGTCGAAACTTTTACTTAATTTATCATCGATAGAAAAAAAATAAACCTAAAAAATATGTAGTCTTAGAGATATCAAATGTGAACTTGATCCGTAGTGCCAATAATGATACACGGCCCAAATTATTTGTTACAAGTTAACTACAAGTCTACAAGCAATCGAAATAGCCAATAGCTTTGGACAAGGGATTGGATTTTGTCTAAATAGCTTTGAACAATTTCATATATAATAATAATAATCTCCGGTGGCTAATCATCAATGCCTATTTCTCTATGGGTGAGATTTTTGTCCAAATAGCTTTGGACAAGGGATTGAATTTTGTTCCATCTTTATTGTTTTAAAAAAAATGGAATTAGACAAAATCCAATCCCATTTTTTTAATCATTAAAAAAAATCCTTAATTCAGGTTTTATTAGAATTTTTGTATTTATAAGAGGAAGGTTTATCCGAGTCAGGTTCAAATACCTCTATTTTCCGTGCCTTCGTCATAACTTTATTTTTTAAAAAATTAGTAACTCAAAATAAAACCGTTAAATATGATCTACATCATTTAATCTATGTACATATAAAAATTATGACATTTCAACTTTACTTTAGTTGTCATCAAAAATTTGTAAAACTATACTAATGTGAATAATTTCTAGACGTTAATTTTTCAATTTATTGATTCACGTAAAACAAAACTAAAATGTGATATTATTTTTATAAACACATAGAAAAAAATAATAAATATCACATCTAACGATTTTATTTTAATGTTTATGATTTAAATTTTAAATTATTAACATTTTAAAAATTAAGACACAATGGAACACAAGAAAATAGAAACATTTAAACTCTAATATACGGACATGATAAATACAAAGAGTGTGTTTGAATGAGACAAAAAAATAATACTAATCCAAATTACTTTTCTACGTTTAAATATATTTAAATTAGAAAAAAAAACTATTCTTTATTTATAATTTATAAATTAACATATTATTTTCTATTCTGACTGAGCCAAGCCTTTACGCATCCGATAATTCTCGAAAACTGACTAAAGGCCGGTTAAAAAAAAATCGGCTCACACCTACGGCCTACCCACGTAAGCCGTAACCCACAATTCGCAACCTCTGAGATACATTATATTTTGCATGACTTTCTGGAAAATATCAACCGTTAAAATACGTTCCGCACGAATCTCGAAGCTTAATTAATACTGCCCCTGCGCTATTCCCGAATAGCCACCGGACACGTCGGTCACGCAAAATATGAGATATCTCATAGGATATGAACTCCGTAACCCACCGCTTTTCCTTTTTTTTTTTTATCATTATTTCCGAGCTTTCCCGCCATTTTCCTCCGCTGGATCGTCTTCCTTCCAATTACTCCGTTATGTATAGGCGATTCTAGGGTTTTTGCTTTTTTGGTTTTTCGGGCCTCTCTCTAATGGCAACTCGGCATGGTGCCGGGATCATATCAAAAATAAAGGTCGAGAATTTCATGTGCCACAGCAGCTTGCAGATTGAACTCGGCGATTGGGTCAATTTCATTACTGGTCAGAATGGAAGTAAGAGTTCTTTCCTTTTCGTTAAGTCACGTCTCTTTAACCTCTTCTCTGGCTGATTTCATCCCATACTTCATTCAGTTTTTGTGTGGGGTTTAAACCTAGGTTTTTTGTTGTTGATGTATTAGGAGGTTTTTAGTGAAGTCTTCTCTCAGTGGATTGATTTCGAGTGATTGCTCCATTTTTTTCTCTTTTTAAGTTTAACTCCCCTAATTTAACGGTGTTTTTTGTTATATTTTTCCTTATTGCAACTACAATTTAACTTTGTCACACTAATTTCACTAGGACCTTAATGCGTGCTTAGCCAGTGTTTTTTAGAAGGGAGACACGTTTAGTACACCCGATTGTGAATTAGAGTTGTGGAGATATCAAATCAGGAAAAAAGTAAACTACCAGACATTAATTTGATTGAAACTAGCAGATCTTATTCGAACAAAAGAAGAAACAAGAAAGAAGGGAGAAAATAAAAGAGAAAGTTTAAAAAAGGGTTAGGAGTCGGATGCTTTCTAAAATTACTACAAGGACTGAAGTGAAACAATTTTCTGTTCTATCTTCTCATGTTTTCAGCTGTTTTAGAGTTGTTTAATTTAAGAAGCTGTTTAAATGGCAACAGGTGGAAAAAGTGCAATACTAACCGCACTTTGTGTGGCTTTTGGATGCCGAGCTAAAGGAACACAAAGAGCTTCTTCTTTAAAGGATTTCATAAAGACTGGTTGCAGGTGCCATTTATTATCTAAGAAATTTCTGATATAATTTCTTTTGCTTAACCTACTGATAAGGTCCTTCCAATGTAGTATGTAATGCCAACAATTGGTGCTTAAACCGTGTCAATTTAAGTACACTGGACTTGTTTTCTTTTTGTTAGTTCCATCACCTGCACTTTTTGAATCGTCACTTGCAGGGTGAGTATTAATTAATTCTCTGACAATAGATCCAGCCAAATAAGGTACACTTTTGAGTAATACCAAGTTCAGCATCAGTCTGTAGATGGTCTATTCATGAAAATGCTCATGCAAATACTTCAATAACCAGCTCCCTTAAACCTATACATGCCAAAGAAAAAAAATGCAATTTGTGCACTAAGTTAACCTTGTCGAATGTCTCTCTTGTTAAGTTGTGCCTTTTCATCATAGTGAAATTCTGATAACGTCGAACACTTTGTAGTTATGCAGCTGTATTTGTTGAGATTAAAAACCGCGGAGAGGATGCATTCAAGCATGAAGTGTATGGCGATACTATAATCATAGAGCGCAGGATAACAGAATCAACCAGCTCTACTACATTAAAAGACTCTCAAGGTTACTAAATATGTCTAAAGTCAGTCGTTGAAATTATGTACTCACCATGACAAGAGTTTGTCTCTGATAGTCAATCAGGGATCCAATTAGTTAGACAATTTAACTGTCTTATGTTAACTATCTGGGCATATTGTAAGCTTAAAGGCTTTTGCAATAAATTTTATCTAATTTATCAATTGCACAAACAGGGAAAAAGGTATCCCAGCGAAAAGATGAACTTCGTGAGCTTGTTGAACATTTTAATGTGAGTAACGCGTTATCGTATTCTTCTTAAACTTAAGCATGCCCGTGGTTTTATTAAAGCCTATTATACAATACATTTAGAAAATGCTGCCAATTTAATTGTAGTTCCTTTGGATAATTACAGATAGACGTTGAAAATCCCTGTGTAATTATGACCCAAGACAAGAGCCGAGAATTTTTGCATTCTGGAAACGATAAAGATAAATTCAAGGTACTTTTTTTTAGCGTACCTCTGTTACTTAATAGTCATGATCAGCAGTATAAAATTATTGAGCAAAACCCGGCGGCAGTCAACCAAAATTTATTTAGACTTTTATAATTAAGAAAAATGAAGTAATAGGTTGATTTAAGAGCGAGAAAAAAAATGGAACAGAACTCCTTTCTTAGGTTATATATAGAGAGAGACAAGTCTATGGATATATTATATCACCTAATTGACATTTTTAGAATAATTCCTGTTACAAGATACTATGCTTCATTCTTTCATGTGGTATGCCCATGCATGTGGTGTTTTGGGTGCCTGCAGTGGTGCAAGGGGAATGGGGGTGGGGTGGGGGGGGGGGTATAAATTTAGGTTCTCGCGTGTAATGAATTGCAAGTATGTTTATATAATGCCTATTTCCTACACAGTTCTTTTTCAAGGCCACTCTTCTCCAACAAGTAAGCGAACTCCTCGACAGCATCAGGTCACAACTTGTGAGTGCAGATTCCATCGTACAAGAGCTGGAGGCATCCATTAGGCCTATGCTGAGGGAGCTCGATCAATTAAGGGAGAAGATTAAGAACATGGAGCACGTGGAGGAAATTGCTCAGGAGCTCGAGGTCTTGAAGAAAAAACTTGCCTGGTCATGGGTTTATGATGTTGACAGACAAATCACGGAGCAAGCTTTGAAAATCGAGAAGTTAAAGGAGCGTGTTCCTGCATGTCAAGAAAAAATTGACCGGAAATCTGTAAGCTGCTGTTTTATTCAGCACTTTAAGAGAGCGATAATGATTGCAGAAGGGAACTGAAAAATGCCTGAACAATTTAAAAGGGATCATTAAAAAGAAATGTATGGGTAAGTGGGATCAGAAATGTATATACTATCAAAATGTAGTTTAGACCAACGTAAGGCATATCATGTATGGAGAGGAGGTCTTGCAGAGTGGTTTGGCGATGCCACTTTAGCTACAGGATCCTTCTGTTTCTTCTTTTGTAGTTTTCCTTTTTTTAAACTTTGCCGTACAGAGTATGAGGCAGTATAGTTAGTTACCAAAGCAATGCTATAGAAAGTTGCACATTTTCTGTGTGATTTATCCATTTGAGCAAGGAAAACAAATCCTAAAGAGCTAGAAATGTTGAAAAGAATTTAATGAAACTTGTAAATCTAATGGTACAGGCCTTGTTAGAGGAGCTGAAAGCCCGATTGCTTGAACAAAAATCTCAAGTTGCGTCCCTAATTGAGAAGGCTTCTGGACTAAAAGTATCACGGAATGCGCTCCAGCAAAACATTTCATCAGTATGATAACACTAAATTGTTATTTATTTTTTGGAGCAAACACTTCCTTTCTATCTGTTAAGACCATTATTGTAATTCTTTTGGCATTTTCTTTGCTTCCTAATAGTAATAGAAATAGGTAATGCTTACTGCCTTCCAAAAAAGAAAAAGAAAATAAAGAGTCTTTTGTCATTCCTCTGACTACAGATTGATTGACAATTGTATATTTTTGTTGGTTTCTTTAATATATACTTTGTCTATTTCACATTATTGTGTCCAAGTCTGTTATTTTTGTTTTTCTGTTCTTGGTCACCCTTTGAAAATAAAAGCTATTATGTTTAGGCTACAGAAGAGAAACTCGAGCTAGAAGAGGAGTATGCACGTGGAGAAAGCCTGGTTAAAAAGATGTCCAGTCGGTTGAAAACCCTTGAAAGGCAAATTCAGGATGTTCATGAGCAACATGTACAAAACACACAGGTACCATTGTATCTAACAAATTGTACTGCTCATACCTTGACCAGTAGTGATTGGTTTGTGCAATAACATTTAAAGTGCTTTGGCTGAAAAGATATTAAATCTCACAAGCAACCAAAGAGTGGAATGCTATGGAAATGTGCTTCGGCTCCATTTATTCTGAGAACTAAAGAGAAATGTTATGGGGTTTGCCAAGAGGCAAGATCTTTTTCCCCTTTTTGAATAAATAACCCAAATAATCACCAGCTTCTATTCAAGCAAGAAAAAACTTTTCCTGTAAGACTTGAGAAAGCATAATGTCCTATTTAGAAATGATGGTTCGTGAATTCAGCTTTGACCAAGAGGAGACTAGAACCTTCCTTCTGTCCCTTTTACATATTTAACTGCAGGTATTTGTTGTATGTAGTATGTTTAAGTTAAGATAATTCTTGAACTTCCATTTCTTTTCTCTTCTTGTGGAATGTTGCAGGCTGAAGAATCAGCAATAAAAGAAAACATGAAAAAATATCAAGATGAAATTGATGCTGCCCGGTTAAGTGTAGAAAGGTCACTACCCTTTTTCAAAATGTTTTTGTATGGTTTTACAGGATCTCCTTCAAAAAAAAAAAAAAAAAGATAATGCTACAGGTCACATTTCAAGGAATATTGGTTTCTTACCAGTTCATCTAGGTCACATTATGGTCAGGGGTGGAACTAGAATATTTTGCAAGTATATTCAATACATGACGATTGTATAACAGGCACGAAGTGCAATTCCAATAGGGTGTTCAAGTATTCAAATATTCATCAGAAGAACTTAAAATCATATATATGTGGTTTTTTTTTCTTCTAAAATTTGAATAATTCAATTGAATACTTAAGGCTATTACAAGATTGCCTATGAATATGTTGCTGCTTTCTGGTTGACAGTATAGGTTCATACTATTTGATTTTATCTCTTCTCTTAGTATCTGTGTAGCTCCTTGCCTTCTTTATTTCTCAACCAAATACCTAGCTGATGCTAAAGTGAGCATTAAAACACTAAATTATGAGAAAAAGGGTGGAACTATGCAATCTTAGTACGATGCAGTAGCATGTTTAAACTGTGCCAGTTAGGTCTGGACTCTCTATTAAAACCTTGCAACCTTGTATGTTTTTTTCAGAATGAAAGACGAAGAGCATGCATTGTCTGAAAGTCTGAGAAATATTGTGAGTACAATTGATGAAATGTCCAAAGAGGTACAGCTCAATTTGCCCAAGAAAAACTAGTTAGTTTTTTTTCCTTGCCGTCTTGTAAAAGTTGCCAACTTAATCTGAGTTACCTTTTTCAGATAGACCAAAATAAAAGGTTCTACAATGACCTATGCACACAAGCCCGTGAACTTCAACAACGGCAAACAAATAAGGCATGGTTAAGTTCCTGTCAATTCTCATATTTTTCCTTTAAAGATTTTATGCACACCTTTCTATGAAACTTCAAACTATCATGTATGCTTGCAAAACAACGAAACATTATATACTGCAAATTAGAAATTATTGCCCACGCCCCTAATTAAATTCAAAAAGGAAGGATGTTACTCTGGCTCCTCTTTCTGGTACCTTCTACTCTATTTGCGGGATAATTATTTCTTTCACAAGAGGAGAATCATAGGCTTGCCAAATAAGTTTATTTTACTTTTTCAGGTAACAGCTTTTGGAGGAGATAAAGTGCTCCGACTCTTGAGGTCAATAGAAAGCCACCATCTGAAGTTCCAAAGACCTCCAATTGGTCCTATAGGCGTGCACGTGGTAATGAATCTATGAAACATGGAATCTTGCCTTGGTTTATTTTAATTTTTTAATTAGAGAGTCTGCTATATGAAGTTAAAAAAAACAGTACAATCATCACTGCCTGTACTTATGTATTAGCTTGGACTACTGTATTTAGCTTGCCCCCTTAAATTTCTTGTTTTGTATAATCGTTCCTTCTCACCAGATATCTGTAACAGATTAACTGACTTTACTTACCTCGGAGACCAAAGAATGCACAATATCTTTTGTTTTTTTACTTTAGCTTTTGCAATCCAACATCCAATTGAATAAAAGATTATTAAAGAGTGTTTCTTCTTTGTAGAAACTAGTTGGAGATGACTTTTGGGCCCTTGCGGTCGATAATGCTATTGGGAAGATATTAGATGCTTTTATTGTGACAAGTCACAAGGATTCACTTGTTTTGAGGGATTGTGCAAGAGAAGCCAATTATCGCAACCTTCAAATAATTATTTATGACTTCTCTAGACCCAGGTTATATTGCTGGAACTATTAACCCTAGTTTTTTTCCTAGTAGCAAGGATTACCTTATACAATATCCAAGTCTAGAGTTGTATTTTTTATGCTGGACGAAACTAAGAAAATGTTGACATGTTTAAAACCTCATTTTGTAATACTGAATCTTTTCTACAGATTGCACTTAAGACTTACACCTGGCAAAGTCTGATCCAACTGAAATAAGCCACCTAGTAAACCCGATATGTGATCCCTACTTAGTTAAAAATTATATGATCCAAACTTGTCATGACCGAAACCCAAATAAAGCAGAACTCGAATAACATCACAAATGTTAAGTATCTGAGTAATAAATTACTTGAACCCAGATGACATGCAAGTCCGTAACCCCCAAAAGATCCAAAACTGAAGCGATTCAAAACTGTGTGATACTCAAACCTGGATTAACCCAAATCAAGGACTGAAACCTGAAAGTATATATAAATAAAGACAAACTACTATCCAGACAATAATTAACTCTGCGCATGAAATGAGAGTTAATAACACGTGTTTTTTTTTAATAATTACAATTACACCTATATGTTTTGGGCTTTATGTATGATTTCTACAGTTATAACTTATGAGCAAGCTCTTACCTTCTTATTGAATTGACTTTCCACACGGGCTTCACCAACCATCCTTAAAAAAAAAATCCACACTGATTCATGTAGTCACGCACCAAAAATTCAACTTATTTTGACTTTGATTTGGGAGATTGGGGGGGGGGGGGGGGGGGGGGTTGATCGTTATAGTCTGGAGAAAAATGTGGTATCAAGTGAAAATTTAGTCCCATGATTGTTATGAACTTGCATTGATTTCACTCTTGATGTTGTTATGCAGGTTGAATATTCCACTGCACATGCTTCCTGCCACAGATCACCCAACTACACTCAAAGTTATACAGTCTGACAACCCTACAGTGCTTAATGTACTGGTAGACATGGTTAGTAGAGCTTCATGTTCAGCTTTAATTTTTGGTGACTGGCATTTGTATCCTTCATGTGGCAATCAAGTTGTACTGCCTGATGTTTTCATTACCATCCTTGTTCTCATGAAATGTTCTATTGTCATGTACTGCCCTGTAAATGAGAAAATCAGGCACACTTATTCTATTAAATTTTCTCAAGAGTATTTGTGTAGACTATTCCTCGCTCTTATGTTGACATCCTTGTATATTTTGAATTGGCGTGATCTTTAAAGAACAACAGGAGCTACTTGGATACCTTTTGAAGAATCAGAAATTAATATATGTGATATTTTTTGCCGAAACTCAATTTATCTTTATGTTTTCCATTTGTAAGCAAGTGCCACATATAGTTTGCACATTAACCATATTTTTTTTTTGCAATATAGTACTGTATATTTTGTATTTACAGCTCCACATAATACTTGTTACAGGGTGGAGCTGAAAGACAAGTCCTTGTTCCGGACTATGAAGTGGGTAAATCTGTTGCATTTGAACAGAGGGTGAAAAATTTGAAGGAAGTCTATACATCTGATGGATATAAGCTGTAAGAACTCTAATTTTTTTTATTGTAGGAGATTGCTTTTATTTAGTATACTGGAGCTCACAAAGGTTTTGAAGTGGCTGCCAAAATGAACTTCTCCTGTAATTTTGATACCTTTTTATAGGTATGCAGTCAGGTACACAAAGGTATATGCTAAGTCAGTATTGCCTGTTTATGTCAAAAAAGGTATATTATACAAGGATATTGGGCTATAAAGATATATCTGCAGTCAGTATCCAACATGATATATATATATAAATTCCCCTTATTTTTCATATGCCATCGACCTAATTATCCATTTATATAAAACTCCTAGCACAGCATCTTTATCTGCATTGTTTGATTTAGTTAAATTTGGATTTAGAAAAATAAAAGGGGGTCAAATTTGTTAATGTTAGTGTATGCCTTTATGAATGGTCATTGTTTTTTGCAAATAGCTCAGAAATGTTGTCTCATATTGTTACTTCTGGAGTTGATAAATATTGTTGATTTGTATTCGAAAGCACCTTTATACCTGCTCTTTTTCATATCTGTGACTATGATTTTACCTTATTATCAGGCTCTGTAGGGGTTCAGTAGAGACCATTCTAAATCCAGATAAATGGCGTCGTACAGGCCGCTTGTGCAGTTCTCTTGATGATAGAATTAACGATGTTAGTGAAGAAGCCTCTAGGAAGCAGAAATTATTTCAGGAAGTCATAGGCAAGAAGCGAAGAGGTGATGAAGAACGAAGGAAGCTTGAGTCTAGGCTACAAAGTTTGAAGGTACATTTTTTTATTAATGGAGTTATTCATGTATAATAAACTTGAAAATACTGTATATATACTTGCAAAATGCAAATAGATCTGAAATATTGCTTGATCCCCTAAAAAACATACCAATACCTCCTGATCTTCTTCAAAGCACCACCAGAGTCATGATTTTTTCTCTTGTGATTTTAATTTGGCTGGCGATAAACAATATGGAAGTAGGGTTAGCTTGGATATCTTTTAAAAGGGTGGGAGCAGCTAATATTTCGTCATGTTTGGTACAACTGTACAAGTATACGAGGTATCTTTTTGGTTTGTTCAGAGGAAGGTTATACTTGTTTTCACAGCTAAGTAGGTGCATTGGTCCATTTAGTCTATTTGTCTATTGTTACTTATAAAGAAAAAATCAGGCTTTTGGTTTGGTGAAGACAAATAAGTGAGAAACCTGGAGAAACTGTGGCAATTTTGTTAGGAATTATAGCCAAAGTTCCCCTGGGAGCTCTCATCATGCACATGCAAAAAGAAAAAGAAAAAATAGAGGAGAGAGGAGAGAAAGAGACAGACAGAGAGAGAGAGAGATGTATCAATTGGTCAACATAAACCGCACTACTACACAAGCATGCATGTTTTCTTATTGACATGTGTCATTTTTTTAAATCCTCTTAGAAGCGTAGGCTGAATGAGGACCATGAGCTAGCTAGAAAAGAAGATGCATTACGAGATATGGAGAACGATTTTGCAGCAGACACTAAACATGACCCGGTTCCTGATGTTGACGAGATTTATGAAGAAATTGCGGTTCGTTTGAATAAACTTTGTCCTTACAGATACCGTTGGTACGGCTTGTGCCAGAAATGACCCGTACCAATAATTGTAAGGTTTAATTGAGCTTCGATGTGCTTTAATAATGGAACTAAACACCAAACTTTTAATCCATGAGTGATAAAAAACTGAACCAGATATGAACAATATGGTAGGTGCTGCTGGTGTAACTGATATTTAAAATAGTTTGATAGCTTGGTTGGTATCAGGGCAAGATAAAACAAATTACTGCTGAGTCTTATTCTAATTCTATAAAGCCCCCAGAAAGATCAATTACTGTAACTGGCCCTATATCTCTATTTGTACAAGTACTGGACTGAACATGTAATTAGGGATTATGGTCTTGTTCAGCATCTGAACTGTTAAAGGGCTTTATTTTTGTAAATATTTTTTAGCAAGTGCAAGAAGACAAGCACTCAAGGGAATTGTTACTTGAGAAAGTTAAAGTTAGGATAAGCATCACTACCAAGGAACTAAACGACCTCAAGAGCAAATTCAAAGACTTACGTGGTATGATCTATCTCCAGTCTTTCATATATATCTTTCAATAAAGGAGCAATCAATATATCTTTCTGGGTTGTTCGGTGGTGCTTTGCAAGGCATGGTGCATTTGTCACTTTGGGTCCAACTCTCATTTTCCAAGATCATAATGGAGGATTGTAGTCATAACTGTTTTGGTTGTGATCTAAACATCAAATGATCTCTAATCGTGAAGGTTCATTTTCATTGTTTTTTACTACTTGATAGGGACGATATCTATTTTCATAGTTTTCAAAAAACCTCCCCTGATGATATTATATTGTATTGTATGGCTCGGATTTTCCATTTGCATCGTGAAGTAAAAGATTTGACATGAGGACCAAATTATCTATGCTTTACAAAGCACATAGCAAAACTATCATGAATATCCCTGCAAAACAAAAGATATTGGGTAGATCACTATTAACATAAGAATTTACATACTTCACAAAAAAAAAACACAAAAAGAAAATGAAGCACAAGGAATATCACATGTATCTGTAGAAATTACAAGCATATACTTCATGTCCTCCTTACCCATTTAATCTGAGAGATGCCCGAAGTACCCCCCTCTTTTGTTACTTATTATCTCTATCCGAATGAAGAAAAAAGGTAGGGCAATTTTTTTTTTTTTGAAGTAGAAAAGGAGGGTTGTACCTTGATATATTTTCTGGTGTTTTACAGGGCATATGAGATGCTTCTTTTTTTTTGGCAGTATCACAATATTTCTATGTTTTGGACATACGCAAAATTGTTCCTACAATTTTTATCTGGACAGTAGTTCTTGTGTTATGTGTTTTTTTTTTCCTATGATGCAGAGTCTATAGATGGAGTGGTCAAATCTATCGAACTAGCTGAACATGAAATATCCTCTACTGAAGAGAATTTAAGATCGGCAGAGGATGTATGTTTCTATTGATGGTTATTATATTGAAAGTACTATGGATTTTTGTCAAATAAGGAACTATTGTGACTATTTGTTGTCATAACCTGGTATGATTTCATACTGGTATTGGATTCAAGTAGCACGGTAAGAGAAGTTTGAAATTCTTCTGCAACTTTTGGGTTACATATGCTCTACTGTCTGAAGTAACAAGGTTACGAAAAGAGCAAAAAAGAGAGTAACAAAACACAAGGTTAGAAAAGAGCAAAAAAATATATATACTGGAGAAAATGAGATCTCAAACCTGCATGATACTGGAACATAATTTCTTCTTCCTTTATATTTGCTATTTATTATAGTTGTTGATCTGACAGTGATACATAATAAGAAATGTATTTAATATGTTTATTAGATTTTCTGATTATTTTATGTTTTTTTTTATACCAGGAGAAAATCCATTATGAAGGGCTTATGGAGAAGAAAGTACTACCTGATATTAAGTTGGCTGAATCAGAATACGAGGAGCTCAATGGCACTCGTCAGGTTTGCATAAGATTAAATAGAGAACTGAAACTGTCTTCAACCTTCTGTCATAATTTTTTTAATTGTGTATTTGTCTAAACTTTACTTCTATCTTTTATATAACCAATAATGGAATTGGGTGAGGTAACTACCTCTATGAACTCACCCCTTAAATACCCCCCATAAAAATTTCCATGCACCTTAAAATGTGCACTCAACTATTGCGCTCTGTTATTGCAGAACTCACAGTCGGTTATTTGCTAAGGGCATGTTCTATTATTTCGACATAGACCCAGCTTTTAAAAAGCACGATTGTACTTGCAATTAAATGGATTAAACGGTTTATAGATGCCTTTGCGTTAAACAACGGCTCACTGTTAAATGACAATTAAACATATATGGAACAGCATTGGTGTTACAGTAAATGACAAAAGCAGTCGGGGGTATTTGGGAAGTGAGGAACTGGGGGCTAAGTATAATATTCCTACCGGAAAATATTCATAACTTGAGCTTTGGTCGGATTACATTGGAATTGGTTTGTTTGGGAATTTGACTATTCTGTTGGTTTATGGTTTATGGTTTACTTTTCATGTTGTTAGTTTCAATTTTATATGAGCCGCATCAAATTCGTGGTTTTACACATTCACATCATGAACGATCTTACTGAAATGTCCTTATGAGTCGTATTAGTATTATAAATGTGTCTTATATGTCGCCATTTTTAGTTTACTCTGGAAACTTTAATGCTCTTAGGAAAACTACGGAAAGGCCTCTATCATTTGTTCTGAATCAGAAGTGAAAGAGTTAGGAGGTTGTGATGGTTTTAACCCTGAGCAATTAAGTGCGCAGATTAACAGATTGAAACAGAGGCTTCAAAAGGAAACTAGTAGGTATGCTATCCTCTCTCTCTCTCTCTCTCTCTCTCTCTCTCTCTGGAAGTTCTCTATCTCACACACGCACGAGCACACAGACAGACACTGTGATTTTGAATCGTTGAACCTGATTCTGCATGGCAGGTTTACGGAATCTATTGATGATCTTAGAGCAATGCAAATCAGAAAGGAGAATAAGGTTTTGAAAAAGCAACAAATGTATGGAGCTTTCAGAGAAAAGCTAAACGTAAGTTCTTGAATGATGTTACCCTAAGGAGGATTATCAGTTAGGTTACTATGAGTGTATTGAACAACTGCTCAAGAACTAATTTCTGTTGTTCATAAGTACACGGTAGATCCTAAGTACATGGTAGAATCTACAAATCTATATACCTAACACCATACCTGGTCCTGAACATTCTAGTATTGATTATGGTATATTTCCATTTTCTTTTCCTTTGTTGGTCATAAAAAAAATCAGTATGTAATATATTTTATGATCCTTCTTTCCCTACATTGAATTCTTCTAACTGCAAAATGATTGAATTGATATTGATACTGTAGGCATGCCAAAAAGCATTGGATTTGCGCTGGAATAAGTTCCAACGAAATGCCAGTCTTTTGAAGCGACAGTTGACCTGGCAGTATGTTCCTTATTTTTCCTCCCTCCTGAGAATATGGCATGAACTCAAATATCACTCGGTTGACTTTGTTGTTCAGCCCCTTAAACTCCACAGCTCCCTTTTTGGTCCTTAAACATACAGCTTATTCTTCTGCCCAACTACAATCAGTGAAAATTCTGGTTCTCACTATCATGGAATGGGTCATTTTGGTGGATGTCTTTGAATCAAAGAGCTAATGCCACATCAATGCTGAGTGTGCATATCCACTCAGTTTTGACTAAAATATTATGGCAGAGACCAAAATGCAATTATAATGCTTAGGGATGCAAATAAATTTTGAGACTGTTGGGGACTAAAATGGGAAAAAAGTGATGGTGGAGGGATTGCTTTGTGTTTTTTCTTCTATTTTTAAAATATTGTGTTCTTCTTTGTTCTGCTGCTGAATTTCTTCTTTGTTTGTTTTTAACCTTTTCTTTTACATGATATGTAGATTTAATGGGCATCTCAGAAAGAAAGGCATTAGCGGGCATATCAAGGTTGATTATGAAAAGAAGCTTTTGTCAGTAGAGGTGTGTTGCTTCTCACTTTGTGTCAGTTTTGAATATATTCAATATGGTACCTGCCAGTACGTTATTGTAGAAATCGAGAACTCCAAACTGCTAAAACAAAAATGAAGCAGCATGCCATAAAATTTCAGCTTCTATAAATGGGTTGTATACTTACTGGAATGTACCTACATCAACTACCACTGACCAGTACTTGCTGAAATATAGTACTTTATATCTTGCTTCAGTTACTAATAGATACTAAATTACTTAATTTACCTTGATGCTACAGGTAAAAATGCCTCAGGATGCATCTGGCAATACTGTTCGGGACACTAGAGGACTTTCAGGTTATTCCTAAGATTGTTTTAAATTATTTTGAACTGCATGCTCCAATGTAATTTTGTTTCTGCTCAACGATGAGAGAGTTCCTTCTTAATTGTCTAGAATTTAGGTGCCTCAATCTCAGGGAAGATACATATGTATGGTACCAAGCCCAGCATGTTGAGTTTGATGAATTTACAGTTTGTCATCACTTATTTTCGAGTTTCTCAATCATTATTGGTTCCGTCATATTTACTCAGTGGGGATTTAACACTCGAAACTCGAAAGCCTTTTCTAAGCTCCAATCATTCTGATATCAAAGGAAAAAAGGAGAAAAGCATCCAAAGTCATTCTGAAATCCTGCTAAAACATAAATTAATTAAATAAATTAAAAATTACAAAGTAGCAATAAATAAATATGCAATTAACTTGTTGCATTTTTGTTGGTGTTTATGTAGGTGGGGAGAGGTCCTTTTCCACTCTTTGCTTTGCTTTAGCTCTACATGAAATGACTGAAGCACCCTTTAGAGCCATGGATGAGTTCGATGTTTTCATGGTAATATTTATATTTATTTACCTTTATTACTTCTCTCAAATGTATTGAGGATTGTTTGAGGTTATTAGTTATTACTGTCTTTTTGTAGGATGCTGTGAGCAGGAAGATAAGCTTAGATACACTTGTTGATTTTGCACTTGCTCAAGGCTCCCAGTGGATCTTCATTACCCCACATGATATAAGGTAACATAAAGAATTCTCACTAGCTTACCAATACTGGGACATATAGTCATATACCAAAATGTAGCTAAACTATGCACTAAGAATAATTAATGAACCCTAATTATTCCAGAAATGTCAAGATAGCTAAATACAAATAAAGCATCACTGTATGACTTAGGTGGTAGCAAAATAGTGCACAGCTGTACCCATCCTGATTGGTACTCAGTAGTTCTTTTTCTAATCGAGTTGATTTCTGGTTGCACTAATTTCTTACAGCATGGTGAAGCATGGGGAAAGAATTAAAAAGCAACAGATGGCTGCTCCTCGTGGTTGACTCGGATGTATTTATTGCTTTCTAGTGTCAAGCTCACTTTACAACTGTGTATATTGTATAGTATGATTTTAAGTTGGCGCTTCTTTTGTCTAATGTCATTTCTACCTAGTTACCCTTAGTAACTGATCTAACCCTTTCTGGGCTTTAGTGGGAAGCCTGGTTGTTCTCATCACCACTCTCTTTTTATAATGGTGGGCTCCGTCCTGACGTACGTGTATTGGGTGCTTGTTTATTGCTAAAGCTGTCTGAGTACATTTTTAAGGATAAACTTGCAGGATTGCATCATATATTTTGTTGCACCTGTTGCTTAGAATGGCCAGCTCTAGCCAAGGTTGGCCAATCCAGGCCTGAATCGCTAACATGCCCAATCCATAGTGTGCTTGGAACAACACTTGTTTTGAAATACTGAACCCTAGCTGTTGCGAGAAACTAGTTCTTTATCATATTACTGGTCTGTTTATTTCACGAGTGTTGTATTGATGGGTGTTGACACGTCTTGAGTCGTTATTTCATGAAAGTGATATCTTCGGTAGTTACGAGGATGAAGAAATTAAAAACAAATATCAAGTATTAAAAAAAAATTAAAAAATATAGTTATTTTTAAATTTTAAATTTCTATACATGCAATTAACTTTTAATGTTTTTAGCAATCACGTCAGCTGTTATTATTATCAAATTATAAATTATAAATTATAAGTCAGTAGAGACTAGAGACAATTGGAAAGCGAGTTCTCTAAAAGAAATATTTTTAAATTAAAAATTATGTCAGATAAGTTGGAAGCCTGGAATGAATGGGCGAAACGGATGAAATGGGACTAAGTAGCATCTGGGTTTTTTCAAAGGTAGAATAGAAAGTTCGGTGTGTTTTTAGAAATTAGAAAGAAATCTCAATGCAGATATATTAATGCTTATCGAAATTAAGAAGAAATTGTAATGCAGATGTTCTAATGAATTAGGTATAGGGGTGAAAACGGTATGGATAATATCTGATCCGTATTCGATTCATATTTGAAAACTTAGATGTAGATATTCGACATCTGAATATCTATGTGGATAAGAATACTTATATGATTTTACGTTTCAATTATCCGTATCTAAATAGTAAAATCATATATGTTATTCACCATTATAATTAGATAAATACTACGAACTTTATTTTTTTTAATATTATTTAATATTATTTTATTAAATATTTGATTTGATCTGGACCCATATCTGTATTTGTCTGATATCCGCTCTGTATCCGTATTCGAAAAATAAAAAAAAAGATGGATATAGTTTTACCACTATCCGCTTCGTACATGCTCCGTTTTCACCCCAATAAGGTACCATAAGAGGACTTCATATCACCACCGTAAGAGGACTTCATATCACCTGAGTTAACTCAAATTTTGAGTTTAGATCCTGACCATTTGATTAGGGATATCAATGGGTACGATACGGATAGGGTGGAAGCATTTTCATACCCATACTCATTAAGAATGACCTTACCTATATCCTACCATTACCCGTTAAGAATTGACATTACCCATATCCTACCATTACCCGTTAAAATTATCGGGTAACGAAATGGTAGCGGGTAAATAATGAATAATACTAGTATGATAATTAGTTTTAGGGATCCGTATCTAAATAGTAAATATATAACATATATTTTAATATATGTTATTCACCATTATAATTAGATAAATACTACGAACTTTATTTTTTTTAATATTATTTAATATTATTTTATTAAATATTTGATTTGATCTGGACCCATATCTGTATTTGTCTGATATCCGCTCTGTATCCGTATTCGAAAAATAAAAAAAAGATGGATATAGTTTTACCGCTATCCGCTTCGTACATGCTCCGTTTTCACCCCAATAAGGTACCATAAGAGGACTTCATATCACCACCGTAAGTGGACTTCATATCACCTGAGTTAACTCAAATTTTGAGTTTAGATCCGGACCATTTGATTAGGAATATCAATGGGTACGATACGGATAGGGTGGAAGCATTTTCATACCCATACTCATTAAGAATGACCTTACCCATATCATACCATTACTCGTTAAAATTATCGGGTAACGAAATGGTAGCGGGTAAATAATGAATAATACTAGTATGATAATTAATTTTAGGGATCGACTAACAGTACCCCCATTCTGTCCCCTATCTGTCCCCCGCGCTAAATGACAAAAAAAGTACAACCGGGGACCACTAACTAACGCGCACATGTGGTAACTGCCGGCAATGAGCAAGGGCTAACGCGATTTTATTTATTGTCAAAACGTATAATATTCATACCTACGAATTTAAGTACTATTACTTATTATCTATAATATTCGTCAAATATAAACATAAATTGGAGGGGATCATTAATCTTGGGGACCAGTAACAACCAAGGGGACCGCTAAGGACGTCTGACAGCCTGGATTGGGGACCGCAACCGTCTGAAAGTGACATTTGCCAAAATTGGAGACCACTACTAAGATTGAGAATCATTAATTATTAAGTATTCATATCTAAGTAATGAAGTATTCATATCTAACTAATGAAGTATTCACATCTAAGTAATGAAGTATTTATATAATCTTTATTACTGATAACATATGTTGACAACATGAAGTATTCATATCTAACCAATGAAATATTAACGTGTACGAAATAATTTATACAATTCAAAATTAGACACCTCTTCAATTCACTTAAAATGTTTTTTTTTTATAGTAAGTATATTATGTTCATATCTAACTAAAGAATTATTTATAACAAATTATGTAAATATAAAGTATTCATATCTAACAACATGAAGTATGCATATATAACTAATGAAGTATTCATATCTAACTAATGAAGTATTCATATCTAACTAATGAAATATTCATATCTAACTAATGAAGTATTCGTATGTTGCACTCTGACAACCTTCACTGGGCTAACATGGACCCCTCCGACCGTGCACCACGCTCTCCCCGCCAGATCTCATCGGAGACGAGGCAAGATTGTGCCAGAACGCACCGGATCTCCTCGCTGGATCTCGGCGGTGCACCACGCTCTCCTCGCCGGATCTCAACAGTGCACTACACTCTCCTCGCCGGATCTCGACGTTGCACCACACTCTCCTCGTCGGATCTCGACGATGCACCACGTCCTCCTGTGGTCGGCGATGAAGAAACTTTGAGATCGGAGATGAGATAGCAGAGGAGAGTGGTGAGGCATCGACTGTCAGAAGTGATGGGGTGGGAGAGACGTGTTCTTTCTTTTAAGCTACTTATTTTGGATATGGATAAAGTTTGTTAGATAACTGAGTTGGGGTGGGGGGGACTGTTAGGGGACTAAAAGTAGGGGATAATATCTTTACTCTTAGTTTTATTATATTTTACAAATAGAACATCAAAACTCATTTATTTCGCACATATGCAATGACATTAGGGGTGTAAACGGATTCAGATTATCTATTCTGAATCCGCTTCGTATCCAATCCAGATTCGAATTTGAATAAATGAATCAGGATAATTTCTAGATATGAATTCGGGTAATTATCAAATACCCAGAGAAGATCCGGATCCGAATACGGATACAGATGGTAAGTCTTAAACGGAGCGGATATTCGGACCATCTGGAACCCAATGAGTATGGTCGGACCCAAATAAAAGAAGAATTAAATTTGCTCTAGGCAGGATTCAAACCCCTACACTCCTATATTAAGACCTAATAGACTGAGTTTCAAACCACTACACCACAATAACTTTTGTTACCGTTCCTTTATTTGATATGTATATTATATCAATAGATTACCTCCCATCTCTCCATCAACTTATAGTTATCATAAATATTTATATTTAATTTTTTAATTAATATTTGTATCTTAAAAGTTCATATATCTTAATTATCCGACCATTATTTGTTTTATATCCGTATTCGAATTCGTATTTGTGGACTATCTGCTCCGTATTCATATCCGTTTAAGGAGGATTTGGTTTTGAATTTTGATATCCGTTTACTATCTGTATCCGTATTCGTATTCGTATCCGCTCGTTGAAAGACGAACATGGATATGATATCAGCATTATCCGCTCCAAACCTACTCCGTTTACAGCCCTAAATGACATTAATAATAATAAAAAATATGCAATCAATTTCAACTAAATTGTATTTTTTATAAAACAAGAGAATTCAAAAACAATAATATATCTTCCAACAAATTTAATTATGTAATTAAAGAACAAGACATGCAAATAAAAGTAATATGTTTAATATTTTTCTTACAATAAAAATAATACACAAAATAACAAAAGTACTCACTAATTATTGCTTAAACATTATTATATTTTATATAATTACCCTACAGGGTAACATGTACAAAATAACCTTGACCCGTATCCTTATCCGTTTAGCTAACGAAAAGAATCCTTATCTGTACCATACCCAATAAGCTAGTGAAAAAAAAATCTTACCTATACCTATATTATCAAATACGGTATGGGTCGGGTAAATGATTCAAAGGGTATGTTTTAGCATGAATATTAAAGAGGTGTTGTGTGTTTTACTTTGAATTAGATTGATTCGAATTAATTAGAATTCTGGTCGGATTGTCTGGATCTAAACGCAAAATTTGAGCTATTTCATATGATCCAGACTCATAAAATGAACCAATCTAGAAACTCAATTATGCGTTAGCTTGAGATAGAATTCGTAAATATCTTCCATTTCAGCGAGAAAATTTGCATAATTTGAAATCTGAAGGTGAATTGGACAAAAATTTGTACAAAAATCAAGGTATTTAAACTAATGGACACCATACTCTACAGCGTGCAGCGGAAGAAACAAAACTGAGAAGTGAAACACCACACCTTACACCCTTTCCTCAGTCCAAGCTCCCAAGCGCCCCCCTCCCCCCTCCCCCCTCCAAAACTGCCCTTAGTTTATTTGTTTGAAATCCAACATTCGGTTCATACGTGCGTGACGTTGGTGGAAACCTCACCCCTCCTACTCAGGCTACTGCCATCTTCATCGCCCGACTCCTCTCCAGTCGCACTCCATTATCTGCTATGTTCTCCCTGCAATCAACTCTCCTTCCTTCAAGTAATTTTTATTTTTTTTATTTTCAAGCGTTATAGTTTATAGCGTCCTCTCTGGACACTATATAGTATATGAGAAAAGGTAACGTCCTCCGGGCTACAGTCTCCCAAAAATTCCCGCGTATAAAAACCTTTCATTTTTAGCTTAGTTCCGACGCGCTTTCAACCGCTGATAACGGAAGAAGTACTTTTTCGGCCACGCGCTTTCAACTGCCATAACCGACAACGACACGCTTTCAATTGCCATAATTTCAAATACAATATGTATGTTCACAGAATAATATTTGTATATTCACAGAATAATATTTGTATATTCACAGGATAATATGTGTTAGTTTGTAATAATCTAGAAGTCAATAATACAATAATTTTATCATAAAGCTTTGTTCATGAATTGGATGATTAATATCATTTTGTTGCCTTGAGTATTATTGCATTTATGAATCATTTCGAGTTCATGACTGAAATTGTGAAACTTCATAATATAGATGATATATGCTCTAAAAGTTATTGACCGAGGTAATTAGCAGGAACACTAATTACCATGACAAGGTTAGTGTGTGGATTAAATGATGGTCAAGTTTTACAGACCATAGACAATTAGTTGTCATTTTAATCACATAGATATATGTTCTAGGAACATGATATCTGACAGACCCCGAATGAAACATTATACAGAATTGTGTTCGTGTCATTAATGCTTTCATTCAGTGTTAAGTTCTAAAGTATGAGGTATTCATCTTTCCTACATAAGAGATGTATCTGTGACTGTTACCTAACGCTATCTGTAAAAAGTAGCTATAACGGTAGCTCTTCGGTATACATAACTTATGCTGAGGAAGTGATGGTCTACTAAAAGTACTATTGTTCCTCGTATTTATTATACGAGTTATAGTGTCACTGGGCCCCTTGATAGAGTAAGATTATCAGTGCGCGGTATGATTACAAGAGTAATCATATTTGATAATCTACTCAAGATCAAGAAAATATTAAGTTTACAAGGATGACACACACCTACCTTGAAACTAATATGATAGCTATGAGACAAAGAATTAACACGAGTAAATTATTTACTGGATCGTGATATTGTACTGTACAGCATCATCTATGTAATTGGATGGTCATGATGCATTTTGCCAGATGCCTCTCATGATTATAGAAGTTAAAACAGTTTTAATTCTATTTACCAACATAACACAGATCCCATCGGGTCATACCATATAGGAGTTAATCGGAGAATCTTATTGTGATTGATTATAAATTGGTTATGATCAATAGTAAGATGGTTATAATTAATTATATTTGTTATAATTAATATATAAATGTCATACGGACGACAAAGCAAAAACACTGGTTAATTTATAAACGTGCCGGACACGTTGTATAAATTACCAAAACAACAACCGCAAAAGATATAATTGTTCAGAATAATTATATGGATATTATCTGAATTTGGGCCGAGGGCATTTTGGTCTTTTCACATGTCATCCTTATCCACATGACACGTCATCGATCTTATCCACATGACATGTCATCATCCTTATCCATTTAATGGCATACTTTGTAAATAGGCATATGTTGAGGGGTATTTCGGTCTTTTGCGAACCTCCTCAAAAGCCTATAAATAGAGGGGTACATGGAGAGAGAAACTCACTAATTCACTTGTATCATTTCGTGTCGAATCGAATCGGTATTTTCTCTCTTTCTCGTTTTCTCTCCCAAATAGTGTTTCGGTTGAGAAAAAAAAGTTATACGTAGTTGACGTATAATCTTGCGGGTTGTTGATTAGTAGATTTATGGGATTGGTGAATAGTGTTTTCTCGAATTTTGCGGTATTTCAGTTTTGCTTATTTGTGAAACTAAGTAACTGAAAATTCGTGTTTATGGGTTTTCATCTTTTCCTCGTGAATAGTATTTTTACAGAATTCTGCGGTTTATGGTATTTCTGGCAAAAGAAATAAACTGCTCTCTAGTTAGTCCTAGTGGATAACCTATAGAGGCACCATACGTTTGGTGCTCCGAGGAGAATCATTCCCGTGATGTAGCTCTACTATCTCGGTCTGCATTCCAACTGTGATTTGGAAACAATGTATAAATATGTTATATTAATCTATTTGATTTGTTAAATAGATTTAATGTTTTAGAAATCAATTACGGGAGTAGATCCTGAGCTTAAGTTGGCCGTAGAAATTTTTTGTTCTACGGTCATTCCGTAGCTTAAGCACAAAGCTAATTAATCGGTTTGAACTGTCAAAATCGAGCTAATTAAATGGGTTTGAACTGTCAAAAACCCAACAATATGTGTATGTTCACAGGATAACATGTGTATGTTCACATGATAATATTTCTATGTTAATAGGATAATATGTGTATGTTCACAGGATAATATATGTATGTTCACAAGATAATATTTGTTTGTTCACAGGATAATATGTGTATGTTCACAGAAGGTGGTCCCCAGTTTAACTGTCGATTGTACTTCAATTGTACTTTGTTCGTTGACCACGCGTTTTCAACAGCTTTCACGCGTTTTCATCTGGACCATGCGGTTTCATCTGCAGAACATCCATTGAACTTGTTTATAGGATTGTTTTCATAGTATTACCGGATCTAATGAACTTGTTTATAGAATTAATGTAAAAAGTCTAGGAATTTTCGGGGAACTAAGGACCGGGGACTGTTAGCTGCTTTCATAGTATATACCATTGCATTCATCTTATGAATCAAGATTTTGTTATTTTTTTTAATTTCCGTTAATAAAATATTCAGGAGAAAAAAGTGTAGAGATGGAGTCAAATTGAATTAGGAGGATCTCATCAGCAATATCTTTAATGGGTAAGAATTTAACAATGACATGTTAACTTGATAATTTCTATAATTGTTAAAAATAATTTATAATTTTATAATTCGGCAAGCAATGTATACTATACTCTATATACATTGTAAGTATGAAAAATAATAAATTTTTATCGTTCATCAAATGATATGAACTTTACAACAATCTATTTTTAAATGTTGGAGGTAATATATCCCGAGATTTTTATTTTTATCCAAAAAATAAATAATTTTATTATAAATAACCATTTTTTTCGAAAAATTATATTTATGTCCAAACCGCATATATTCTAGGCGGTCCGAATTGAAATTTTTTATTATTATTTTTTTTTTTTTTTTTTCTTTTCTTCCTTAAGCACTATAACTAAAATGCAAGTTAGCAATAGTTATGCCAATACACCAATTATTAAGGTTAGGAACTTTAAACTTCGAAGTAGATAGGTAATTATAATAGGTTAGTTAAATAAAACGTGTTTAATTTATCGTCTCACGAATAATTAGGGTGTTCTAGGATGAAACTTGGCAGTGTTGTTCTAGGATGTCGAGACTATATGTCGGTAAATTTGCATGATTTTTAGAGCTGTTTTGCTAAGAAAACCAGAGGTGCAAAGTTGGACCCCGGATGAAACATTCATCGGTTGGGGCTATTTTTGCGGGCTTATATCTCCCGTTCTGTTCGGATATTCTGCATGAAACTTGGCAGTACTGTTCTAGGATGTCGAGACTATATGTCGGTACATTTTCATTATTTTTGGAGTTTTTTTGCTAAGGAAACCAGAGGTGCAAAGTTGGATCCCGGATAAAACATTCATCGGTTGGGGCTATTTTTGCGAGCTTATATCTCCCATTCTATTCGGAGATTCTGCATAAAACTTATCAAAATCATATTTTTATATAAATAATAAAATTTTTAAGCTAATTGTAGCACTGCCAAGTTTCATGCAGAATCTCCGAACAGAAAGGGAGATATAAGCTCGCAAAAATAGCCCCAACCAATGAATGCTTCATCTGGGGTCCAACTTTGCACCTCTGGTTTTCTTAGCAAAACAGATCTAAAAATCATGCAAATTTACCGACATATAGTCTCGACATCCTAGAACAACACTGCCAAGTTTCATGCAGAATCTCCGAACAGAACGGGAGATATAAGCTCGCAAAAATAGCCCCAACCGATGAATGTTTCATCCAGGGTCCAACTTTGCATCTCTGGTTTCCTTAGCAAAACATCTCCAAAAATCATGAAAATTTACCGACATACAGTCTCGACATCCTAGAACAACACTGCCAAGTTTCATCCTAGAACACCCTAATTATTCGTGAGACGATAAATTAAATGTGTTTTATTTAACTAACCTATTATAATTACCTATCTACTTCGAAGTTTAAAGTTCCTAACCTTAATAATTGGTGTATTGGCATAACTATTGCTAACTTGCATTTTAGTTATAGTGCTTAAGGAAGAAAAAAGAAAAAAGAAAAAAAAAATTTTCGATTCGGACCGCCTAGAATATATGCGGTCCGAATTAAAAATTCGGCCCGCCAGGAATATATGCAGTTTGGGCATAAATATAATTTTTCGAAAAACGTGGTTATTTATAATAAAATTATTTATTTTTTGAGTAAAAATAAAAATCTCGGTAATATATCGAAAGTTCACAAAATAAATGGATTAATTGTAAAAGAATAAAGTTATACATAGCGAATAATTATTTAAATTTCTCATTTCGAAATATTAATATAAAAAGTTATATGTTAATGTTATGGCACCTCACCAAATTATTGTCAACTCAGTATACCACATAGCTAAATTAAATATTATATACGGACAAAACGCACCTAATACTCAAGTTACAAGATAATGCATATGAACTGGGTCGAGCTATGATAATTAATAAACGAAAATTATAGGGGCAGCAATTAACTTTGGAAAAAAAAAGTATTTTTGATTTATCTGGAAATTCAGTCTTAGATGAAACTTTTTTTTTTTTTTGAAAATGTGAAATAATATATGGAAAGAGTTTTTGTTTGAAGCTGAAAGCATGATTATTCGGGAAATAGCTAGACAAGGGTACTTATGCAAATACACCAACGAAGAAGGTGAAAAATAAAAAGGAAAAGAAAAGGATTGAAAATTCAATTCTCTCCATTTCATCTCTCACTTCCCGTCCTCTCCGACTTCCCTCGCATCTGAACCCTAGCCAGTTTCCTCTGCTCCAAAAACCCTAGCCAGTTTCTTCCTGCTCCAAAGCAGACACTCTCTTGTTGGCTCGCGACTTGGCTATCGCACCCGAACACTGGATCGGATAGATGGAAGGTCGGGATTCGTCTCCATCGCCCGGGGATGAAGAAAGTCTCTCAGCCACGGCGGCGCTAGCGAAAGAGGCTGCCGTACTCTTCCAAAACCGCCGCTTTTCTGAGTGCATCGATGTGTTGAAACAGCTCCTCCAGAAAAAGGAGGATGATCCAAAGGTGCCGCATCTTTCTCTTAATCTGGAGTAGATCTTCCGTAATTGACTTTGAACGCTAGCGTGAGGGATTAAAGATTACTTAGCTGAGAATTGGTTATACATGCTTCATATTTGTCAAATTACAAATTGTCATGGCAAATTTTCCAGCAGGATTCCTGGAATAGCTCATTACCTCTATGAAGCATCTTTTTAGTCTTTCTTTTTCTTATTTTTGACATCTATGAAATGTTTAGTGTTTATTTATGGAAGTAGAACTTTTGAAGATGCTTTAGGTCAGCAGTATCCATGTCGAAGTTCTGTAAATTTCTTTCAGTGGCCATATTTTTCATATTTGACAACTGTGGAACACACACCTTAGTTGTAGGGCTCTGGTTGATATGTTTTGCCACTCAATTTATTTATTTATTCTGTATTAATTTGTTAGGTGCTCCACAACATTGCTGTTTCCGAGTACTTCTCTGAGAGCAGTTCAGATCCAATAGATCCACGGAAGCTTCTTGGAATCCTTGAGAAGACAAAAGTTAGTAATTTCTGCTTATTTTCATCATACCTAACATCGTACCGTACCAGTTAGGTTTGGTAATGTTTATTCTAATTGCTTTAGATAAGGCATTCTTACCTTGGAATCTTTACTCCAATATCCTCCAACATCAGAATTATGCAATGTTATAATTTCCCTGCATGCTACATGCTGCATGTTGCATGCATATATGTAATATGTTGCTCACTTTTTGTTTATAGTGATAAAATATAAAAGAAAAGACAGATTTATAGATTTATAAATGATCAAATTTTAGTAAAAAAGAAAAATGATGCAATTAATTCATCGGCCAATTTGAAGTTTGCCCCATTGTTAGTCGCTATTTGAACCACCTTTCGCCGCCCACCTCATCAACAGAGTCGAGCATCGTAAACTACCTCTCTCTAGTTTGTGCAATTTAATTAGCATCAATAGACCTGAAGAACATGGATCTTTTTGGAGATTCACCAAGAAGTTTGTAATTTTTAAACCAGTTCTAACTGTCCATTTATTGGACATTATTGAACAACCAACCAATTTCCAAATTACTCTGTTCTTTCATCAAGCTTTTTGGTATACTCGACATCTTGTGATAGCCGGGCAGTCTAAAGCTTGGACTATTGTTTGCCAAGCAATAAGAGTGGCTTAAAATCATCATACCGGCATATGTTAAAAGGAAGGCTTCTTCTAAACAACATGCGTCACACATATCAACACACCTCATCCCTTCTTTACTTATTGAACTTGCCTTTTATATTACTCTGGACCAGTGTACTTCATTTATTGGAGCTCAAGCACCCTCTCAGGCTTAAGTACTGCGTATGAGTCCACAAGCCCTCTTTTCTATGCCGGTATTGCCTTGAGTTATTTCTCTTTACCCTTTCTATTATTTGCATCTTCACTAGCTGATCTTTTTCTACTTGCGTAGATGTCCCCATCATTGTCATCTCCATCAATCTCAACCATATCTCAAACTCCTCAAAGTCGGGTGGTCGATCATAACACACCTTATGCTTTTTCTTACCCTCGATGTACTCTGATAGCTATTGACATTCTCTGGACATTTGTTGCATGACTTTGCATTCCTGTTGCTTCCTATTATGTGTAGCTTTCCTCAATATCTACCACCATTCATTGCCTTCCCACAAACAAGGCACTTGATTCTATTCGTATCATCTGGATTTCGGAGGGTGATAGTACTTCCAAGCAGGGTCCTTGCAGTTGGGATAAGTGTTATTGGATTGTCCTTCTGCTTCCATTTATAGTTCACTGCAAAGTTTAATACATGCATAACTCATCAAATATCTAGTATTGGTATTTGGCACTTAAATTAGGAAGATGAATGATATTACGATACAATGTAATCTACAAAGAATGCAAACAGGAATCCTTTCAAATAAAGACGCCCTTCAATAGCAAAAGTAAAAAATTTACAAATTTACTGATAAATTTAAGTTAGTTTTGATTGCATTCTAGATTAGTAGATCTGATTATTATCGAAGTAAAATACAGGCTGTTATTAATCTATATTAAAAACAAAATGAAATGATCAAGATGATCTGGTATCTTTTAATCTGTATTAAAAATACACACTGTTATTAGTTGGGAAAAGATTACTTCCCAAAAATGGAAAAGAAAGGTGCTATAGATGCAAGGTTTGTTCGGATTTGCAACAAATAGTCAAAGAGGTTAGGTGTGCCACATACTTTTTGAAGAAGAAGAAAAAAAGAATTCCAATGAAAATTGATGTAATAGCAAAAAAATTACCTTGAGTGCTTATTCATACAAGTCTAAACGGGGCAGAATCGTGGAGAACCTGAGAAGAAATTGTTCACAAAGACACAATTTGAGTTGTATTTGATACAGAACGAGTTCGGGCTCTAGTACAATTTCATAATCATTTTCATTTTATCCCCTTTTTTCGTTAGCTTCTCTAATAAGCTCAGGCCAAAATCACTTATTAGGTGTATAAAAGTTAAAATTGGGCAGATGAAAGGACTTAGATTCATAACGAAATCAATATAATGGTAGGTGGGTCTTGGATGTAAATGAGTTCATGAAGTATGCGCCTCAATATGCCCACTGGCTTGATCGCCTCACAAAAAAGTACACAAAAGCGCATGCTTTGTTAACTGTGCTCGCTCTCAGCTTAAAAAGGTGAGGATGCCTTTCACTGTGATTTTGTTCTTGATTGTGTGCTTTTTGCGCCTCTTACTGCACTACTCTTCCCTCTACCATGTCCTCCTTTTCTCTCTCTCAATTTTGTTATATGCGAGGGATGGAACAAAAATCAAGCCTGACTGTGGCATTTTAGTTTATTCGTGCAAGAAATTTAGAATCTCCTCCAGCCATGCTGAGCGGTTGAAGTCATTTAAGGTAGTTTTGGTACGAAAATATCAAGGATAAGAGATTATCTAATGAGTCGGGCCTGATTTTTGTGATTCTCTAGCTTGGATTGGTATTGGAATTTTGTCACCTTGAGGAGAATAATTGTGTAGTCATTCATGTTTTCTCGCCTTTAAGCATTGGGCCTTTTGGCATAGATGTGATTTTTGTTTACTTTCAATATTGTTGGTAAAATTATTTTAATAGCCTTAACTGTAAAAGAATAAAACATTTTACAATAATACTCTCTCATCTGGTACCTTTAAGGTGATGTTCATGTAGGTATTATTACTAACTTCACTAATTGTTTTTAGATATAGTAACCCAACCATCCGATCTGTCTCTTATGACAAACATTTTTCATGGTTTTGTTAAATAAAATGTCATGCATGCTTATAATATTCCTTATAATCCAATCTTTTCCTAACTTATTTATGCAGTAGATGCACGCTAGTTTAAATCTAGCTGGTTACATAATAGAGATATTTTGTGTGTTCAATAATTAGAGCATTAATAGTTGAGCCTCTTGATAAAACCTTCGTCTCTGACAAAATCCTAAACAAAACATAAAAAGGAAATAGAGAAGAAAAGCAGAAACTGGACAGATACTTTACCACCAGGTTCAAAACTGGCTTTGTGTAACAACATTGATGTTATTGCAGGAAAAATGTGAAGAACTGGCTCGTGCATCTAAAGAGAAGGGTGAGGGTGATTCTACCAGCAGGGCTGGGGGTGGTGCTAGAGGAAGCTCCATCTTGTTGAATCAGATATCTGCCTCAAGTGGTGGCCTCATTGTTTATGGAGACGAATCTGACACAACAATTCCAAATTTGAATACTGTAAGTTTAACTATACATGGCGATTCATGTTTGCATCTGCAAAATGCAACTATTATGTGTGCCCTACAAGACATGAAATATCAGTTATACTCCTATAACTCCTATGAAACATGACGATGATGTTCATTCCCCTATTCAGTGCCCCCCTTCCATCAATGACAGATGGAATGGGGATGCTTGGAATGTATTTCCAAAAAGAGAGCTGAGATTTTTCTCATGTTCTATATGATAAAAGGAGATATATCCTATTTTTTAGGGTATATATCATGCTTAAGCTTTTGTAATGGCATGAATGACAATGAAAAGTTCCTTCTTTATCTGTTATCCTTTCACCAAGACTGGACATGATCAGTATCAGGATACTGTACGGTACATTCTGATTCCTTTTATGGGAGTTGGCTCATTTTCTGGCTCTTGTTCTTTACCATCTACATGTCTCATTTCCAGGCTCTTGTTCTTTACCATCTACATGAATATCCTTCCGCATTGGCAATTTTAGAGAAGCTATATGAAACGATCGATGACATTGATGAGGTACTGTATAATTAATTCTCCTTATTTATGATTTCTAAATAATGTTTAACCCAGCCAAATCTTGTTTTGGTTTACAGACAACAGCCCTGAATGTGTGTTTTCTCTTGTTGGACATTGCATTCACCATCCAAGATGCGAAAAGAGCGGCAGTGAGTTAATTCACCCTTTGAGTCCTATTTGATTTTATTTTTCTTTGGCTACGCTGCTGTTTAAAAGGAACAAACAAGAAAAACGAGATATGAAGATAACACATGTCCAGAAATGGGGTATAAAAATTATTGATGACATTTAAGCCACATGAGAAAATGATAAAAACTCTTCAAAGGGCATGAACTAGGTAGAGAATTAAGATAACTTAGTAAATAACTTGTTATTTTACTTTTTGATGAGATGCTAGTACTTGGAATGTGATTTAGCTTGACAATCTTGACAATTTTCAAGTCCGGTACTTCGAATGCTATGTAAACTTTGTGCATATCACATGAAATTGATAATTTGATGCAAGTTTACTGTTTATCAAATGATTTGAAATTACAATGGTCTATATATAATCGCCTTTCATGAAGTGACAAATGACCTTCAAGTTGCATGAGATTTGATACATAACCAATCTACAAGGCTAACAACACCTACAAATTTTTCTTTATTATCCTTTGAGAATTGGTGTCAGTATTGTCAAGTTAAGCTGTTGCCAACAGATCCCAACCCATTTTTTATATTGGTTGTTAAGATGCAGTGCAATAAGGAAGCATAAAATGACACTGTTTGCACTTTAGAGTTCAAGTTTGTGTCAAGTAGGATAAATCTCATTTTTTCAAAACAGTTAAAAGGATGAATTTCATCATCTAATTAAGAATTTAACCTATTATTATAGCTTTTAGTGACATGTCAGTGATATCTTTTGTAGGATGTAATTCAATATCTTGAAAAATCATTTGGCATCAGCACCGTCTCAAACCAAACCGACAATGGGACTGTTGTGCAGCCGCAACCTGCCAATCCACCAAAACCTTCTGTGAAAAATATCACCGCTCCTCTGGACACTTCTTCCTCTGATCCATCTGCCCTTCAAAATGCAATTTCGATGGACGACCCTGCTTTACATGCACGCAACCTAACCGATGAAGAGTACGAAAACCTATACTCAACCCTAGATACTGGGCGGTTTTTTCTAACTGATCATTTCTCTAAAACACCAACTGACCTCGTCTCTATTGCCACTCACGCCGACCTAAAAGTTAAGCTACAACTCTTCAAAGTTCGACTCTTGCTCCTTACACGAAACCTTAAGGTGGCAAAACGGGAACTAAAACAAGCCATGAACATGGCTCGAGGAAGAGACTCATCGACAGAGCTTCTTCTAAAATCTCAGTTGGAGTATGCAAGAGGTAATCATCGTAAGGCAGTGAAACTCTTGAGCTTACCTCCTGGTAACCGCACTGACCCGACAGCTGCTGCTATGTTTTACAACAACCTGGGGTGCATACTTCACCAGCAGGGGTCCCACCACACTGCAAGTATGTTATTTTGCAAGGCATTGAAGGAGAGCTCAGCCCTACATTCAAAGCCTCTACAACTGAATCTTTTTTCCCAGGAGAAATCATGCCTTATTTCTTACAATTTGGGACTTCAACATTTAATATCTGGGAAGCCAATGTTGGCAGCTCGTTGCTTTAGGGAAGCAGTTCCATTTTTTTGCAACCGACCACTATTTTGGCTCAGGTTTGCTGAGTGTAGTCTTTTGGCACTGGAGATGGGCCTCTTGACTGAATCAAGCTGTGGTAAAGAGGGTATTACTGTAAATGTTGTTGGTTCGGGAAGATGGAGGCAACTTGTAATTAATGGATGTGAAGGAAAAAAGTTAGAGAAAATTGATGGCGTGGAACTAATCTCTTTGCCTCGTGCTAGGGAGTACCTTGTCAATGCTATGCTACTGATGCAGGTCGCTGAGTCGGAAGCAATGCTTGCAATCCCACCAGACGATGTCCTGTCTGATCAAAGCCAAGCAAGAGCCTCAGGACAGAAGAACACCACCTCAGGTGGTACAGATTCCAAGGCAGCAACTCCCTCCTCAGGATCAGGGCAAGCGGGTTCTGGCAATGGAGTAGCAATTGGGGGATCAAATTTGAATGCGACCTTGCTGAGCTCAGTGGTGTCTTATGTGAAAATTTGTGAAAATGAGAACCTGAAGATTAAGCAGGCTTTGTTTGCTGACCTAGCATATGTTGATCTGTGCTTGAAGAACCCCTTGAGAGCTTTGAAATTTGCAAGGTCGCTTATTCAGCTTCCGGGCTGTTCGAGAAAGTACACGTTTCTAGGTCATGTTTATGCTGCTGAGGCACTCTGCCTCCTGAATCGGCTGAAAGAAGCCACAGAGCTGCTCTCTATTTACATTGAAAGAGAAAACAGTGTAATGCTTCCATTTAGTGAAGAAGATGAGTTAGAATTGTGGGTTTTAGAGAGAGATGGGGATGGGGATGAGACAGTGGTTGATACGGTAGTAACAAAACAAACGTCAGAGTCAAAACATTTTTCAAGTCCCATTTTAAAGCCAGAGGAGGGACGAGCCATGCTTTATGTTAACTTAAGTGTTGTTGCAGCCATGCAAGGTGACGTGGATCAGGCTGCGACTTTTGTCAAACAGGCTTCTGGTTCCATGCCTGAAAACCCTAGAGTTGTTCTCGCATCAGTGTATATTGACCTTCTAAAAGGAAATGCTGTAGATGCACTAACAAAGTTGCGACAGTGCCAGAATGTGAGGTTTCAGTCAAGTGGCAGTGTGACTGTCTAGCCTTTGATGGTTGGTCACTTTGTTGGTCACGGGGAAGAAGGGATTGTTGTGCCAGTGTTTTGACTGAATTGTGGTGTATAAACATTGAGACAGGGCTTAGATTTTTTTTCCTCGTTTGTAGCTTCGTTCAAAATTTAGGGACCTATCCATTTTTACTGGAATAACTAAGGGCTTCATGTAAAAGTTTTTTTTTGATGTATCAGTTCATCTCATTTTGTTATGGAGATACAGAGAGAACAAAGGCCGCTACATTCATTTAATTAAGCAAAATCAAGCGCAGTGCCGTTTATTCATGATGTGCTCTGCCTGATTGGTTTTCTTGTATAGGATGAGTTGTTTTTCTTGGACCACCCCTTTTATGAAAATTAAATCAGCATTTGACGGTCCGAATGGTTTAGTTAAAAAAATCTGTGGCATGGGGGTGCTTCGCTCCTGCCTTCAACCGACTTTATTGTGCTACCTTTATCATAAATGTGAATTCTTTATGAATTCGAATTTCCATGAAACTTACCCTTGTCTGAAATAATTTATATAAGATAATATCTTAATTTTGCAAACTGCGTATGCAGTTTGCTATCGTGCTTAACATGACATGTATACAGTATGTACATATATGCAGATTTCAACATGCAATCATGCGGACGTATACTACCACTGCATGCGGCATCGTTGATGGGAAAATCTACCATGTTGGCATGTTGGCTTTTCATGGCTGTGATTTGATTATTATAAAATTTGGTTACTTTTGACATCTGTCCTACAAGATTTATGACTCTGGGAATTACCTTGTTGATTTGTTATGACTGTGAAAAGATTTATGACTCTTGGTATTACCTTGTTGATTTGTTATGACTGTGAAAATTGACCGTGGATATTGACAGTCTAAATATAAAAGCCTATATATACAGTGACTTTTGTTTAATACATAAACAAAGCCGCATTTTAATACATTGGTCTTATGTTATATAAAAAGTAAATTTATATACATTTGCCTCAAATTCTTTTGTATTTCGATGTTTCTGTACTTATTTAGTTTTGATCAAGTCACCGCCAATTTTTGCATGAGTGGGTGTTTACTGTATCTTCTAGCCTCACTTATGCGCACAAATTCCCAAGTGTCTCCATCCTACTGTACAATCGAGTTCGGGTGCTGAGTCAGCTAACTAAGGTGCAATTTAAAAATAATAGACAATTCAGATTAATTTTAGCCGGATCAAATTCAATCCGATATTTGTTGTGATTGCAATGAAGTTGCTTTGAAATTTGTACCAAGTTAAAAAAAAAGGGTCCGACTGTAACACTTACACCTCAGGTACAATCAGGCAGTGACTAGTCCACAAAACCATATTTCACAAGGAATTTTTTTTATATCCTTGATATTGTTTTGAGCAGTCCATTTATCAACAGAATTCCAGTATCTTATATTTAGGTTCCAGGACGTTCATATTTTATCTTAAGTATACCTCTGATATATATAATCTGAAAAAAAAAATAGAAAAGTCAAGGGAACCAAACTCCTCGTTACATGCACCGTTTGTCTATCCCGTATCAATACAAAAGCCTGGCCAAGTGGCCAGCAATTTTAACCGACTCAACAGGAGTCGCAGTACTGCGCGCGGGTACGGGTGGCTTAATCCTCCTCTACGAGGAAATTAAAGCAAAATTTGTAACATATATTTAGATGAGGGTTCAAATGCCTTCATGTTTTTGTGTCTCCATCATGCCTCCATTTTTCTTCATCATTTTCAAAGTTCAAACAGTCGATCCGAATCGTTCAACCTAACCTCTATACTAAAATATGTTTGGAGACCAAATTTTATATTTTTATAAATTATTTTACTATTTTCTTAGATAGGTACAAAATTAGTAAATCTGAACCATCTAAAAGTAGTATTCTTTTACCTATCTAAAAAATAGTAAAAAAATTTCTAAAAATATAAAATTTGGTCTCCAAAAATATTTTAGTATAGAGGTTAGGTTGAGCGGTTCGGATCGACTGTTTGAATTTTAAAAATGATGGAAAGAAATAAAGGCATGATGGAAGCACAAAAACATGGAGGCATTTGAACCCTCCTCATCTAAATATATGTTACAAATTTTGCTTTAATTTCCTCATAGAGGAGGATTAAGCCACTCGTACCCGCGTGCAGTACTGCGACTCCTGTTGAGTCGGTTAAAATTGCTGGCCACTTGGCCAGGCTTTTGTATTGATACGGGATAGACAAACAGTGCATGTAACGAGGAGTTAATTTGGTTCCCTTAACTTTTCTATTTTTTTTTTCAGATTATATATACCAGAGGTATACTTAAGATAAAATATGAACGTCCTGGAACCTAAATATAAGATACTGGAATTCTGTTGATAAATGGACTGCTCAAAACAATATCAAGGATATAAAAAAAATTCCTTGTGAAATATAGTTTTGTGGACTAGTTACTGCCTGAAATTCTGTTGATAAATGGCCAGGCTTTTGTATTGATACGGGATATACAAACCTAGTCTCATTTTGCCCTTACCAATAGTACGGAGACCCTTCGTGAAAAATGCTCGTGTGCCATGTGCCAACTCTCCTATCCTACGCAAAGCATGTACATATAATCAGAGTATAATAAATGATATATAATTAATCAATTATAAATTTCAGAGTTAGAAATGTTTACATTTCGAACAAATGTCGATCCGCTGGGAATGTATCCAGACTTGGAGTGCTCGTCTCTTGGAACCGGAACATTACGATCCATCCCCTCCACGTGCTTACCAAACAGGTAGACGGATGCCATGCAGTTCTCCTGGTACCATTTTCGATATCTTATCAGGTCATTTATATCCCACGGATGACCTACTTCGTACACACGCTCTGCATATTGTGTCGCCTCGTTTACATGCCGACGGTGCACTTGCGCCCAATTGGCATTCCTCTTTGAGCCCCATTTCAACCTGTTTACAAGGTTAGTAGAATAAATAAGTAAACAAGTACTTTAAAATAAATAAACCACATATGATATGTGAATATTACTTGTGCAGCTCTTGGTGCTCGAGCATATCCTGGGGAAGCGGTGGCTCTATCTGTTGTCATCTTCCAAACTGACGCATGCAGTGATCAGGATTGTGATGCTCAACAATCCAATAAAAAATAAGAGGAGCGCGGTACAAGTAGTACGGCTAACAAAATTAGAGTTGCAATGTTAGGTAGAATTTATAATTGTGATGGCATGAATAAAAGAAAGAATACGACTTTATTACAATGTACCTAGTCCGTCCGGGTTCTTCTCGAAAGCTGGTGGTAAACAGATGCATATGGCTGCCAATTCACCATGTTATCCGTCAGTTGCTAAAGCTGGTTGCGGGGCATACTTGGACCGGAGGTTCCACCATGGGACGAGTTTTCCCAATTATGTGGGCCTTTTCACATGTCAGCAAAGGCTGGACATGTATCTTCTGTTTTTGCGCCCCATTTCGGTTGAGATCCCGGTAACGGCCGGTGAATTTGAAATCGGGTCCACGACCAGTGTTGCAGAAGCATGGTGGGACCGTGCATGGAGTGGCATGAAGGACTGGATGCGAGGCAGAGATTTCGATATAAATAAGCCAGAACAGCTCCGCCCCAATTGTAATTCCTCGGCTCGTCCAAGTTTTCAATCATGCTGAGATACCACAGCAGTATTCCGTCCCCGCTACTGTCAGCAAACATTGTATTCCCTAGCATGTCGAGGAGAAATCCACGGACATACCTAATCGTTAATTGTAGAATCTGAGTACTTTATTTAAAATATAAATAGGAATAGGGTTGTTTTCTAAAAAAAAATACTAACCACTTCAATTGTTCGTCGGTCGCATCTGTTGGTAATTTTTTGAAGCGCTCACGGAGTGCTTTTTTGGCCACCAGCAGGTCGCTAGTATCTTTTCCCCTCTTTTTCATTAATCCCTTCACTTCATTATCTTTCACGCCTAGCAACTCATACAGTCGGCCTTGAAAACTCGCCGAGTCTGTCATTCCCGTTACCGGATCCCTCGTAATAGGTAAACCCCACAGACAACTCACATCCTCCATAGTAACTATAATTTATTTAACTTGTCAGTAAGGAATTCAAATAAAAATATTTTTAAATTAGTTAATACCTGTCATCTCTCCGAAGGGAAGATGAAAAGTGTGCATCTCCGGACGCCACCGCTCGACAAGTCCGTGAATGAGGGCCACATCGAGGGCGATATCAGGCAATGTCGCGATCTGATATAAGCCCATTCGAATTAAAAACGGTGCGTACCTCTCATCAAACTCGCATTTGTGCCGATAATGTCTCACAGTTAAAATATCCGTACTCTAAAGTAAGAAAAAAATCAATTACAATATAATTTGATTACTTACAGAGTTATGAAAAACGAAATAGGTAAATGTTTACCTCCTTAGACTCCTCAGATACTCTATGATTGCCGTGAACTATCCACAATAAGGGGCTAAATTTATGCTTAAGTACTTGGTCTGTCATACTACAAAATTCGAACAATATTGTAAATCACGTTAAATTTTTCTAAATTATTGTAGACTATTTTGTTATTAATAAAATAATTTTCTAAATTAATAGGGTAATTTTCTGGACAATTTTGGTATTTTCTAAATTATTCTACACCATTTTGGTATATTCTAAATTGAGTTAGGCTGGGGTGCTATGGATAGCATAGTGGCCTCTATGCTACGGCTCAATATTTGAGTTTTTAAAATCCAAACGGTCGATCCGAACCGTTCATCTTATTCTCCATATTAATATCTGCTTGGAGACCAAATTTTATAATTTTCTGAATTTTTTTACTATTTATTAAGCCACTTTGAAAATCGCTAATCCAACGGTTTTACTGTTTTGTGCAGCCACCGTTGGATCAACAATTTTGTAAAATACTTAATAAATAGTAAAAAAATTCAGAAAAATGTAAAATTTGGTCTCCAAGCAGATATTAATATGGAGAATAAGATGAACGGTTCGGATCGACCGTTTGGATTTTGAAAACTCGAATATTGAGCCGTAGCATAGAGGCCACTATGCTATCCATAGCACCCAGCCTAACTCTTCTAAATTATTGTAGACTATTTTGGAATTAAAATAAAATTATTCTACACATTTTGATATTTTCTAAATTATTCTACACCATTTTAGTATTTTCTAAATTATTCTACACCATTTTGGTTTTTTCTAAATTATTCTACACCATTTTGGTATTTTCTAAATTATTCTACACCATTTTGCTATTTTCTAAATTATTCTATACTATTTTGATATTTTCTAAATTATTCTACACCATTTTGGTATTTTCTAAATTAATAAGACAATATTCTAAATCATTTAAAATGAACTAATTAATTATATTTTAAATTAAAATTAAAACAATATAAATATAAAAATCTGAATCGCAGATCTAATTGATGAGACAGTCAGAGCTCCGAAAGGGACCCGAAAAGAAAATAATTTCCTAAAAAAATTCTAAATTAATCGAATAATTTTCTACATTAATAGGATAATTTTCTACACCATTTGATATTTTCTAAACTATTCTAGACCATTTTCGTGTTTTCGAAATTATTCTAGACTATTTTGGTATTTTCTAAATTATTCTAGACCATTTGGTATTTTCTAAACTATTCTAGACCATTTTTGTATTTTCTAAACTATTCTATACCATTTTGGTATTTTCTAAATTATTCTACACTATTTTTGTATTTTCTAAATATTCGAGACTATTTTGGTATTTTCTAAATTATTCTACACCATTTTGGTATTTTCAAATTTATTCTAAACCATTTTGGTATTTTCTAAATTATTCTACACCATTTTGGTATCTTCCAAATTATTCTACACCATTTTGGAATTTTCTAAATTATTCTAGACCATTTGGTATTTCCTAAATTATTCTACACAATTTTCTAAATTTCTAAATTATTTGGACATTATTCTAAACCATTCAAAATTAAATATTTAAATAAATTAAAAAAAAACATACCTGATTTCTCGGATGGAAGATGGAGTGCTTGAGTGGGGAACAAAGAGACCCGCGTCCCTTTTGTAGCACAGTGCCGAGTTTGGAAAATTTTTTTCCGGATTTGGGAGCAATTTCTTGAAAAAAATTTTCCTGACTCTAATACTGGATAAAAATTTTCCGGACTTAGCACTGTGTTTCCGAAATTTTTTTTTCCGATTTCAGATGTTTAGTCCGGAAATTTTTTTTCCGATTTCAGATGTTTAGTCCGGAAATTTTTTTTCCGGAACGGGTATTTTTCGAAAAACACCGACGATTCGGATATTTTTTGAAATTTAATATAAATTTTTGATATTTATAAAAAAATCGGAGTTGTTGGCCTATGCAATAATCTACTTAGTCTATTTGACTATATTTGCAAAACATATATTTGTTGAATTTTACAGTTTTTTGTAGGTCCATGACAATATAAATTGCTATACACATCAATTATACAAGTGCAATTGCTATACATATCAAGAATGAGTCATGATAATATGAAGATTGAGTTAAGAAGCATTAGCTCAAGATTAGATTAAGTTAAAAATATGTAAAATTTGAAAAGTAACCTTGAGATTGAAGTAATTTACATCAAGCATTGCAACGGAAGATCAAGCGTTGCAACAGAACAATTCAAATACCAAATTTCACAGCATAATCAATTATTTCGTTGCAACGACTAATTGGGCATTGCAATGGAATAAATCAATTTGGACCCCAAAAACCTCCAGTGAGTTCCGTTGTGACCACCGTTGCAACAACTATTGCGCATTAGGGATTTCAGCATAGTCAAACCTACTAATTAGTGTTACCCGTTGCTACGGCTATTCTTCCGTTGCAACAGATGACACCAGTTACCTTATTTTGTTTCTCTCTCTATAAATAGAAGAAAAATCTAGGTTTGAAAATCAATTTAGTCACCCCCAACTGCAATATTTCGCATTCTTTTCAAATCTAAAAAAAATCATTGTTGGTTGCACACACAACTTCAATATTCAATCAACAATCTCAAGCATACTCCACCATACTCAATCAATTGTAAGAACTAGAGTTATTTGTGAGAGTTCTACTCCTTGAATCAAACACTAGAGCCTGGAGTGCTCGCTTCTTGTACTTTGAGCATTTAGTGCTCGTGAACCAATTCTGTGCTCAAGCCATGTGACTCCTCAAGTTTTGTAAGGGATCACCGGTTCCACCTTGTAATCTTTTCTCATTAGGTAAAGAAAGACGTGCCATCAAGAAAGTTGTGAAGCTCCGGAGACGTAGACATTAGTGCTGAACTCCGTAATCATATCACGTGTTAAGTGTCTCTTAACTCATTTATTTATTTTACGCACACTTGTTTAGCTTGAGTATTCTTGTTTCTGCCAAGAATATTTTTACACAAGTTAGATAACTTTTAATTAAGTGAATATTAACCAAATAGCATTAAAATATTAAAAGGACCATATTCACCCCCCAGGTGTCTTTAACAAGAGTATCTTACAATTTGAATGTACTAGAAGGACCACGATAATTTCTTTATTACCCAAAAGTGACTTTTGAACATGGTCAATAATTCAAATCCAAAACATTTTAATTTTTTCAGTAACACACAAAGAAATATTTTAATTTTTCTTACAACTGCATAAAATACAACCTGAAAAATATTGATCCAAATTATTTGTTTCTAATAAATTCAATTATATAATATTCCATCTATTTTTAAAGAAATATAAAAATATTTCAATAGAATAATAAAAATTAAGAAAATCCTATTTATCGTGAATAATTTAACAGATGCTTGTTTCCGGTAAATTATTTATCAGATTGGGCAGATTTGAAATTTTGTCCAAAACGTGTATAAATTTGAAAATTTAATATTTTTTTGATATTAATAAAATAAAGACATTTGAATCCTCCTTGATTTTATAGGTCCTTCGGACACATTAACATGATAGAAGATAAAAAAAAACTAAACGTCTGTATCGATAATCCAATAATCTAACTTTTTTTTTGAAATAAAAGGTGAAGGTTTAGCTTAAGAGCTTCTTTATATTATAGAAGATTTTTCCACTTTGTGAATTTCAAATTCATGACCAGCCAATAACCTCAAATTTAATAAAGAGTTAGATTCAGTTGAGCTCTTATATATATATATTTTTTTTTTGTTCTGTCGATCATTAAATCATGGAATTCATTTAGATTTTGTCAATCAATCTTAAACTCTTAAATTAACTTTCTCTCTTTTGCCTTCCTCATCTCTTCTGCTTACAGGCCCAGTGACAACACTTCATATTTTACCTCTACTAATCCTATCCGAAATTTGCGAAAAAAAAAATACTACTGATCGTAGTGTTTCACCTCCTCTAGAATATAATGCTAAAATTTCTCTGAATTTGTGCTCAACCTGGGTGATTATTTTTCACGTGAAAGGAAATTTTTTTATTAAGAAATAAAATAGCTTAATAAAAAAATTTCCTACTCAATTTCAATTGATCCCAGGGATTAGACCCGAATATAAAACAAATTCAACAATTTTGAAAAATAAATTAAAATTTAATGCTTAAATATTGAGGGTAAAATTCAGTACCTCCCAATTTTTTTTTTTTACCTAACACACTTCTAAGATCATTTGAGAGGAAATTTTACAAAATACCCTTCTTTAAAAAACTATCAAACAAAATATTCCTCTTAATTATTAACAAAATGTCGGGCTCCATCTATTTTCCTTTCTTCTAGGGGTGTCAATGGGTACGGTACGGGTCGGGTGGAGACATTTTCATACACATACACATACCCATTAAAATTGACTTTACCCATATCTTATCCATATCCATTAAAAATTTATCTTACCCTACCCTACCCTTACCCGTTAATATTATCGGGTAACGAAACGGTAGCGGATGAATAACGGATAATACTAGTATAATAATTAGTTTTATTATATTTTACAAATTAAACATAAAAAATTCATTCATTTCACATATACATAATTGCATTTCTAATAAAAAAAATAAAAAAAATGTGCAATCAATTCCAACTAAATTATTTTTTATAAAGAATAAAAATTCAAAAACACAAATATACATTTAAGTGTGTTGGAAATTGAATTGAATATACATTTAAGTGGGTTGAAAATTGAATTGAATATATATTTAGATTTTATAATTACCCTATAGGGTAACGGGTACGAAATAGTCATTACCCATACCCTTACCCATTTATTTAACGAAAAAAAATTCTTACCCATACCCATATCCAATAAGCTAACGAAAAAAAAATCTTACCCATACCCGCCTTATCGAATACGATACGGGTCGGGTAAACGGCTAAAAAGGTACCATTGACACCCCTACTTTCTTCCCCTCCTTCCTCCCCCCTCCAATTTACTTCTATTTTTTCTTCTTCTCCCTATATCGTGAAATTAAGTTGGCAGCTAATAAATAGATAGATCGATAAATGTTAGAAACTGGGAAAATTAAGTTAATAGGTTAATTGAAATGAAACTTCTCTATCTTGAAACTGATGAAATTAAGTTAACAGAAAAATTGCTGATAACTGAATGCTAATTGTTCAATGAAATAAATATAGATTAACACAATCATATATTATAATGTAGCAACAAAAGTGCTATGCAGAAAAAAATATTAAAATAGCCTACTGCCTACACTAAAAAAAATTATATGCAGCTTCTTTATTAACGATAGTTCTCTCATGTATGAGAGAGAAATAACTTTTTAAGTTTTCAACATCTCATTCAATTTTTTGTTCTTATTCTAAGTTCTACTTTATATTATCAATGGTTCTGCAGAAGAACTTTCCAAGGTAATTAACATTGAGAGGGTTCAAATGCCTCCATTTTTTGTACCTCCACTATGCCTTCATTTTTTAAAACTTTAATAATTCAAAATTTAAAACTTAAATGTCAAATAAAACCGTTGGATATGATCTACATCATTTTATTTATGCATGTGTAGAAAATTGTAACATTTCAATTTTATTTTGATTGTTATCAAGAGCTTGTAAAAAATGCACTAATGTGGATGATTTCTAAACGTTGATTTTTGAACTTATTGATTTACATAAAAACAAAATTAAAATGTGATAATTTTTTATGAGCACAGAGAGAAAATAACATAGATCACATCTAACGGTTTTATTTTGACTTTTAAGTTTTAAAAAATAGAAATATGATAGAAGCACAAAAAATAAAGACATTTGAACCCTCCTCGCTAACATTAGGGTCAATTAGAATTTAGAAGAAATCTCTTTTTACCGAAATTTTTAAATATACCATCATTCCAAAAAAAATAAACCCAAACACCCCGGTTTTGAAAATTTTCGAATTTTGACATGACCGCATCGCCTAGATGCGGCCACTTTTCTGCGGCCGCATCTAGGGGCAGCGGCCCATTTTTTTTTTTTTTTTTTTTCTCATGTGACTTTGAACTGAAAAAAGGGTGGCCGCTCCCTCGGGATGCGGCCCTGGCCGCATCGCCTAGAAGCGGCCCGAAATAAGGTGGCTGCTTCCTCGGGATGCGGCCGTGTCAAAATTCGAAATTTTTCAAAAAAATGGTGTTTGGATTTATCTTTTTTTGAACTATGGTATATTTAAAAATTTCGGCTCTTTTTATGATCTTTTCTTTTTGCTCACAGAAGCATATACTAACCTCCTACCCAAGCACGACCTCTATTACACTGCATTATTGTTTTATTTGATTGAAGAAAATTACGAAGAGAAAAAATAAAAGAAAAAGAAATAAATCTAATAGTAACTATAAGAATTATTTAAAATTAGTTACAAGTGACAAAAAATCGATGTTTCATTGTACTTCGATACTGGGTTCTAACCAGTAGAGCTTTAAAACCCAAATTATTAGATAAACATGACAAATTAATAGCAACTGATTAATATTAGAACTAAAAAAAGATACTAATACCACTTGATATCAAAATCGTAAAGGGTACCCGGCCAAAAAATGGTGAGATATATATGTTTGAAGTTGTATACATGTATAATCAAATCATAACAGGCAAAATAGAACTTTAAACAGCAATATAAACCTTAAGTTGATGTTCGTCTGGAATTAGAAGATAAGGATCTAAAAAAATAAAAGAGAAATCAACAAGCAACGGAGAAAATAGAGTAAACGAAAGAGAGAAAGGAGAGGGGAGGGAGAGAAAAATTGAGATCCACAAAAATGTTTTTTTTTTGTTTTTTTGATTCAATAAAGATATTTTGTTAATAATTTTAGAAAAGAGATATTTTCTCAATTTCCCTCATTTGAGCTCGTCCGCTGTTTTCTGCGAAGGCCAGAGCAATAGCAAAATATCGGTAAAAAAATTAACAGAGTAGTTTTGACTTTATGCAACACGCTGACTATAGAATCAAAACGGTATTACTGAGTATTAGTGCGTTGCATGAAGCCAAAACTACTCTCTTAAAATCTTTATCCAAAATACCCACGAGAGACGCCGCGCCGCGGGAAAGCGGCTCATGTCGGACTCGAAGCTCACGCTGGATCAAGAGTCGGAGTGTTACCCACCGTTCTGGCGCTCTACTGGCCGATAAACCGCACGACTGTACCAAAGATAGTAAATATACAGATCTGATACACCTGTCATCTCGCCGCATAACCCTTCTTTTTTCCTCTCCATCTTTGACTTCGGTCTCTGCCTCTACTTTGTCTCGCTCCCCACCTCCCATACGTGGTTATTAATAATTGTTTCCTCTCCCTAAAGGAGCCTCTTCCCATAACTCAGGGTTAGCTCTCTCTCTCTTTCTCTATCCAACAGGAGGTAAAAAATTGTTCTATTTCGTGGGAGCTCCTTTTTTCGTCTTTTATTATAGTGAGGTAATGCATCTAGGTTCAGGAGATACTTGGTAGTTAGCTATTATAACTCCCGATTAAATTGATTCGAATTTCCAAGTTTGATCTGATGTTTTCCTTGTTGTCATTATTCTATTGGTCGGTGATATTATATTCGTGTTAAGCTTTATTCGACAGTATCCTCGATTGTGGTTCTTCGCTTTATTGAAAATTTTGCAAGAACTTCTTGTGTTCTTTATTCGTGAAGTAACATTTTAGCTATTTCACAAGAGAATTCGAAGAATTTGGCCACTTTGCTAGAAAACGTTATAAAATTATATTACCGACCTAAATAAATGTTCTTAGAACCAAGACGGTATCTGTCAATTAGGTTGTAGTTGTTACAGGTTTAATTATTTATCTAACAAAATGGCCTTTTGACTGACTGCATCTTTTGTCATGCTTTTGTTTTGCTCTTATTACGAAGTCAGGTGTTTGATCGAATCGAGTTGGCTAAATATCCAATGGAAGCTTGCTGTCCTTATTTCGATCCAGATTTTGAAAATTTCAATCAGAGGATATATGGACCAAGGTGAGCTAATACCGTTCAAAGACTTCTTTTTTCAGGAACTTGTGTTTTGAGCTGAATTAAGCACCATGTCTTGCAGACGACCAAACTAAGAAGAGAAGTAAAAGAAAAATGATAGTAATTTTAATAAAAGATAAAAATGCCAGAGAGTAAGATAATAGCGCTAATGCTTGATACATCCTAACACACATGACAATGAAAATAAAGCTGAACAGCAAGTTTTAATAAAAGTTTCTTAATATTTTTCAGGGTCACGGTTGACAACGAGTCATGTGAGAACTGCACAGTAATCAAAGTAAGTAATATGTGTTGTAATCTCATAAATATTTCTACTTCCAAGGTAAAATCAGTACTTATCCTTTCTCGTCTCTGTCTAGGTAAATAGTCTCACTGAGCAAGACCTCTTGCTTGAAGTGCTTCAAGTTTTGACTGACATGGATCTTTGTATCACTAAGAGCTATATTTCTTCCGATGCGGGGTGGTTCATGGATGGTATATGGCTTCTCTTCCTTCAATTTTTACCCTTTGTTTTAAAAGATGCTTCTGGAATTTGAAATCTCATTAGTTAGTCATAAGATAGTAGGACAGAAAGCAAAAAAAGATGTTATGCTACCAGGAGAAGAAGATAGTATCTCCTTTCTGCAAATTAGCTCTGACCAGGAAAGCTGGTGAAGATGCCATGCCTAGTATAGCACTTGTTGTTCTTAGTGCTGTCTAGAGCCTTGTTATTAGTTTATGAGTTAGTGCTATTATTAACTTTTGTGATGTGATTATCTGTAGTAGCAGAGAGCCATATTTTGTGCTAGTTAGAGATAGCAGCAGACAGAGAGAGTCATAAATGCTCTTTCTAGGGGATTATCCTTTTGTAACCCAAAACACTGTTTTGTTATGTTAAATGAAACTGGGCCTACAAAAAAAATCACCTGGACACATATGATCCCAACCTTGTTCCCTTGAGGCGTGGCTTCAAATATAAGAAGTGACTTGCGGCCATCACGCCTTTTCTGAGAAGTTACTTTGGTCTCTTCTTTAATGTGTGCATTGCTTTGTTGCAGTCTTCCATGTGAAAGATCAAAATAGTAACAAGGTGCAGGACAAGTCAGCTATTAGCTACATCCAACAGGCATACCTCTCTCTCTCTCTCTCTAACACATACAGCTGAGCACATCTTTTTGGGTTGTTGAAAGTATCCTAGAATTACTATTCATGCACAATGACTAATTTATCTTTCAACTATTCTTTGCCCCCATCATTATCCAAAGTTAGACATGATAAATTATTGGCATTTCAGGCAATTGGTGCTGGATGGATTCATCATGACTCAGAACCAAGAAAACAGAAAGAGGCGACGTTGTTCCCAAAATATGAAGAAAATTCATCTTCTGACTGCACAGAAATTGAGATGATCGGCCCCAATCGGCCTGGGATTTTCTCAGAGATTTCAGCTGTACTTGCTGAGCAGAGGTGGGTTGTTTCTTTAAAAAAATAATAAAAGGTGCCTTTTTAAATGGAAGCCAGGTGCATTTGCATCCTCAAAGGATGAGAGAATCCCGTCTGCAGGAAAATCAGTGTCCTGATCATAAAGAGGATAGTATTTTCTGTTTACTACTTGTGGGTTATATTGTGCACTGTTGCCACATGAGAAATATCATTGATGCCCTTCTAGAAAATGGAAGTATTGCAAACTTCCATCTCACGTGAAAGTAAAAAAAAAAAAAACCCTATTCTCTTCCTTACTTTTTTAGAGACAAAAAGGTTCGATTTAATTGAACTTCAGTGAGAATAATCCGAATTTAGTCTCTATAACATACTTTTTGGCAATGTCAAGCTAAAAATCTTAGGATTGAGCTATACTTTTGGGTATCTTTATGGAAATTGGAAATACAAGGTTATAGAAGATATGATGATGTTTTGTACTAAGAATGTGAATTTCACGTACTCGTTAGGAGTGTGTTCATGGTATTTCTTCCATAATTCTCATTGTGTGGGGGTAAACTATGCGAACAAAGTTCTTAACATTTCTCCTACAAAGTTCATTTGTTAATTTTTTTAAATGACCCATCTTCTGGACTGATAGGTGCAACATTGTAGAAGCACATGCCTGGACTCACAATGACTGCCTGGCATGTGTGGCCAAAATATCCTCTGATGAGCCAACCTCACCTCAGATACACGACCCCAGCCGCCTCGCCACCATAAAGGACCACCTCTCTACTGTCCTACACAGTGGTGGTGTCAAGGCCCGTTTCCTAGGTTGCAATAGTACGGTTGGCCAGGCAGATGCTGAGCGTCGGCTGCATCAACTAATGTTTGCCAGGCTTGACTTCGACCATCATTATTACTCAGAGATCGATGTGGGAAAATACGACTTGGTAGAGGGGAGGAGGACGGTGGTGTCTGTGGACGGATGTAATGAGAAGAGATACTCAGTGGTGAATGTGGAGTGCTTGGACAGGCCAAGGTTGATGTTTGATACAGTGTGTACTCTAGCGGATCTGCATTATGTCGTCTTCCATGCATCAATTGTTTCTCACGGGCCTTTTGCTTCTCAGGTGCGTGTCTTGATTATGGGGTACCCTAATGCCTTTCGCTCATACATATAAATTGAATGGTCACGTCACAACCTGTACTGCATTTTTTTGTTGAATTTTAGTAGATCATAAGAAATGAATTATGGCTAGGTATGAACCCTTAAAGTATCTTTAGATACATTCCTAACTGCATAGATTATTAAATAAAATATGTAGATCTGTCAGTTATAGGCATGACCTGTACTCTATCCGCAATGCCTTGTTTCTGGTTCAGTTGTTGTTGGTTGGATCCCATCCATTCCATATCTTATCAGAGTTGACATCCTCAGTAGAATGTATTAGGGTAACACCAACAAACAATAATGTGACTTTTTGGTCCCCACTCTAAATAAATCTCAACCATGCAATCAAGGATTATATCAGCCAAGGAAAATGAAAGGAGTTGTATAGCAATATTAGATTTAAACCAATATCCAGACCTGTATGGATTTCATAATGTCCTGACATGTAGGATATGAATATTTCCGTGCGGAAAGCACAGTGGTTCGGTGTATCAATTATCATTTTCCTTTAACTCTGTTAGGCTTCTATAACAGGGTTTATTAATAAAGGTTGTTTTCTTGCAGGAGTATTATATCAGACACAAGAATGGACGTGTATTAGATAGTGCAGACGAGAAGCAGCTAATTGTGAAATGTTTGGAAGCTGCAATTGAGCGCCGAATCTGTGAGGTGAAGAGACATTTGTTTAAGGAATATTATATGCCCATCTGCTCAATATTGCAAAATCCAAAACTATGAGCAAAATTATCATTTTGGGCCTACTTAGAGTTGTGGGAAAAAAAGGCACCAGTGTTTTCATCTTGGGCTACCAATAAGTGCTTTTGAGCCATTGGTTGGTTTGAACTTCCACAAGAATGACACTAGGATGTAGGATGTATACTGCAATTTTTCTATGGCATGTTTAGAGAAGGAAAATGAAGTTTCTATTTAGTCAGATTGCACTTTTCTCCCCTTGTCTTTATCGTGTTTCCTAATTGCATTTACCAATACCATCCTAATATTTCGTCTATATTATTTAAACAGGGTGTTAGATTAGAGCTATGCACAGAGAATAATCTGGGGTTGCTCTCTTACATCACACGGGTCCTACGAGAGAATGGACTAACCGTTGCCCATGCTGATATAGAGACCAAGGGAGAGAATGCGACCAATGTGCTCTATGTGCAGGATATTTCAGGCAACAGTAATATTGACCAAACTGTTCTCGAGACAATCAGAAAACAGCTGGACCCGCTTGCATTTCAGGTTGTGAACAAACCAACTTTCCTGAGAAATTGTTCTGATAGAGCTGTTTTTGGTTTTCAGGCTTTTATGTTTCTGCAAAGTAGACAGCATCAATATATTTAGTCTTTTTGGAAACAACAACAAAAATTTCCCGTATGTTCAGTTAATGGCCAATTATTAGAAGTAACTTTTTAAGTTAGAGCGAAATTGGCAAAATGGCTCCTAGAATAAAAAATTTCGCTAATTGGCTCCTAGAATAAAAACAATGCTTCAGCTTGGTCATCAAAGTCGAGGACTTCTTGATCTATCATTCGTTTAATTTTAGTTTGGTTGGGTTGGTCCAGTGGATTGTAGAGGACTCATTAGGGACAGGTTTCAAATTGTCAATTTATTTTGCTTGGAACATGGATTCTAATTATTAGGCCAATGGTTGTGACGTAAAGAGCAATTTGCAAATAACACAGAAGTGCTTGGTCCTGGTGGCAAATATGAGATATCCTTAGATTTAAAATGGGATGGGAAGGAGCTCAGGGATACTTGAAATTTAAAACTTTTGTTTCGTAAGAAAACCAGTTGCTACAAAAAACTTGAGCTGGTGTAGAAGACCCCTTTGATCATTTTTTATGTTCTTAACAGGTAAAGCATTATGAGGTTTCTTCTCTTTCATCCTCTCCCAGGAGGAAATCCAGCATGTCACCTGAGAGAGATGCTATCTCGTTTGTAAGTTTGCTTAGGTCCAAGATAGAGAGGTTCTCACATGGCTTCATCTCAATGTAATGATCATGTTTCCGCCACCGCCCCCGTGTACAGCTGGATCATACCAATGACCAACCACGTTTAATAGAGAAGCGTAGGTGTTCATAGTGTACTCCTATTCATTATCTAACCTCAGTAGCTGTTTGCTTTTGTATAGTCAACATAAAACTGTTAATATTATCCTTCACCTTGATTGCATGCATTAAAAAAATAAGATCCTTCCATGCCCAGTAATTCTTTTAATTCGGTCATCATTCGCAGTATCTACGCCCAAGTGAAAAATTAACGCACCCAAGTTAAAATATTAGCTAGAAGATTAAGGCTCTGTCAGGTTTGTATTTAGGCAAATTTTCTGAAATAGCTGTCCTTGAGAATTTATGGAGAAAAAAATTCAACTTTAGTTTTGAAGTTAAATATGAAGAGCCTTTTAACTATAGCTACTCTCTCTCATTAATAAAAGAGTGTATCTTATCGGATTGCTTTTTGCTTGGGTTCAAACTAAAATTTTGAGATGCGCAACATGAATCATTTAAATTTTTTTTTTTTTTTTTGTACCAGTATTTATGAAATCAATTTGGAGGACCACTGTTATCCCTTATCACTCTATGGGGACAACTTAATTTGGTAGAACTAAACATCATCACCGCTAAAAAGAATGCAAAGGCCCCAATCAAGTGAAAGCCGGTATGCTTACCGATAGTTGAGAAGCGACTGATATACAGGACATGGATCCGTGGATCCGTGGTATACAGGATAGTTGAGAAGATGTTGTAACATTTGAGATGACGGCCTCACGGGGTATACAGGACATGGATCCGTGGAAGATAGTTGAGAAGCGACTGATATATATCGTTACAGCGGGAAAATGACAGATGTGACTTGGAGGGAAAATGACAAACATAACGGCCCAAACAAGCAGTGAACGGAACTACAGAGGTGAAGGTGAAGAAGCTATAGATGATAAGATCTACTGTAAAAGTTATTTACGGCCAGAACAATTCGGTATTAATAGAATTTTTATTTTTTTGTAATCTGTTAATATTTCAGTTATAATAAAAGGGACCCTACTTGCAAACTGGATAATAACAAAAAATAGTAAATATTCCTCGCAGCAGTGTCATTAAAAATAGTTCTTTGTGACTGGATCGGTAAATAATTTGCTGAATATAGTATTTAATAGAGTACTTCCTAAGTAGCTACTAGTGTCATTAAAAATAGTTCTTTTTCAGAAGATAATGGTCAAGTAAAACAAAAAAGAAAACGAAGCACATTCATTTGTAACTATAAATATCCACAAGGTTCGCAAGCGAGAAAATATTAATATAACATTTTTAAAAGAAACAAGCGAACTGCTTTTTTCGTCGTATGTTACTTCTCTTACAACATGACAGCCAAAGGAATGGCTCAGTTGATTCGTGAAAGACAATACACGTAGAAAAACACAATAATAGTACATGAAATTTTCAGAAGAGGATGATTATGGAGATGAATCAGAATAGCTTTTCAGTAACGTCTTGCCAAAGGATTGACTTGTCAATTTCTTACTTGTGCCATTCCCCAACTAAGCAATTTGTTCGGTTTTATCATACAAACTTGGAAGGCCACCTGTGAAGAGAATTTTGTTGCCTCGCCATTTTGCCGGGTAGGCATGTCCTTCAAGATACAATATGCGGATTTTCCACTGAAAAATCACATAAGAGTAAAAGAAACTCGTGATTTGTATTACAGTATTAGTGTGTTACTGTATTAGCATTGATTGAGTATGGTACATGTCTGTGCCAGTTGCCAGTTGCTACACCCGGTACCACCAGATTGCATTTGGCAATTCAAATATTTTCCTTTGTGTAGGTTCAAGTTGCAAAATAACAACTTTCACTGGTCCTAAATAGTTTAAAATTATTGAATTTAAACACTTTCAGATTATTATATTTTAGTTACATTTTCAGAAAACTGCTAATTTGGTGGATAGTTAGAAAAAGAGTGATGCTTGTTGGAAATTCGAGTAGGTTATTGTGCAACAATTCGATTCAATTCATTATTTGTTCACTATCTGAAAATTAGAATTCATGTGTAAAACTAATTCGAAGATTTATATAGAGTTTATCACTAGACGTGCAGCGGATAATTCGAGTCCTAGCAGCAATCTTTTTTCTCTATTCGACTCATGTTGGATCAACGTAGCAGCTGTTGCTATTAGCCCAATGAGTAATTTTGTCGAGCACCTTGCGGGCATACACCAATAACCAATAAAATGGAGAAATATGAAAGTTAAACAAGAAGCCAACTCAAACAAACAATCAAGCACAGAAAATATAAAAGAAAAACACAAGATTTACGTTGAAACCCTTGCGGGAAAAAACCACGGGAGCACACGGCGTAAACTTCACTAGATCAAAAGAGTTTCACAAGTACAAGAAGATTAACAAGCCAATAACACTCACTCTAACACTCTCTTCTGATATCATACACTAATTTGAGATTTCCTAGTGTATTTAGATGTATTTAATCAAGAGAGCAAGAAACCCTAGAAATAAGCTTGGAGAAGAAAAGGAACGGCTTGGGTTCGGTTCTGTTCTCGTTATCACTCTCTCTGTCTCCGCTTCTTGTATTAATTTTCGAAAGGAAATTAATTTCCTCAAGTCACGATATGGGCCGAAGGCCCATAATTCATTTTGGCTTCATACGACAACAATCTCCCACTTGAAGACAAAACTCCTACTTGACCTCACAAGTACCACACCGCGCTCCAACATCCGAGTTACTCAACCAACCTGGAACGCCTCCAGCAAAAGACTACCTTATCCGGAGGCACCACCTTCGTGAACATATCCGCAATATTTTCCTTCGTGTGAACCTTCTCCACGATCAATTGCAAACGATCAAGTACATCACGAATGAAGTGGTATCGCACATCTATGTGCTTCGTTCTTGAGTGATACGCCGCATTCTTCGCAAGATGTATGGCGCCTTGATTATCACAATGCACCACATACTCATTTTGCTTCAATCCAAATTGTCCAAGCAAACCCTTCAACCAAATCATCTCTTTAGCCGCTTCGGTCAATGCAACATATTCCGCCTCGGTGGAAGACAAGGCAACAATGTCTTGCAAACGAGACATCCAACTAACGGCTCCACCACCGATAGTAAAAACATAACCCGTTGTAGATTTCCTTGTCTCTTTACAACCCACATGATCGACATCAACATACCCTTCAATTGCTAAATGAGATCCTCCAAAACAAAGTTGCAAGTTTTTAATGCCTTTCAAGTACCTAAGTATCCACTTCACCGCTTGCCAATGTTCCCATCCCGAGTTAGACATATACTGAGAGACGACTCCCACTGCTTGTGCAATGTCCGGCCGTGTGCACACCATAGCATACATCAAACTACCAATGGCCGATAGATACGGGACATTTTTCATTCTCGTTCTCTCTTCTTCATTCTTTGGAGAATTCTATTTAGACAATTTAAAATGCCTGGCTAGAGGTGTAGTCACCGGTTTGCAACCGGTCATGTCAAATCTTTCAAGGACTTTCTCAACATACTCCGTTTGACTTAACCAAAGTTTTCCTTTCTCCCGATTCCTTTGAATTCGCATACCTAATATTTTTCTTGCTTCAGCAAGATCTTTAGTAGCAAACCTTTTGGACATGTCAAGCTTAAGAGATTTGATTTCATTATGATCATTGCTTGCTATCAACATGTCATCAGCATAAAGCAATAACAAGGTAAAAGTTTCATTCGCATTACCTTTCATGTAGACACAATGATCAAAGTCGCTTCTTTTATAACCCTTTTCTTGCATAAATGTATCAAACTTCTTGTACCATTGCCGAGAGGCTTGCTTCAAACCATACAATCCCTTTTTCAATCTACACACAAGATTAGGATTTGATTCTTCAACAAAATTCTCCGGTTGTGACATGTAAATCTCTTCATCCAAGTCACCATGCAAGAAAGCGGTTTTAATATCAAGTTGCACAAGCTCCAAATCCAAATTAGCCACCAAAGATAAAACAACTCTTATTGAACTATGCTTCACAACAGGAGAAAAAATTTCATTCAAGTCAATACCAAGTTTTTGTCCATAACCCTTCACTACCAACCTAGCCTTATGCCGCTTTGAACCATCGGTTTCATTTTTCAACACAAATATCCACCTATTTTTCAATGCTTTCTTTCCCTTTGGAAGTTCCACCAACTCCCAAGTTTCATTTAGATGCAACGAATTCATTTCATCTTCCATTGCTCCTAGCCACTTGGCTTTATCCGGGCAATTAATAGCCTCATGAAATGACTCGGGTTCACCCGCATCCGTAAACAAAGCATAATATAGAGAAAGGGAATACCTTTGTATAGGTTGAGGAACTCGATTTGATCTCCTCAACTCTTGTACTGGGGTACTAGTGTGCTCATTTTCGCTTATGCCTTCATCCTCATGCGCCTCCACTGGCTCACGCTCATCCTCATGATCATCACCACCATCTTGAGGACGTGTCACCATTCTAGGTGCAACACTTGCATCAACATGCTCCTCCACATGTCGATCTTCATTTTGCTCATTCTCATGATTTTCCATGAACATCTCATTTTTCACGGAATATGACATCTTGGCTTCTAATTGTCTTCTTTTCAATAGGATCCCAAACCCTATAACCCAAATCATCACCGCCATAACCAACAAATACACACCTCCGTGACTTGACATCAAGCTTATTCCTTTTCACATTTGAAATTTTTACATAAGCTTCACAACCAAAAATTTGCAAGTGATCATAAGAAAGTTTCTTACCACTCCACACGACTTCCGGTATGCCACTGTTTAATGCCACGCTTGGTGATCGGTTAATTAAATAAACCACGGTGTTGGCCGCCTCGGCCCAAAATAATTTTGGAAGACCCGAGTGAGACAACATACTTCTAATCCGCTCCACAATGGTCCGGTTCATTCTTTCAATGACCCCATTTTCTTGCGGTGTATATGGAACCGTCTTCACTCTTCGAATGCCATGTCTCGCACAAAAATCATCAAATTCATTAGAGAAAAATTCACCACCATTATCCGTTTGTAAACATTTGATGGTCTTTTCAATCTCGTTTTCAACACGGGTTTTAAACTTCTTAAAAGTCTCAAAGACTTGATCTTTTGAGGCCAAGGGATAAATCCAACACTTTCTAGAAAAATCATCTAGAAATGTAACAAAGTAAGATGCTCCACCAAGAGATTTGATATTAAATGGGCCACACATATCGGAATAAACCAATTCCAATGATTTCAATTTTCTATGGGATTCATTCATCTTAAAATTCACTCTCTTTTGTTTTCCCATAATACAATGAACACAAAATTCAAGAGATGAACTATCAAAAGAAGGATTAAAATTTTCATTTTGTAACACTTTCATACCTCTTTCACTTATATGACCAAGTCGGTTGTGCCACACTTGCATATCTGCATGCTCACTTGCCGTAGTCACAACACTTCTTCGAGGTGCTCCATGAAGAATGTACAAACTCCTATCATTTTGCCCTTTCATTAATGTCATGCAACCTTTTGATATCTTCCATGATCCATTGCCAAAAGTCACAACAAAACTGCCGTCATCAAGTTGACCCGCCGAGATTAAATTCTTGGTAATTTTGGGTACATGCCTCACATTACTCAACTTATATCGCCTCGCATCGGCTTGCTCAAGCTCAACATCGTCAATTCTAACAATCTTACATGGTCGATCATCACCAAGATAGACATTTTCACCATCTACCTCTTTATAATTGACAAAATAAGAACGATTCGAGCATATGTGGAATGAGGCACCCAAATCCAACACCCAAACATCCATGTTTGAACTTGCGGTACAAGCAACATTTAATGTCACCGCATCTCCTTTTTCATCAAAAACTATACTTGCTTCACCATCATGCTTTTTATCATTTTGCTTACCTTTCAAGAGATAACAATCATTTTTCATGTGGCCCTCCTTCTTGTAATGCCAACAAGAATATTTTCGACCTCGAGATTTTGATCTTCCCTTACTTTGAGATGCACCATTTCTATCCGAGAAATTATCCCTAGTAACCAGCCTCCCCCCTTTCACCAACCGTCAATGCCTCACTAGGCCCGGTTTCTAATTGGGTTGTAGCCTTCCTAGTTTCCTCATTCAACAATGAAGCAACAACATCACTCAACTTGAATTTGTTGCCCATTGTGTTCGCAACGGTAGTAACAAGAGTATCCCAACTAATAGACAAAGAACTCAAAAGCAATAAGCATAATACCTCTTCATCAAGGTTTACCTTCAAGGACTTCAATTGAGCCGCAATCGAATTGAACTCACTCACATGTGTTCTCATTGATATGCCATTCTTCATTTTCAAGAGAAATAACTGCTTCATAGCATGCATCTTGTTTACACCCGAAGGTTGCTCATATGATTGCTCCAATGTGGTCCAAAGCTCATGAGCGGTCTTACATTGGTAGACATCAAACAAGATCGATGGTGAAATACACGGCCTTATAGCCGCCAAACATTTCCGATCAAGCAACTCCCAATCATGATCCTCCATATGCATGGGTTGCACACTACTACCAATCAATGGTAAATCCAACTCCTTTAACACCAAGTAATCCTCCATCAATATTTTTCAAATAGCCCAATTGCTACCATTCAACTTCTCAAATTCCATAGCCTTCTCCATTCTTCACGTGTAATCACGATACAAGCTCAAATTAAACCAACTCAAACTTCAATCACTCCTACGCCAAAGCCCAACTTTGCTCTAATACCAACTGTTGCTATTAGCCCAAGGAGTAATTTTGTCGAGCACCTTGCGGGCATACACCAATAACCAATAAAATGGAGAAATATGAAAGTTAAACAAGAAGCCAACTCAAACAAACAATCAAGCACAGAAAATATAAAAGAAAGACACAAGATTTACGTGGAAACCCTTGCGGGAAAAAACCACGAGAGCACACGGCGCAAACTTCACTAGATCAAAAAGAGTTTCATAAGTACAAGGAGATTAACAAGCCAATAACACTCACTCTAATACTCTCTTCTGATATCATACACTAATTTGAGATTTCGTAGTGTATTTAGATAGATTTAATCAAGAGAGCAAGAAACCCTAAAAATAAGCTTGGAGAAGAAAAGGAACGGCTTGGGTTCGGTTATGTTCTCGTTATCACCCTCTCTGTCTCCGCTTCTTGTATTAATTTCCGAAAGGAAATTAATTTCCTCAAGTCATGATATGGGCCGAAGGCCCATAATTCATTTTGGCTTCATACGGCAACAACAGCATAACAATAGTTGTGTATCTACCAATATCCACATGAACAGGTTTGAAAACAACCGTCAATCAATATGCTGGTGTAGGGCGCAGAAAGTTGCACGGCGTCAGGTTAGCTAATGATGCGGGCTTTCATGTGTGGGTGAGTGGGAATGCTCCCGGCAGGGCTCAGTGCTCTGGTTCATGGGCAGATCACCGAACTCAGGGGAAGGCATTCACTCGGAATTTGCTTTCTGCTTTCCTCCCGGTTCACCCCTTGTGACGACCTACGTTCATGATCAGTTGTTGGAGGTTTTATTGTTTGCGATTGTGAGGACGTTTTACTCCCAACGGGCGCAAGCCCCCGCCGTTAATTACATCAGAAAGACCTTTCGAGTCTATCTGAAGACCTCATGCATTCCGGGATGTGTGCCTATTTGGATTGAACCGGATAATGGAGCTAAAAAGGGCTCATGTATAGTCTGTTTTGGTCGTATGGTTGGTTCTCATTTGATTTATGGGTATGTTTTGGTAAATTGTCATGATGTATGCATGAAGACATGGATTTATGTATTTGAAATGTGAGAACATTCATGAGAAATATCATTTGTGTGTTTTTAATTTGAAAGAAGTATTTAAATATCATTTTTATATTTTTATTTATAAAAAAAAAAAATGTCGAGAGAGGGGTATTTTGGTCATTTCAGGTTATGGCTGAGACCTGAGGCGATTTGGACTCCTTTCAAATTGTAGAGAATTTAATTTGGGTTCATTTGGAACTGATTTGAGTCGATTTGGACTTAGTATGAAAAAGTTATGGCAAAAAAGGACTGAAAAGGACTTGTCTGTGAAGATTTAATACTTCCAGGGACCTATTTGTAAATGTCCAGGGACCTGAGGCTGTGATTTGGACTTTTGATAGGGTCTGGAGTGCAAACTGGGCCTTTAAGGGCTTGTTTGAAAGGATTTTATGCTGACAGGGGCCTTTGTGTAAATTTACAGGGGCTCTTCTACATATTTTTAATAAACAGAGGGGTTTATATGCAAAAGGGCTTCATTTGGTCACATGTGGACTTTAAGATCAGTGCAGAGACTTGAGATTTGGGCTTTTGGGCCTTTGAGATGTGTACAGGTCACTGGATCGAGATCACTAGGCTTTAAGATTCGTATTATGTTTATTTAAATTCATTTGAATCACTGACAAAGGGGTCCCATGCTGTCAGAGACCGTTTGATTCGTGAATTTGAATATGGGCCTTTAGATCAAGAGGTTTGCTTCAGGATTCGTGCAAAAGGGTTTCCCGGCTAGGGCTCTTCCCCGATGAACTCCTTCCGGTCGATCTAGGCCACGACGACGCCGGCCAAGAGCATGGTTGTGATCGTGAGACTGTCAGGAGTCGATTGGTACCATTGTCGGCCATCGGAGGCGGCGGAACAGGCATCTACAGTACCTATCGGTACCGATTGATCTCCAGATTAATTCTAATTGATTTCTTTGGGATTTCCTTCAATTGATTGGTCACTTAAGGTCGTATGGAGTCACAGAGGACGTCAAGAGCATCAATTTAACCTTTGGAGGGGATTTGAGCATGATTTGAGCTTGTTGGTACCGGCTCAGTACCGATTTGGTACCCAATAGGCAGTTCAGAGAGTTTCAAGTTGAATTGAGTATTCCTTAGAGACTTTTATATCATTTAGAAGGATTTAGATCATTACAGAAGCATCAATTTACTTTGAATTGGATTTGGATCAAGGAGAGGTGCATGAACATGATATTTTCAAATCTTTAGATCCGATTACTCTTGAATTCTATACAAGATGTGTTATTTTTATTTTACATGATCAAGGATATATAGTTCAAGGATTTTGTTCCAATATTTCAGATTATTCTGAACTCATTTGCTCAGTCAAATGGCTTGATCAAGTGCCAGGGGCATTGGAGGTAATTTTGTCAATTTAATTACAGAATTTTCATTTTTAAAAGATGAACTTTGGAGATCCATAACTTTCTGTAGGAAAGTCCAAATGATGCAAACTTTATATCAATTTTGTGTATTTTAATGTGCTCTATCTGACTATGAAGTCCATTTTTCACTTTAGTCCATTATTTAATCAGTATTGACAGATCTGTCAACATAGGTCAACTAAGTGCATTTCAGTACATTTCAATGTACCAGTTGAGTTTCTTTGGCAATTAGATGCTGAGTTTATGTTTGGTATGGTACCAGGGGCTGGTACAAGTCTTTCTGAGGTCTGGTTTGACTTCATAACATATTTCAAGGGCTTTGAAGCCACTGTTTTGGTACCGGTAAGTATAAAGAAGAGATCAAAGAGCTCAAAGTTCATGAAATCACTATTTTCATATATTTTTAAACATGTCAGAACTTAGAAATATGCAGGGAAGTCCCTAGTCTATCTGAAAATCATGTTTTGAGCATATCCACTTGATTTTAAAGAGCAATATCATCAAAACCTCATTAGACAAAGAATGTAAATGGCATATGGCAATATAACTGCTGCATATTTACATCTTAGCCCTCAGTTCCTCACTATTTGCAGCTGGGTCCTCCAAAATAGCAAAATTAACCATTTAAAGGGCATAATTTCACCATTTCTTTGGATCTAGCTGCAACTAGACTCTCTCAAGTGGACTTAGGGTTGAGAACTGCAAATGATGCTTACTTGCTCACTTTAAACAGTCCTTGTGTGTTTATCTTTTGATTTAAGTCACTTTTTTTCCCTTTTTTTAATCATTTTTATAAAGAGATTATGATGATCTGATGAGCAAGGATGCCTGCTGGCTCACTACACTCATTTTCACCTCTAATCAAGTTATAAAAATGATTAAGGGAGGCAGAAAAGGAAAAGGATGCAGAAAATACAAATAGATGTGTAAAAATATGATTTTTATAAAAGATTTATAACAAAACAGTAATTTTTTTATTTTGAATGTTTATGTACATTATTTAGGTGTTTTTAAGAGAGACTATTAGGTCAAAACAGAAAAGGAACAAAAGAGTAACAAAAGAAAATCAAATGACAAGAAAACAAGCTTTATTAATGAAAATGAATACATGATATGGCCCCATAGGGGCCTTACATTGAATCCAAGCTCTAATTACCTATCAATTAGGCTTGCTTATCACAGAGGGAGCTTATGGTGTGTGTGTGCACCAATGTATGTATGTAGATGTGTGTGTATGTGTGTGTAGGTGTGACTGTGTGTTTCTAGCTTGTTGTCTCTCCTTCTGTATATGTGTGCCCCTCTCCTTTGTTCTTCATTTGAGGTGCCCTTTTATAGGCAAAGAGCTCAGCTTAGGGTTTGGTAGGGCTAAGGTGGTCTCATCTTGACCAGAGGTGTTTAATCAAATGCTTCAGCTTGATTGGCATCTTTCCATGAGTATCTGTGCAGGGGATCACCCAATCACACTTTAACATGTCACCAATTATGAGTTGGATCAATTTGGACCCTTAGATCAACCATTAGGGAACTGCATGGCATGGCAGCCCTTGATTTACTGGCTTTCTAGAAGGAAAGCTTAATGGCATGACTCCGTTGTGCAGGGATAGATTCCCCTATTTTGGACTGACCTCAGGTATTCATACACGTGCCCATGGGGACCAGGATGAGCTGTGAGCAGCTAAAGAGCCATGTTGTGTTGGACCCGAGCCATTTCAAGGCTTAACATGGGCCATTTCTTAATTACTGAGTCTCAAGCATGCAGGGATGATAGAGAGTATCGTATAATGTCCCTTATCATGTTCCTAGGCGTAATTTATCATTATGATAACGAATTCAATGCTCTCAGTCATGGCCAGAACTGAGCTAAAGCTCTTCGTTCAATTCATCTTATTGAATCCATTAAACCTCAAGTTGAGAGCATAAATAGCATCGCCTGAGTGTATTGAGCATCCCTGTCGAGTTTCAAAGCTTGATTGCATCTTTAGCTCGAGTTCACAAATTTGCCCTTCTTCTCTTCTTGGCTCAAATTAAAGCTTGTGAGAAGGAGATAACCGTTGAGGTTTAAGCAGAGAGAAAAGGGAAGGTAGCTTTCTCGATCTTATCTGATCTTTACTTCAATTTCTTCTCAATTTCATTGAATTTGAAGCTCAAAATTGAGCTCAGGCCGTGAGAGAAGGGAGGAAGACAATGTCAGGGATTGGGCCCCGCTCATCAGCCGCACTGACATGTCCTCTCTCTCTTTCATTTCTTCTTTTCCCCGCATGGGCTTAGTGTACCGTAGGCCGCATAGAGAGGCAGTGTTATGGCGCATGGTGCTCCAGGCACACGCAAGCTGAAGGGATCAAAGGCGCTGAGTTTAAACTCAGCACTTCTCTGTCTAATTCAGCTGGGCTAGGCGTATGATGCATCGTTTCACTGTTAGCTTGGCGTATGGAGTTTATTTTCCATGCGCTGAGTTCACTCATATCCGAGTTTCAACGAAAATAGCCATGTGAGGCTGACAATGGGCCCCAGAGGTCAGGTTTAGGCTTAGGTGCTCTAGATTGCACCCAGAGAAGCCAAGATTATTGCTAGGGGTACCCAGAGCCATGTGGCACCATTCAGAGTTTGCCAAGATTGAGCATTTTGATGGCAAATGTTTATATGAAATTATATCTCATACAAACATTTGCCATCAAAATGCTCAATCTTGACCTGAGTGAGATACCGGGACAGGTTCCTCGGTTCCTCCACTGTAAAGATGAAAAAATAATTAAGAGAAATTTTTGTATTCATGTCATATGCGTCAAATACTGTCCTCCATATATATAGTAAGAACTAAGAACAGATGTAAGATATGATAAACAAATTACATAAGAGCATAATTAACATGTCACATGCATCAACAATGTCATCGAACTTGACCTCTCCATAATTCTCAACTTCTTGTTCAATCTCTCTTATAGTGTCGATATAAACTCTGAAATACCCAAAATCAGAATGCTAGTATTTAGATTGAGAATTAAATTTTAGAACTAAACATCTCACCAATTAATACTATATGGCTTTTCTCCCTTCTTTCTCCAAAATATTAATTCTTGAATGAATTAGCATACAAGGTAAAAATATGCATACGATGATCATGAAGTTACACTGAAATAAGAATTTATATCCTAATTAAAAAAATAAGATCAATGGAGCGGAGCGTGCATCAACAAGTACATCATACAAATCCAGCTAAGACATATGTTCAAAAAGACCAAGAAAATTCTTACAAGGAAATAAAAAGACACTGTCGCCCTTAACTGTAGGCAAGCACTTTTGTCTTCACTGGATTTATATTTACAAATTTGGAAAAACAGCCAAGAGTTCACAACTAAACTCCATTTTGATATCCAAATGTGCACAAGGAGAACCAAAGTGTCACACCCCGCGGCCACGGGTTGCGACAGTACCCCGCCGTAAGCATACAACACCGTGTATGCTTACAAGGCAATTAACAATTCAATCAGATAATAATAATATAAAACAAGTTTCTAAATATAAATCAGAGTACACAGTCTGGTCAGAGTATAATACATCAAAGTATCTCACCGGATACTAACCGTAAGGTCTAACCTAGAACTATACAACAAAATACATATATCCTAGGTCATATAAAGGTATACTACCAAGGCCTACTACTCGCGTGCCTCTCCGGAATCGGTCGCACCGGAACCTGTAAAATAACCCAAAGGGTGGGGGTGAGAATAAATTCTCAGTGCGAATTTGTCACAGTTAGATTATTGGACTTGCAATCAAGCTCCATATTCAGAAATGAAATCCATACAACAGCAATTCAAACAGATACATATTCATAAATAAAAGAATGCATATGCTCGACAACAATTCAACCAACTGAATCATAAATAACGGAATTTCCAAGATGAATTTCAAACACAATACAAATTTGGCTTAACTCAACTCATTAGGGCTTGTAGCAACTACAGATGTTCATCCGAGCTGGACCCTTTATCTGACCCTCGTCTGTAGGGTTACTGACACCTACAGACGTTCCACCGAGCTGGACCCTTTATCTGACACCCATCTGTAATCGCTTGACTTAACCGTTTATTAAGGTCTGGTTCAAGTCATATAAAGAAAATCCTCTTTGGAATCGTTCCAATGTTCGTAATATTCAATTGACTGTCCAAACGCATTAACACGTAGGAGAATGCCACCGAGCCACAGACGTTACACATGTCACCCACAATTTTAATTCACATATCACTTTAATCACTCATCCCTCGTCCCAACCGGTACTGGGAAAACTGAGGGCCATTCACCTAAAGCGCTAGAAGGATCCAAGGCTCAAAGTTAGCTATACAGCTCAACTTTGCAAATTCGTCGGATCCAAGTCAGCTATACAGCTCAACTTCGTAAATCCGCTCACATACATAGTTCGTGGTGACTTTCAACCGAAATCAGATCATAATAGATCGACACAAATGGCAACCATACAAGCATGCAAATTATTTCATTCACAATAATTCGAGTTTAATTTGATTGGGCTATGCAAATGATTTATGCAATTCAATGATGCAACAATCAGACATTCAACATGACAAACGAATAAACAATTTAATTCCTGAAAATGAAATATCAAACAAGTCCAAGAATACCGCACCTGTTTACGGGGAGCGTATCGCGTACTTATGGATCAGACGTCTTGAAATGTCCCGCGAAGTCTTGCTCAACCGAGCCTACGCCTATATTACACATACACTTGGTTTAACCGGTGTTCAGCGGTCGAGATGTCTATTCAAGTTATATTAGGGCTTATATATTCCTTAACCAATTCCTATGCTTTGGTATCGATTCTTTTGATTCCTCTTTTCTTACTAAAAATCTCACACATTTACATCTAGGTCCTCTAAACCATATACAATTTCGCTTTGGTAACACTTTCTTTACCGGTTCACTATTTTTGTTCCCGCAACAATTCAGTTTACCGAGTGGTTAACCCTAATTTGATCAAAACCTCAAATTAGCCGTTAAACGTTCTAGCAATTCAAGATCAAGAGGTAACCCTACCGATTACAAGTCTAATCGGTTGGATTAAACTAATCAATTCACGATTATGCCCAATTTCGGTTTTGGCACGAAAACCCTAAAAATCGAAGTCCCAAATCGGAAGGAAATCGGGAAAAAGATTGACAAATAAACAAGCAAGAAGTGTAGAGGAACTAGTACACGAGCAATTTGAACACAAATCTCGGGTTTAAAACAAAAACCTGAGTAATCGAGAAAATCCGAGGTTTCGAGAGAGAAGAAGAGAGAAAAGAATACCGAATGGGAGGGCTATGAGAGATCTACGGTCAATTTCTCGCTCTTTCCTTTGATTTCCCGAGCTTTGGAGTGATTGGAGGGTTTTGGAGCTCTCTCTCTCTCTTTGGCGGAACACACACAAGCACAAGGGAAAGGGGCGAAGGGGAAAGAGAGAAGGAAAAAGAGAAATTTTGGGCTTTTATTAAAAGACCCTCTGAGTGCGGACGCACTCAATTTCAGTGCGGGTCGGCCACCCGCACTCAGCACTTGGACAGATTTTCAGCAGTTGAAAATACACAGAAATATACACGAGTGCGGACACACTCATTTTCAGTGCGGGTCGATCACTCGCACTCAACACTTGGCAAAAATATACACGAGTGCGGACGCACTCATTTTCTAAGCCTAATGTGTCCACATTCAGATCCAGTGTAGGTCAGTCACCCGCACTCAGTACTTGGTCAGATTTGGAGTCAGTGCGAATCACCCACCCGCACTCACCACCAATGCAGACGCACTGAGCCTATAAAGTGTCAAGATCTCGAAATTTCAACGCGGTTTCGATTCACACTTGACTTACTTATTTAGAGAAGCATTAATTAAGGTTTAAACTTCTATTTTGTTATCACGATTTTTGATTCTTGCTTTTAAATCATTTGAATTTTTTTTGTAAAAATTTCGTAACGTAACACAAAGAAAATGACAAAATGAAAAAAGGGCCACAGCCCAGACCAAAGAACCACAAAAAGCATAAACAAAGCAGAGTAAACATATGAAAAAGATAGTAAATAACCCTTTTATTAAAGTTCCTTTCGTGAATTTCATGGCACCCCCACCACTGGTTTATTTTTATTTTTTTTCACCTTGCAAGCAAGCTTCGACTCCTTTAGGTTGCTAAATCTACAAAGTGCAAACAAAGACAATTCAGCATTTCAGTTCGAACTTTTGTATGTTGTGCATTGACTCCTTTAAAAAATTCTTATTGTTAAGTTAGGGAAATTAATGTTTTTGTTGAGTTAATCAATTTGCTCAATTGGTTTCTTATATTCATACTTGATAATATGAGGTTTTTAGTCATAAAATTATAACAAGCACTTTCACAACTTGATACAGTGTCTAAACTATTTGGGGCTTCACGGCACCGATTAGCCTAATTTATTATAAAATAATGACACTTCACGGTTAGGATTATCGTACAGAATCCTAATTCAATACCTAGACTTCACGGTTAGGATTTTCACCTAGATACTAAACCATTGGTACTTGTGGGTCTGGAACGGATATTGAATTTGGTCGATTCTAATTCAAGTTCCTAAGGTTATTCGTGCTACTATATTTAGTGCCAAGAATTAACGTTCATCATAAACCCAAGTCCTAAAATCTAAGCGGATATTCAATTACATGCACACAAACATAAATAAATATAACAACAAGCACAAACATATAGCAAACAATCACAATATATTACTACCAACCAAATAAGGTAGATTTTACTGATCAATCAAATTATACAAGCCTAAGTCTTTAGAGAGGTAAATTAGTCTCTCATAGTGCGTTAACAACTGTGATCAACAAAGAGGAAAACATGTTTAATGACAGAAAATAAAGAGAAGAATGGACAAAACCAATTTCTACTTCTTTCGTCACTCCTTCCATCGCTCCTCAATTAGTCTTCAATATGTGCCTTAAAATTGCTTGAGAGATGATAGGTGTGGATAGTGTTTGGTAAATGCCCCCGGGGGCTCAACCCGGACCGGTCCGCCCGTGCCTGTGTCCGGACCGGACCGTATCCGTGCCACGGGTATGCACGGGTACACGGGCACGGGTATTAAATGGGCCGGACCCGGTTTTTCAAAAAAAAACCCGTGCATACCCGGACCCCCAGACCCGTTAACCCGTACCCGTGACGCCTGTGCCCGTGAACCTGTGCGCCCGTGCCCGTGACCGTGTACCCATACCCGTTTTTTTTTTAATTTCAAATTTTTTTGAAAATTCTCTCCAAACCAATTCATTTTCACATAAAAAATAATATTTTAAACTAATTATATTAGACATGCATAAATTTATTTTATATAAAGTGACTAAAATATATAATTTAAATGACAATTTCATTTGCAATTTAATAGATATATGATAATTTCATATATTTTAATGAAATTACTTTCAAAACGTCATATTGACAAGAATATTAATTTTTATTTGATCCATCTCATAAATTAATTTGATATATATATATTTTTTATTTTTAAACACTAAAAGCAATAAAAAAAATTAATTGCATGAGTACATTGCTTTGTTTTTTATTTATTTATAATTTACATATGTTTCAATGAAATTGGATTTATAATTTATTTATATTTCAATAAAAAAAAGAAATTTTTTATTTATATTTGATTATAACAAAAATTATTGAGTTCAAATATACAACCATGTCAAATGAATTTTAATTGGTATAAATTTGGATTTACAATTTATTGGTTTTCAAAGAAAACAAAAACAAAAAAATAGGAAAAAAAAACCGGACCGGACCGCCCGGCCCCCCTACCCGGACCGTCCTGCCCCCGAACGCATGACTGGCACGGGTATTAAACGAGCAGGGCAGGATTTTTGAAAAAAAACCCGTGATGCCCAGCCCGTTGTACCCGTGTGCCCGTGACCGTGTCTACCCGTGCCCGTGCCCAGGTTTTGCCCGGACCGCCCGGCCCGGACCGTTTACTAAACACTAAGTGTGGAGAAGAGAAGTGTAAAACCAAAAGTAGAGCCGCCATGGGCCCATGAGTCAAAATCATGCAAAAGGAATAGAGCAAGAATAGTGCTAATCTCAAGTTTGAGAATAGTAACTAACTTAAATTTTGATTGAATTAGTAGAATAGTAAGCTAACCCACATAAGACAAACAAATAATAGTGGATTAGTAATATTATTAATTCATTCAAACATTGAATAGCTCAAAAGAATAATGCTATTCTCAGATTAGTGCTATTCTTGCTCCACCAAACACACCTAATGACTTCTTTGAAAAGCATCGCTATTCGACATATGGTGAGCCGTGATCTCCTCCTGGCAGGCTGCCGATGGGCTAAAATCTGCCAACTTTGCATAATATCTTAAATAACATATTTTATTTAATAACATACATAATTTTTTTTTTATCTTTTTCATATATTTTCAAACAAAAATCTCATAAAAAATAACATTTACAAATAATATTTTTAAATGATATAAAATGAAAATAAATAAAAAATTAATCAATCTAAAAATTCTTAAATAACATTTAAGAAATAAAAAAGATCATTTAGAAAGATGATATAATTTACATATGACGAGTACATATTTAAATAAATTTAGATTCTATACGTAAAAAAATGAGTAAAACTAGGGTGTTCTTAAGTTTATCTCTTGGTAAACTCAAGTCTAAAACTCATTGAATCGGTTTTAAACGACAAATTTGAACCGTTGAAACCCGCTTACCTTACGAGTGATGCGTCTACATGTAAACTTTTTTTGCATAGAGTCAAGTGATAAAAAAAGATTCAAAAAATGAATGCATTAAAATTAATTTATGAACCTTCTAACTTTTACCACTTGAGTTTATACTAAATTAATTCGAATGTTTAAAATTTTCACATGTAGACACATCGCTTATAAGGTAGGCGGGTTTCAACGTTCGGATTTTTTATTTAAACCCTAGGTCTACTCTAAAAAAATATCAAAAATATTCATAGAAACTAAAAAAAACAAATCATTTAATTAGACAACTAATATTTAATATGAAATTTCATCATTTAATTATTAATCGTTGGAGAATTAAGATATTTACGTGCTTAATATAACAATAGATATTAATAGCAGAAATAAATTACGTCACCACCCAAAACAAATATTGAAAGTCGGAAGCAGGCCTCGACACGCCTGTGCTAGACTACAAAAATAACAACACTTCTATATTTACGGGATAATAAAAAAAAAGAAAACAAAAATAACTTCAGAGGGGGATACATCTTAAAATAGGGTATTGGAAGGACATATTACGTGCTCTCTATTTAATATAACAGAAGTTATCGGAAAAATCGTCGAAAATTAACCAAGGAAAGAAAAAAAAGGGTTGTCTCTGTCACCGCCTTCCTTTGACACCAAGCGAAGCCTCGGTAGAAAAATCTCTCTCTCTCGCTCTCTCGCTCTCTCGCCCTTACCCCCCCTCCCTTTTCTCGCTTGACCTAGGTTATGATCCTCTCTTATCTTCTTTTAATTTTTTTCCTGACGTAATTTCATTGTACGAGGCATTTGAAAGGTAGATCCATGGCTTGACCTAATTCTTATCCTCTTTTCGATCCTCCGGATTTGATTGAACAGGATCTACCGAGTAATCCACAATCTTGACTTTTGGTCATAGTTGATTTCTATTGTAAAAATAGGCTCGATTTTAGGGCTAGAGAATTAGGGTTTGGGTTCATGATAAGTTTGTGCATTCTATTGCACAAATTAGGCTCCTAATTGTACCGACGTGTTTTTTTTTTAATTGTTCATTACATGACAGGAAATTTGTAATTGTTTCTTTTCACGACAGAAAATTTCATGGATGATGACTGTTCAGATGGATAACGCAATAGCTACTTCCCCCTCTCGTGAGCTTGCTCAAAGCTTATTCAAAAAGGTTAAAATTTTCTTTCTTTTTTGCCCAGCTGCTTTACTTCTAGGAAAGAACAAACCTCCTCTATTGGGAAAATCCTCTCGGACTAAGTAAATACTTCTGTTGTCAGAACAATGATATTAGGATATTGGTACTGTTGATTTGCTTGAATTTTTTGGAGTTATTAGTTTATTTTATTTCCTCTGTAGGACTTTAAATCTTATTTTCTTTGCACAAGGATGATAGGTTTAAACCTTTCCATATGAGCGAGTTCATGTGTCCTCCTAACCTAGAAAACATCATAATACCATATAGACCTTCCTGAATAAAAAAGAGTATGCACTTTTCTGAATGAACACATGTGCTTATACCGTAACAAAACACATGTCCTAACCTGCCATGCTTTCCACTGTTTCTTATAAAATGTATGTAGAGAGTTGAGTCGGTCTGTATTTTTCTTAGCAAAAATGGAAATGAGTGGGTGATATTTCTCATTCTTCACACAGTTGTACGATATTGACATGTATTTAGGAAATCCATTTTTTCATTGTCGCCAGCTGTATTCAAAGAATTGCTATCTGTTTCTGTGCAGAACCTTAAGCTGGAGGCTCGCCTGAAAAAGTTGGCTGAATCAAAAGTACCATCTGACCCCAACATATGGCTTGAGATCCGTGAGAATCTCGAGGGTATAATTCTGGCCGACCATGACTTCTCCCAGCAGAATGAGTGCGAGACTGCCTTGTGGCAGCTGCACTACCGCCGCATTGAGGAGTTCAGGTACCACATCAATTCAGGCACCACTTCTTCCTCCAATAATCCTAAGAACAACAACCAAACAAATCCTGATCGGCTGAGGAGAATCAGGGGAAGCTTCAAGGTGTTCCTTTCTGAGGCGACCGGTTTCTACCACGAGTTAATGTTGAAGATTCGCTCGAAGTATGGGTTGCCACTTAATGGTGACACTCTGGTTGTGAATGTTAACGATGAGAGCAAGGCAACTGAGATGAAGAAGGGGCTGATGTCTTGTAACAGATGTCTGATTTATCTGGGTGATTTGGCACGGTACAAGGGGTTGTATGGGGAAGGAGAGGTGGTGAGTCGCGAATTTGGTGCTGCTTCAAGTTACTATACGCAGGCATTAAATATGTGCCCTACCAGTGGAAATCCACACCATCAGGTATAAATTTGAAAATAGGTGCTTGATCCATAGCAGTCAGATCCTGCCTTTTCTTTTGTTTTGATTCTAAGGATATTCATCAAGGGCTCTAGAATTTTAAAATAACATCAACATGGAAAATGTAAAATATACCATGAATAATACTGAAGCATCAATTGTCCCCTGTATCAGATGTCTTCCATTTTAATTTCTTGTTAAATTGAAATAACTTTGAAAGTATTTCTCCAACATTGTTTCTCTTGTAATAATGATCGTGACAAGGGGGGACAGTTTGAACTTCGAGTATTAGTTTCTCAAAGAAGTAGATGATCTTTGTCGCACTTTTTGTTTGATGTGATAGTTGATGTTTGTAAGACAACATATAAAAAGTTTCTATTTTCATTTTTTTTTTCTTGTGTTTGTTGTGCAGCTGTATGCTGAATTATTAGAAAGTGATTGTTTCTTATGAATTTTTATTCCTTTTTCTTCAGCTGGGTATCCTTGCAACATATTCCCGCGATGAGTTATTGGTGGTCTATCGCTACTTTCGGAGCTTGGCAGTAGATTCTCCCTTCACTATGGCCAGAGAGAATCTTGTGATTGCATTTGATAAGGTTATCTCCCTCTTTTGAAATATTTAAATAATACTTTGGAAAAAACATTTATTCTTTCACCTTTTGAACTCAAAAATATTTCTCAAATCCCTACAAAACAACTGTTGTTAAAGAATGCAAATATCACCTATTCCTTCCTTGCCAGTTCTCTTTGAGAGCATCAAGCTTACCCTTCCTAAAATACTAGGGGTAGAGGTAAGCAGTGATAAGGAGTCTTTTGATTAAAATGAAGGAGTAGTAGTATTGGTTTTGTTGCTTTGTAGAAGTGCTTATTGTACTCTATATCTTCTAGGTGTATGCATATAGTTTTTGGAATCTGCATGAAGTTGCCTCTCTGTAAAACTTAACTTCCATCATGTGATGTGCATATAAATTTGGTTTTTAATATATGCTCATTTGCAGAATCGGCAGCATTACTCTTCTTTATCAACTAATAGTGGTACAAAAGCACCTTCAGCAAGAGCCCCACCAGCACGCCCAGGTGGCAAGGGTAAAGGGAGAGGAGACAGGACGTCTCCATTAAAAGAAGCCAAGAAAGAGCCTGTTTCTCCCAAAGAACCTGATATCAGCATACCTGAAATATTCAAGGCCTTTTGTGTTAAATTTGTTCGACTGAACGGCATTCTGTTCACAAAAACAAGGTTTGTTTTGTTTTGTATATTATTATTATCATTTTTTTCATTATGGGAAGAGAGAGTTTCATAAATTATTCTGACTTGCTTAACGACAGATTTTGTTTCTAATGTGTGTCGTGTTGTAGTTAGTATAGTAAGAGATTTGCAGATGGGCAGTGACAATGAAGTGCAGTAACTGAACTGTAATAGTGTAGAAGTAACAGTAACAGTAACAGTATTTAGGTCATCATAATAGTAATAAATATATAAGAATGAGAAAAAAACCAAATTTTTAAAAGAGAAAAATAAAAAGAACAATGCTTTGGGCATTTTCAATTATTTTAAGTCATGCCTTTTCTTTTTGACAGTTTGGAAACTTTTGAAGAGGTATTTTCTTCCCTGATGCGCGACTTTCAAGCCATTCTCTCTTCTGGTCCAGAGGAGGACCTTAATTTTGGTTCTGATTCTACTGAAAATGCCCTTCTAATATTACGCTTGGTTGCAATCCTAATATACACGGTGCACAATGTGAAGAGAGAATCAGAAGGAAAGTCCTATGCTGGAGTTGTGCAACGCAACTTACTTCTCCAAAATGCCTTCACAGCCTCGTTTGAATTAGTCGGTCAAATTCTAAGGCGATGCGCCGAAATCAAGGACACTGCCTCAAGCTTCTACCTCAGCGGGATCTTAGTCTACATTGAATGGCTTGCTTGTAACCCCGACATAGCTACTGGTTCTGACATGGATGAGAAACAAGCCAGCGCAAGGTCATTTTTTTGGAACCAGTTTGTATCTCTTCTGAACAGGCTGGTTCTCTCAGGTATGGCACCTGTTGAAACCAACAAAGACGTGAGTTGCTTCTTTGAAATGAGTGGGTATGATGAGACCGAAACAGGTAACCGGGTTGCGCTCTGGGAGGATTTTGAATTGAGAGGGTTTCTGCCTCTGGTCCCTGCACAAGTCATTTTGGATTTTTCAAGGAAGAGTGATGGGGGTATAAAGGAGAAAAAAGCACGTGTTGAGAGGATCTTTGCTGCTGGTCAGTCTTTGACAAATGTGGTCCAGATCGGCCCGATGAAGATCTATTTTGATCCTGGTCCTAAGAAGTTTGTCATCAGCAAGGACTCACCTGAGACTGAAGCTCCTGTAGTTACTGGGTTACAACCCAATGGAATTCATCACTTTAGTGAAAACCCGTCAGAACAAGAGTTATATGTGGAAGGAGAGGAAGATGAAGTGATAGTCTTTCAGCCTAATACCTTTATTGAGAAGCCGCCACCTCCTTCCACTTCCATAACAAACTCTGGTGTTGATTTCATTCAGCATAGCTCGGTGTCTAATTGGGATGGCACCAGTATTGTCCCCTTCTCAGCTTCTTTAAACGGGCCACCTCAGATGCCAGCTATTTCTGATGCTGGTTCGGATCTTCAAAATGTGACAATGGATCTGCCTCCCTATGCCAGTTCCAGCAATTGGTTGGCTGAAAAAGAAGCCTTTTTATCCACCGGACTGAAGGAGTTGAGCGTTGCTGAGAATGGGTCTTTAGAGCAACGGTTAGTTGGGGGTGGCATAGGTGTGATTCCACCGGTTTCTTTTCCATCTCATGTTCCAGCTCCAGTAGGTTTGAACAATCACAACCTAGTGACAGGTGTGACTTCTGAGGGCTTTAGACACCAACTAGCACCACCATATTTTCCTCCCGCTCCAGCTGTTAGTGCCAGTATGGCGTTCCCAGACCATCTCCTCCAATCAGAAGCTGCATCAACTATCATGCAATCTGTGCTAGCAGGTGTGAAATCTGACAGCTTTGTGCACCAACTACCTCCTCCATCTCAATTTCCTTCCCCTCCAACTTTCAGTGATAAAACAGCACTGCCAGATCATCTCCTCACATCAACAGCTGCACAGGCTATCATGCCATCTGTACTTGATTTTAATGTCATCAACTCTGATGGGATGACCAACAGGTTTATGGAGAAACAGCTTGTGGCATCAAAGAAGAATCCTGTCAGCCGTCCTGTCAGGCACATGGGCCCACCTCCTGGATTTGGGGCTCCGGTGACCATGAAACAGCAGAATGAAAATATTCCCTCAATGGTCAGAAAGGATCAGTCATTCTACCCTCAAACTGACGACTATGGATGGTTAGATGGTTACCAGGCATCAGCAAACCATAACATCACGAACCATGTGGGATACAACAACTTTGGTACTGCGGTTACTGGTGAGATGGTTGGTACAAGTTTTGGTTTTGCTGCTCCTGTTACTCAGGTGTCAGGTGCATCGGCCATACCGGCCAATGGCAACACCAAATGGCATGATTTTCAGCTTTTTGAGCCGACAAATCTGCATAATAATGAGCATCAGGTGCCGCTACAAGGAGGAACTCAGCTAGGACTTCAGGCAGAACAGCATACAGCTCAGTCTCTCTGGTCAGGCCGGTATTTCGTGTGAGAACTCTCAGTTCTTACCAGCATGGTTGCAGGTAAATCCAGAACTCATGATCCAAAAAAAAAAAATGGTAGTACCGCCTTTGCTATTGGGTACTTTCATGTGCCTTGTTTTCCAAGTCTTTAATAACAAATTGGTGAATAACTCTTGTCTTCTAAAACCTAATCCCAAAAAAGTAAATTGAATAACAAGAATGAGTAAATAAGTAAAATAAGAAAAAAAGCATGTGGTAGCAATTTCATTATACATTTTTTAGGTTCAAGAAGCATGTCGAGCATTTTTGTTGAATCTTTTGTTTTAATGCAAACTGTTTTACTGCCTTTTCAGATGTTGTTGAGAATCAGTTGCAGTAATTGGCCTCAGGCTTGATTTGATGCGTATGGAATTATGGCGCACCACACTTCCAACCTTATTGTTAAGTTTCTTTTGGAGGAGAAATGATTTTTGGTAATTCCAAGCATTGCTGTTTGCTGCCCTTGGGTTTGGTGAGTTATTATCTTCTGTCTTGTTGACTAATGTCACAAAATGCATCTTATTGACAATAGTTCTTGATTCTGTTATTAACTAACCTTGTTTTTTTTTTTTGCCTATTCAGGTTGTTCCTGATTTAAACGTATCTGAGGGATGGAGGATCTAATGGTAAGAAATAAAAGGATCTGGTAAGTCTTGGGAGTAACTGCTCAGTTGTTGTCTTCTAGGGTTTACATGCAGAATCTTAAATATCTCTATACTTTGTGGTTCGTTGGGATGTCAAATCGGTGATATTGTGTCTTTGTCTCTCAGTTTATTGGTACTATAGGTTTTAAGAAAAGGGTTTGTGCTTGTGTGGGTTATGTGCTGCTGGAAAGGTTGAAGCCTTGGAAGTTCCTTGGTGGCACTGCCAAGTATCTTGCGTCAATAAATTGGATAAAGCATGTGTGAAATTCCATATGGAGTTTTGTCTTAGGAAAAGGGACATCCACTATTAGGATTTCCTTGTTTTGGTAATGGATAAGAGCAATGAACTTTTGTGTTGTGTACCCTATCAGTATTTAACACTGGTCGTCTAATAATATTTGTATGAGTGGACACTCAAGTTGTGTAAAATTATGTATGCAAGTATTATTCCTTTCTCTTGTTTATAATATTTTGTTCATTTCATGTTGCCCCCCCCAACACACACACACACACTTGTTTTGGGATATACCAGATTGTCTGGCAGATAACTTGGATTTTGCCGTCAGGCTTTTCTGTTGCAAAACCAAGCATGGAGTTCTACTGGAAAAATAAGTGTTTTCTTTTCAAAAATTACAACTTGATGAAATTGTCTCGTGAAGTCTTAGTAGGCTTGATTTGGGTACTGAGGCTTAAAACAGGACAAGCCGACGAGGTTGTCACCTGTTTTTTGCCTCAGAAAATAAAATACTCATTGGAAAAAAGAGGGTCAACTAAATTTGCGTCTTTAAGTTTTTAATCCTGATTTCAGTTTGTTATCTAAAGTTGTTTTTGTGAGTTGTTGTCGTTGTCGTTTTTTTTTTTTTTTTTTTTATAAAAGGCATACGGAGTGTCCGTTTCATATATGAAACCAAAGTTGTAACTGTCAGACTACTGTTCTTTCCCACCGTATATAGTAGAATTAAACACAGATGAAGCAAAAACCGAAAGCTCGACGCTTAATAGTCAACCAAAACACAGTTATAGAAAAGGAACTACTGCTAAGCCACTTAAACTGGGACTTAGGTATACTGATATACAAAAAGGAGTTCGATGTTTCTTCATATCATCATTTGTTTTTGTGAGCTTTCAATAATTAAATTACAGAGACGAGAAAATATAGAAGTACATTAGTCAAAATTGTAGCTCTTGTAGGGATATGTACAAGTGTACCATAACTTATTATAATTTTATTTGCCCAGCATCCACATCAGTGAATGTATTGTTTGCTGACATTTAGCGATCTTTCAGGTAAAGCATGAATTCCTCCCTATGACGGTTCTTTTTATATTTTTAAATATCCCCAGCCTTAGGGTTCCTGATGCTAACTTGTGACGTCTTTCTAACAGTTTGTACATTTACCATGCTAGTTACCAAGTTATTTATTTTTATTAGAGCGTTTAACAGTTTCCTCACTCACATTACCCAGATCCGTCTTTCTAGCGGTTTTACGATTTAGGGTCTGATCGGAACGACGCCAAAATCTCTCAAACGGGAAATAGAAATGGAATTCTTGTCAGGTTTGTGATCGGAAGACAAAAGCAAGATAAAAGACTTCAGTCGGCGTGATTTGGAGATGCCAAAATCGTGAGAAGAAATCACGCCAAAAAGGTAGAGATTTGACGAGAAACAATTTTGTAACTGTGAAAATACGTTATTACCCTCATTATCTCTCTTTTGACTTCCTCCCGTTCATCTTCTCCATCAAGTTCGTTCCTGAAGATCCTTTCTCAGACAAGCCCTAGGAGAAGCAGAAGTCTAGCAAATTGAGACCTATATAATTTATTTTTTTCTCTCCACAACACCTGGAGTCTAGTGAATTGCACCAATTTAGCTCTCTTTGATCTTGATAGCTACAAATGGCGTAATAATTTTCTTTAATTTTGCTATGAACTACCATCCCATCTCCAATTTTATTTCCTTGCTTTAGCCGACCTAGTGGCATTAATTGTAAATTAAGTGTATTGTTAGGTTCTTTTATAACTCTCCTACATTGAATTCTTTCATTTTATTTGCACTTTTCGATCAGCAAAGTTCAATTTCGAATGAAGTATTTTCTATTGAATTGAATTCTAATCTTGTTAATTTTTATTCCGATCAGACCCTTAGAGTAACTATATCGGATTTAAAAAATGAAAAAAAATGCGTTGTTTTCACGCCTCATGCGGAAACTCATGCGCTTTATTTGTGTCTTCGCGATGTCCTTGCTAACACGAACGTTTATACTATTATAGCAAGTGTTTATAGTTTATACTACTAGTAAAAAAAAAATAGAGTATGAAAGACAGGAGAGAAGAATATTTTTTCCTTTTTAAATTGCAAGCGTGTTAATTACTATTGACGAATATCTTTTAACTCAGAATAATATGAAAAAAAGAAAGAGAAAAAACTTTACTGAAGATGAATAGAGCAACTTGGTGTTTTCCGCATTGATCCTCCCAATATATGGGTCCTATCCCCATATGTACCAGAAGGTGCAATAGAGAAAGAACGATTCTGATTTAATTCCAATCAGATCAAAAGACTTTGGTGTTTATTTAGAAATAAGGGTCCGCTTTAAGATTCATATCAGAGTTGAAAGAACGGTCCGATTTTCTCTATTGCACCTATCTGACGGGATACAGATTCCCAATATATTGGGATTTGGGAGTAATTGTGACAATTTCAAATCCTTGAGGAATTTATGCCACTTGACAATACTAGAGGTGTAAACGGAGCAAATTCGGAGCTAATAATACTAATATCAAATTCATATCCATATTCCAATGAGCGGATATGAATATGGATAGTAAATGGATATTAAAATGTAAAATTAAATTCACGTTAAACGGATACAAATACAGAGCAGATAATCTACGAATACATATTCGAATAATTGTCGGATAATTAAAGTAATATGACAACATATATTAACTTTAGGAATAATAACATATAAAATTTTAGACTTCAAAGAAAAATCTTTCTTAAGAATAGAGTATAATGAACCGTTTGATTTTAATCAAATGTTATTAGAATGACACACAATTGAAGTCCTTCCTATGTCAAAAGTCAAAAGTTGAAGGTACCGTGTGAATTGGGAGGTAATATCCAAATTCGGATTCGGAAATTATCCGATACGGATCTTGTTCGGATTTGGAGCGGATTTATCCATATCTATTTTTCAGCCCTAAAATGCACACCCTTCAAAATATAATAAATTCAAGAAATTTAGTAAAATCTACCACAGGGAGCTAATTAGCATGTTTGTTTGTTTTAGTATTTTATTTGTAGAACCACAGAGGGAACAAGATTTAGTTACATACGTATAACCAATTTAAAGAAGTGGGAAAATATGTAAATTTTGTACTACAATCGGAAAAACGAATGTCTGCATTTGACTGTGTACTAAGCGTGTGTGTGAGAGAGAGATGGGACTTAAATACATAATTTTAAAAGAGGTTAAATTATCAATTTAACTTCTAATCATATTAACCTGTAATTTTTAATGGAAAATTCAGAAACGAGCGTATTAACAAAATGAGTGAATTTAGATGAGAAAATAATTAATTTTCAAATTTTAATGGACAAATATCGAATTGGAGAGTTATGATTGGCATATCTAAATTTCTCTAAACAGAATTACATGCCTTTCCAAAAAATAAAATAAATGCACGATAAAGGGTAGTGCTAACAGAGGATCAAGTAGGTCCTATTTAAAAAGCTTTAAAAATTAATAAACTAAGCATCGACCAAACCTTTACAATAATCAGGCAGCTCAAGCTTCTACATTTCCAGCCATTTTCAGGAACTCTATTTCTAACAGCAAGTAATATTATACAAAAGCAGTTCATTAGAGGGGCTGGATTACATCAAACATAAATTCATCCAACTTATCCCAAGAAAAGGCAAATCTACTTGCGTGCTCTCTTCTTTGTTGGTGTAACTGGTTCCTTTGAAGCTGCTTTCTTCTTTTTCCCGGTGTCATCATCTTTGGATTTCTTGGGCTTCTTCTTAGCACCTCTGAAGGAATCATTGTCTTTATCTGAATTTGAGTTATCCTCGGATTCCTTTTCCTTATCAGTATCAGACTTGCTTTTGCGGGATTTAGATGGAGCAACCTTACTGGAGCTTGATAACTTCTGCAACTCCGGGACAAAAGCTGTAGTCTAAAAAGAGGGGTAGACAAATAAAAAATTTAGCTAGTGTTGGTATTCTTAAGCAAAAAGGTAATCTAGATTTTCAGTACTGTTGTAGAGGTGCAAAATATTTTTAGGGAGTTCTCATATTATATTAAACATGATTTTGGACTGAAATTTTCAATTGACTCCGGGATATTCAGTATGCAGAACATCTATTTTTCTTTTCTTTTCCTCCTTTTTTTTAAAACTTCAGGGCCCGAGGTGGGTGATAGTTACTTACTCTGCCACCAGCTGTAATGAAATCAATTTTCCTTCCTGCAAAGAATAATTTTGCGAGGTTTATAATTCACACAATATGCTGCAACATAGATTGATAATCTTCTGTATGTTTTACAAACATTGGTGGTGTTATGTGTCATTGTGTTGTGTCTTATTCAAATGTTAAAATCTAATGTCTTTGTGTAGTGGTCAGGTTGTAGCATCTGTTATATGTCATTGTGTTGTATCGTATTCAAATGTAAAATCCAACATCTTTATATAGTGGTCAGGGGTTGTAGCAGACTGTATGATGTGACAAATGACAATAGTGAACTATGATTCATATTTTATAACCAAGAAAGCCCATATGACACTAATATCCAAATCTCAAGTTAAGAGACATACCTTCAACAAAAGCCCTCCCAGGTTTCTGTTCGCGGTACCTAACAATCCATCCATCTGGATATTGACTGCTATCTGCTCCAACTGCTATTGCCTTCTCAATGATCTGTAAAATAATTCTTTATCAATTGCAAGATAAAATAACTTGTCATATTATTTTTAGTGGAAGACAAACTGCCAAACAATTAATGGATGGTAACAGTTATGTATGGCTGACCTCCTTGATGCATTTAAGGAGTGTTTGGCAATTCTCTTTTGACAGGTCGGAAGCCTTTTCCATCGGGTGAATTCTTGCCTATAACAGACATGTCAGATACTTGATCCTAATTTAAAGAAAGAACTACTCATAGAATCATCAAACAACCAGCATTAGCAAATAATATACAAAGTGTAACTCAGAATCTGTAGACGCCTTGACACATTTTGTAGCAAAAATGCAATAATAAACTCTAGAAAGAAGTAAAAACAAATTATCTCTCTTTGCAGTTAAAAGAGAACTAAAACTTGAAAAGAGCAAAACAGAGCAACCTGATAAAGAACTTCATCTGCTATCCAGTTGCCAATCCCAGATATAAAGCTCTGTATTACATAAAGAAGTAAGAATTTGAAAATCAATTATAATATCTAAATGTCTTCAAGTGTAGGATGATAGCATAATAAGGCTATTATGAACCTAAAAAGTATTGATGGCTAAAAAAACGATCATAAATGTCAAAAGTATCAGAAATAACTTATATAGATATACAAATTACCTGATCAAGTAAGAGAGCTTTTATTGGAGCCTTCTTCTTTCTTAGAGCATTAGCAAACTCATCAACCTTCATAGGCTCAGTTAAAGCATCTGGACCTAGCTCAGATATAGGGGGCATAGCCTCTGGCTGAAAATATAAGAATTAAAAAATAAATAAATAAAAGCAATAGCACTCGATAAACAATCAAGGAGAGATAAAAAAAAAACAAATAAAGAATGAAGTATCAAAAAGCAAGGAACAAATTATAAATTATCAGATAATTGTTGAATGAATGTAGTAGGGATAGATTATATTGACAACAAAGTTTGTTAGTTAAGAACCAAACAATTTTCAAAACAAAAAAAAGAAGAAGTAAAATTACAGATATCTTCTCTATGGTTAAGATAGTTAATGTATCAAATTTGGTGCCAATTAAAAAACCGATTGGTTATCCACAAAGTAGTCTGACCTATTATTAATGGTTCAGTTTTATCGACACTTGACCAGTGATCAAACAATTCTCACTTTGCACTAAATTTGATACACAACCTATCTATACTATATAACATATTTACAATTTTTTATTTATTTTTAGTTTTAATTACCATTTTGTTGGTTGTCATGCCAAATAAATATGTAGAGAAGAGAGATTTACATCATGAACCAAGCGAACTTTTGCAAAGCGCCTCTTATCTGTGAAAGAAACTTCTAAGCCATCATCCAGCTGCAAAAGATATACACTATTGAACTATATGCCACCGTCTGACCCAAAATTACACAATTTAGTCATCTGAAGTATCTAAATTTCAAAATTGAAAATGCATGAACCAAAAAGAAGGAGAAAGCAACATATGTAAAGCTACTTTTTTGACAATAAAAGGATCATACTTGTGCATAAACTTTGGAGTATTTAGATGGCCATTCTTCATCTGTGGTGTTAACAGCAGACCTATAATCAACGCCAGAGTTTTCTTAGGAAAAAAAAAGGCCGTGTAAGAAAAAACATAACATAAAAAAGTAATTATTGGTTACCTTTTGTATTTAGCAGTCTCAACACCTTTGATGTAAATAGCACCAGCCATCCCTGCAACATTAAGCATGAGACAAATACTCATCCTCAATTTATTGTCTTGTGCCTATTTTTTACTGTGCCTAAAATTTAGCTATATGTGCTTTTGGTGTCACTTATGTTCACATTTGTCTTCTTGTTACTCTTCTTGATGTCCTACCATGCACCATTCAGACAAACATATATACCAGACTTTTGTTACCTTGGTTTTCATTTCAAAGGGCTTATATTATACTCATTTTTATTATGTTAAATTAACTGAAAATATGGTGCAAACCACACCTCATGTTAATTATTTTACATATTTACAAGCTAAAGCTAACACTCAATATTTTTAATATTTGTAATTGAAAGTTTAACACATGACATTAATTGCAAATAGCAACAAGTCAAATAAAAAAAATTGCAAATAGCAACAGGTGCCGGAACCAAGTCAAAAATATAGCCACAAAATGCTAGTTGTTAAAATAAGAACTGCAGCGGTAATATTTTCTAATGCACAAAATAATGGGTCTAGTTAAAGATAATATCTCTTCAGTCTATGATCTGCATGCAGACATGCAGTAACAGCAAAAGGCAATAACAAAAATGGTATGGTGACGACTCCCATGCTTCTTGCCTTCAGGATAATGCGTGACAATTCTAACAAGTATACATTATATTTTTGGGTTTCTTAGGGGGTAGGGCACTGAATTTTCCCTTTTTCATAGATTAGCTCTGCTTGATGAATGAATTTCAGAAGTTCACCACTGATCATTTGGGTTTTGAGTGATATTGAAGAGGAAGGAGGCTACTGATTCAGAGCCAGAGGTTTTCAAGTCTCAACTTCATACCCATGCTTAAAATTGACAAATCAAATTTCTCATTTTAAGAAGAGTTACAAATGCAGAATCTAAGTTATGTAGAGATTATAAAATTTAGCTTTCCCTATACTTACACTAGATAATTAACTACATGCATAAAAAATACAAGGGCTAAAAAGAAGCTAACCAAACTGGAATGTGGGGAAAGGAGGGGAGTCGAGGCGGAGCCAGAGGTTCTTGCCCTTGCGCAGAGCGGCGAGGATGGTCTTTCCGACGAGAGCACACTGGAGATCGGAGGGGGAGACGCCATCGATGACCTTGGGGTCATCGTTCACGGAGCACTTGACGATCCTCTTCCCCAAACAGTGCTCTTCCAGGGCCAGCCGCGCCACCTCTACCTCCGGCAGCTCAGGCATTGCTTTCTCCTCCCTTGGTAGCCCTTCGTCACTCTCTTTAACTCTTTTCCTCTCTGGCGGAGAACGGAGAGCGAAAGGAAGGGGTTTGTCTCGCGATTCCCGAATTATACCCGTTTAATTCTCTAATTCTCTGGGGGTGATGCCAACCGAACACCCAATTATTTGGTTGACCGAATTTTGACCGAATTAAAACCGAATAATTTCCGAATTTTACGAACTTTTTCCGGATTTTACGAATTATTCACAAATTTTTCCAAGAACAAGTATATTTTTTATTTTTTATTTTTTTGCTCCCTTGCAGGACTGAGATTTCTGATTCGAATAATTCCGAATCATTCCCGAATTATACCCGAATCACAAATTTTTGATCTCGCCGAACCGAACCCGAATAATTCATTTGTCACTATGCTCGCGACTTGCGTCAAATGTTAGAAGGTGGGTTTTAGCAAAGACCGTACCGGACCGGTATTCGCTTTTAGAAACCGGGTCGAACCGTTTCAACTCATTAAATTTATCAAATAATTTTTTTAAGGATAAATTTCGTCCGAGATCACTATACTTTGCTATTTGTCATAAATTAATCACTCAACTTTAATTTGTCTCTCATTTGTCATTAAACTATATGTTTGTTCCAAGAGGAGGGTTCAAATGCCTCCATTTTTTGTGCCTCCATCATGCCTCCATTTTTAAAAACTTAAATAACTCAAAATTTAAAACTTAAACGTCAAAATAAAACCGTTAGATATAATCTATGTTATTTTCTCTATGTGCCCATAAAAAATTATCACATTTTGATTTTGCTTTTATATGAATAAATAAGTTGAAAAATCAACGTCTAGAAATTATCCACATTTGTATACATTTTTACAAGCTCAAGATGACAATCAAAACAAAGTTGAAATGCCATAATTTTGTACATGTGCATAGATAAAATGATATAGTTCATATCCAACGGTTTTATTTTTAATTTTAAGATTTAAATTTTGAGTTATTAAAGTTTTTAAAAATAGAGGCACAATGGAGACACAAAAAATGGAGGCATTTGAACCCTCCTCTTGTTCCAATTAGATTATTCCGTCACTTTTTTCATTCAAAAAGTTAACGAAATATGACGTGGCAGTCAAACTCATCTTATGTGATAACTTAGGTGCATTTTTTTGGAGACATGAAATAGTTCCATGGACCAACCCTTCCCGAAATTTTTATTAATAGGAAATATAATAAAAAAATATCCAGATTAGAGAACACTTTTGATTTTTTTCGAGATATAGGGAAAACGTTTTGATTTATCACGGCCTCTGGCCGTTATGACTTATCACGGCCAAGATTAGCACTAATTACCGCACTTATTAAAAAAAAAAAAAAAAAAAAAAATTTCATGGCCGTGATTGATAATCACGGTCAGCAATGCCATATTAAAATGGACAAACTCAGATCTCATTCTACACGGTCAGATATTGCACTGGATTTGAATTCTGGCCGTGATTATCAATCACGGCCAGGAACTCTTTTTTTTTTTTTTTTTAATAAGTGCGGTAATTAGTGTTAATCCTGGCCGTGATAAGTCATAACGTTTTCCCTATATCTCGAAAAAAATCAAAAGTGTTCTCTAATCTGAATATTTTTTTATTATATTTCCTATTAATAAAAATTTCGGCCAACCCTTCTCTCTCTTACCTTTTCCTCTCCAGCATCTTTAACATTTTATTTCTACTTCCCTTCGTTTTTTTCTTTTCTTCCAGAAAACTCAGTACTCAACTCTTTCTTTTAGCAAATGCCGCCCCAGCATTGCTCCATTTTCGCTTACCTTCTCAATTTCGCTCCACCTTCAGCTTCATCTCAATCTCAGTTTCTTCCTTGTTGATTATTGCATAATTTTAAATAGTTCAAGCTTAAGTTGATTACTTTCTATATTGGAAAAATTATCCTTGCTTCTCATATGATTGTTAACACTAAATGTATCAGAAAACAACTAAATGACATTGCTCTGACATTGTCCTGATATTGGGAAAGCAACTAAATGTTGTTATGAGCACTGGTACCAGTAGGTACCATTCTCCTATTTGTAATTGCATTAAAAAAGCAACTTCCAGAAAAAAAAAGAGAAAAAAAAATTGGGCTGCAATTATGAAAAACCAATTTAGTATCAAATAACTCAGATTGTGCAAAGATACTCGTCAAACACTTAATTTAAACATTAGAGAAATAAAAGTTAACAAGACATCTAATTCACATTTACACAAATTTATTGATCATATTTCTCAATAAGAGAGAAGTCTAACCCCCAGCTACAAGTAGCTTGCAATAAACTTTCATATTATTTTCAAGTTTTTTTTATATAACCCTATAAGAATTATCAACGCTCAAGAAAAGAAATTACAATCTCAACAAAATTTCTATATATTTACGATCAAGAGTTGAGTACTGGATTTTATGGAAGAAAAGGGAAAAAAAAAAAAACAAACAAAGGGAAGTAGAAATAAAATGTGAAGGTGCTAGAAAGGAAAAAAGCAAGCGAGAGAGAAGGGTTGGTAATGGAATTATTTCATATCTCAAAAAAATTGTACCTAAGTTATCACATAAGATGAGTTGAACTGCCACATCAAATTTTGTTAACATTTGGATGGAAAAAGTGATAGAGTGATCTAATTGGAACAAATACAAAGTTCAATGGCTAGTGATGAGCAAATTAAAATTGAGTGACCAATTCGTGACAAATAGCAAAGTTTAGTGACCTCCGCTGAAATTTACCCTTTTTTAACTTAGTTCTACAATAACATGATATTATATTTATTTTTTCTTAATACATAAGCAATTTACATATGTAAGTAATACATTTATTTAATGAAAAAATAAATTTAAAAATTAAGTTTTTTCAAATACTAATAACATATTATTTGAAATAAATAAAAATTTTCAACATAAAATAACTATATTCAGTTTAGTTTATGATAACAACTTAGTTTTGTAAATTAACATATTGTACTAATTGAAAAAAATAATATTAGTAAGTAAGAAAAATATATAATATATAAATAACAAAAAAATTAATCAATTTCAAAGTAAGTAAAAAAAACTTATATTAAAAATATGGAAGTGTCTAATTGTCCACAGCTTGTTGTCCACAGTTTGTCCACATAAAAATTGTCATTTGACTTGCGCTAATCCTGTAAAATTACTAATTCAATGCTGTAACTTATATAACAAATCTTATAAGAAAAACACTTTAAATTTCTAACATTCACCGGTCTTTGTGTACTTGCAACTTGCACAACTTGCCAAACTAACTATACTTGATGTAGGATCACTTGATGTACTTCCCTAACTTGCAGTTAATGACAGTTTTAAAATCTTCTAGAACATTTTAAAATTGAACCACTTCTCAAACTTGCAGTTTTTTCAAAATAGTCCCGGAAATTATACAAAATTATTTTTTTTTAATCAAAATTTTCTTTTTCAAAACTAATTTTTTTTTTTTTTAAATTCATAATTTTTTTTCTTCAATTATTAATATTTATATATGCATATATATCCTATAAATTAAAACTACATATACTGTAAAACATAAAGATGCAAACTATAGAAGTTCAATACTGTAAAATTTTTAAATGTAAACTATAAAACTAACAGATGCAAACTATAAAACTGTAAATCTGAAACCTAAAACACTATAAAACTTAGATAAACACACTGCAAAATTCAATACTATAAATTTAAAAGATGTACACAGTAAAACTAACAGATGCAAACTATAAATCATCAATACATCAAATATTCATAATCATAGTGTTAAACATTAGTAACTGTTCACAAGATGAATACTGTAAAAATTAACAGGGTGAATATTGTAAAATGACAAGATCAATACTCCATATCACCTCTCTATTATCTCTTTCCTCCAGATTTTCACAAGATGAATACTGTAAATTCACAAGATGAATACTGTAAAATTAACAGGGGGAATACTGTAAAATTAACATATCAATACTCTATATCCACTCTCTATCATATCTTTCCTCCAAATTTCCACAATATGAATACTGTAAAATTACAAGATGAATACTGTAAAATTAACCGGAGAAATACTGTAAAATTAACAGATCAATACTCCATATCGCCCCTCTATCATCTCTTTCCTCCAGATTTCCATAAGATGAATACTGTAAAATCACAAGATGAATACTGTAAAATTAACCGGGAAAATACTATAAAATTAATAAATCAAATAAATTCATCATTGCAAAGGAAAAATGAATGAGAGAATGTAAATACAAAAAAAAACAATTACAACATAACATTTCAATGTGTGATATCATGTAAAACGTGACATATATCTTGTAATTCAAATATATATGTACTTTAAAAAAAATAGAAAAATACAAAATCAAACAAAATTACAACAATCCAATGAAATTCAAAAAAAAATTATGTTAAAATGCTAGATCTGTTACTGCATAAAATGAAAACTACAAATTCAACAGAAAAATTTACTAGATTGGAATTCCGTTGTCTTCTATCTGATCGAGATCCACTCCTGAAGGTTTCGTCGCGATCATGTTTAAAAAACGAGATCGAGAGTAATCTAAAAAAAAATCGTCATTGCAAAGGAAAATTGAATGAGAGAAGAAAAATACAAAAAAAAACAAAAAATACAATTTCGTTTGAATGATAGTCAGTACCGATGAAATGGCGACTAGGAAATCTTGAATCTTCACTTGAGACGAAAGAGGAAGGAAAATCACGCTTGAATCTTCCCTCGAGACGAAAAAGGAAGAAAATCGAGGAGCAGATCTGATCGGAAATGGAAGATTCGGAAATGAAATTCCAAAAAAGAAGGTTATGTGTTGTTTAAATAGAAGAAGACGAGACCCGTTAGAAGGTAGGACCGTCGGAAGTTAAACGACAGTTGAACCTGGGATTTGATAAAGCTGTGGACAGTCAGTGGACCAAGAACATTTCTCTAAAAATATATGGTGTATCTAAGCACAAATAAAACTACAATGCATGATTTATAGAACTTATTATCACATACTATCACTGAAAAACAAAATATATGTGAAATTAAATATTCACTGGAATAAACGAAAATAAAGGGGAATAAACAGTAAAATGGACGATTAATCGGAAAAAAACGGCCGATTAATCGTTTTCACCCGTAGACATGCATCCGTTAAGTGGATTCGTAACGGTTTAACCGCCGTTAACGATTAAACGGCCATTTAATCGACCGTTAAGGCCGTTTTTTACAACACTAGTTGTGACTAAAGGATGTATGCTTTGAGATTCGTGCCAAGTGAAATGAATGGTTCGGATTACTACTTGCACCTCAGTTACCTAGGGTGATACCGCATGCTCTGATATAGTCCAGCACGGATCCATATCCTCCCAGGTACCTGACTCAACACAATTGAAACGAACAACTCAGATTTACTCTCAGCCGGTGCTTGCTTAAGATGGTGCAGGAGACAGTATTACTTGTGCTTTGATTCGTGCCAAGTTAGAATGAACAATTTTGAACCATCCAATTCAATTGTACTCAGTCCGGTAGCACTAGGACTGTGAATTCAGTCCAGCATTTCAGCTTCCAACTAGAATGGTAAAATCTTGGATATCGTGGGTTCTGAACTTCTGGTCAATTTTTGTTCCCATCGTTTTGATTTCACAATGAACCGATCTCAACCCGTAGAAAACTGGAAACACGTACGTATCATTTCATTGAGTGGCATTAGGACTGGCAAAAAAGCGCTCGTGGCCTGCTTGGTATTCGTCCGTGGCTCGATCGGTAACAGCTCGTTCGTTAGTGGATCGAGTTAAAATTAGCTCGCTCGCTATATACTCGAGTCAGAATTAATGAGTTTGAGTTTGGCCTAGCTCGGCACGAGCCAGCTCAGTCGTTAACGAGCTATTTAATATACATAGTTTAATCGGATCCGTTCACTTCAGATTAGAGATATTATGGTCTATGGATATTATAGCCCGTGTTATGACAATTGCACTTTGGATTGTGTTTAAGTTGATTGGTAATTTTGTATGGAATATGTGTGAATTAATTATAACAATTAAGTTAATTTGTATGAATTTGTTTGGTTTGGTATGCATGAATTTATTCTGTGAATATATTTGTATGAATTTAGAATTTTGATATATTTGTATGTATGAATTTAGTTGTAAAGTTAATTTATAGTAGTTGATTTGCTTAATTACAATTGAATTAAGAGTATTCCTCAGTAATTAGTCATATAAATGTTATTTTGTTTTAGCCATAATTGATAAGATGTGTTATAAAAATTTAAGATATAGCAAGAAAATAAATATACAAATTTATAAATCTGCCAAGTTAGTAACGAGCTAGCTCGGCTCGCTCGGACAAACCATGAGTCGGTCTTGAGCAATAGTTTTAGCTCGGGACCTAAAATTCAAACTCGCTCGCTCAGCTTGATATACCAACAAGCCAAGTACGAGTGTGACCTAGCTCGCTCTTTAACAGCTCGTTGCCACCCCTAAGTGGCATCCGCGGATGCATATAGGTTAAATGGGATGAATTTATTTTTTTCTTTCTTTTAAAGTTATATTTATATATGATTTTTTATATATTTTAGAGTAAAATATCATAATTACTGTAAAACTGACAATCATTTTAAGTATAAAATTGTAAGATGATTGGTCACCATTCACGGTTGAATCTCATAGAGCGTCTGCCTCTAATTTCATTTTTTTCATTCACGTGCAAATTTGCTCATGTGTATATATTAGTACAAATATTTGCTTTCTATTTGTGAGAATTTTAAAATTTATATAATTGTGAAGAAATTCTTAAGCATCCATCAATATATAAAGTAAATTTTCGTCATAAATTCGTAGGTGCGATTTGGAATCTTCTTAATTAACTATAATTATATATGATGAGCGTGTTGTCTATTAGAATTAGATAAAACAATAGATGTAAGATTTATAACTCAGAGATACCAACTTTTCAGAAATTAAAGGTGTGCTCCAAAATTATGGACGTAGAGGAAATGAATAAAAAGGAAAGAGGTGACGCAAACCATAGTTTAATTTCTCTGCATTTCAATTTGAGATTGAACAAGTTCGTCAAAAATATACACAGAGTTGAGTTAGGCTGGGTTGCTATGGATAGCATAGTGGCCTCTATGCTACGGCTCAATATTCGAGTTTCCAAAATCCAAACGGTCGATCCGAACCGTTCATCTTATTCTCCATATTAATATCTGTTTGGAGACCAAATTTTATAATTTTCTGAATTTTTTTACTATTTATTAAGCCAATTTGAAAATCGCTAATCCAACGGTTTTACTGTTTTGTGCAGCCACCGTTGGATCAACAATTTTGTAAAATACTTAATAAATAGTAAAAAAAATCAGAAAAATGTAAAATTTTTTCTCCAAGCAGATATTAATATGGAGAATAAGATGAACGGTTCGGATCGACCGTTTGAATTTTGAAAACTCGAATATTGAGCCGTAGCATAGAGGCCACTATGCTATCCATAGCACCCCAGCCTAACTCCACAGAGTTCATTGCCGCTCCCTCTCGTTCTCTCTTGAAATTTCTGATTCTGGAACAGATACCTCGCCTCAATCAGCTACGGTCATGTTGCGATTTATTTGATTTGTTCGGTTTATTTAATTTTTATCACCAAAAAAAATAAAAAGATCCAACTTGCATGTAGTGGAACACTCGTACTTAAAATCAATGAACTGTATTAGCCCAATTTGCATGTAGTGGTGGCCCATTTTGTTAATGAACTGTATTAGCCCAAACGCGAAATTGCGGACGCGAATTCTAAAGCAGATCCTACGGTTACAACAGCCCATCGAACATGATTTGATCCGATGCCCATCGGACAACCCCCTCACCCGCTGTGTACCATCCTTTTTCCCACCTCAAGTAATTTTTTAGAGTAAAAATATGGATCTAGCCCACATTCTATTTGACACCACAAGTATTTAAGCGAGCATAGCATACTATAAATTTGTATCTTTATTTTTAAATTTAAACAGTTAATTTAAAAAATTAAATATAATTTTTGTATGACAATATATTTAAAGACTAAATTTTATATTTTTTAGACAGGTAGAAAATAACTTGATCTGAAAGTTACCAACCATTCGAAAAGAGTGATTTTCTACATGTCTAAAAGAATTCTAAGAAATGTAAACTATAGTCTCCAAATATATTTTTATACGAAAATTATGTTTAGCGGTTCGTATCGACTGTTTGAATCTTAAAATAGAAATATAGATTTATAGCAGGTTCGATCTGTAATATGCATATGACCATAGTCCCTTTTATTTTCCTCTTTTGGATTTGTTCACTCCAGTCCCTTTGTTTATAACTCGTGCAAGTTAGATTTTATTTTCCTCTTGCAAATACCGAGTTGCAACGCGAAGAGTACTGATAAGAAGCTATTATTGTTCATCGTCACTGGAAATTACTATTTGCAATTAAATGGCCTCGTTGATCTGGATGTTTATTGTGAGAACTAAATCTGTAATTATTTACAGAACGATGAAATTCATTACCATCTGTACTGGATTTCAGTTAGCGTTATATTATTTTTAGATGGATGGTCAATTGTCATTTGTTATGATGGAAATACTGGTAATGAATTTTGCATGCCAGAGGTTCTCCTCCACTTCCAGAGGATTTCATCACACGCCAGAAGACAACCTCTGGCATGCATTTATGGAGAATAATAAAAACTGGGATGATGATTTGTGTGATGTTTCACGCTATAATGCAGATATTTCTGATTTTTTTATCCTTTCAGGGTTTGATTGTAAAAAATATTTATCGGTTTAACGGATTTATCAAATTCGATGTTCCATTGTTATGTATAGAAAGTGGTTCAGCTGCAACTCATTTGCATGTAAGAGTACAAATAGTTGAAGGATATCAAAAATATATTTAAATAAAAGATAAATGTTCTGGTACCCCGAGCCATCATACTCGAGCGCGTCCCCCCAAGTAGTTTAACAGAAAAAAATTTCAATGTTGTCTAACTTTCATTTTCAGCGCTAATATTAAAACATTTAAAGCTATGTTTATAACATTTTATAATGCTACTCACAAGCATGTAAACCTCTGTCTGAAAGCTTTAAAATTCTAAATCTGTATAATTTTAACTCCTAACTACTTTTGTCTTCAAGCCAAAAACGGAAAGATTCATTTCACTCACTTTTTATTTTTTTTATTTTTTCTCTAATCATTATAATTTATTTTCTCGATGATCCGTGATGAATATTACGAATCTAAAAATACGAACGTTTTCTATTCGATTTTATCTTTCAAATAAGATCCATGAAGAAATACTTTTGAGTAATTTTAAAGTCATTTGTTTTTTTAAAAGTAAAACTCATGAGCACTTTAAATTTTCAAGTTTTGAAATCTCAGTCTGCAATCATTAAAATTTTCAAGGCTTTGTACATGAGGTTTATATGCTTTGTAAATGAAGTGTTATTGTTGAGATTTATATGCTTTGAAATGTTATTGTTGAGGTTTTAATTCTTTGTACATGAGGTTTATACGCTTTGTAAATGCAGTGTTATTGTTGAGGTTTATGTGCTTTGAAATGTTATTGTTGAGGTTTTAATTCTTTGTACATGAGGTTTATATGCTTTGTAAATGAGCTTTGTAAATGCAGTGTTATTGTTGAGGTTTATATGCTGTGAAATGTTATTGTTAAGGTTTTAATTCTTTCTACATGAGGTTTATATGCTTTGTAAATGCAGTGTTATTGTTGAGGTTAATATGTTTTGAAATGTTATTGTTGAGGTTTTAATTCTTTGTACATGAGGTTTATATGTTTTATTCTAGAGATTTAAAGTGTTATTAATGAGGTTTATGTGCTTGTACATGAGATTTATATGCTTGTAAACATAGGTTTAAATTATTTTGAAACAAAATTAAAAAAAAACTGAAAGTCACAAAGATTTAAAGTAGTAAAAAAAATTACGACACAAATATAACACGAAAGTTATTCTTCATGGATCTCATTTGAAAGAGAAAATTGGATAAAGAACGTTCATATTTTTAGATTCACAAAATTCATCACGGATCGTTGAGAAAATTGATGAGAATGATCAGAGAAAAAATTAAAAAAAATGGATAAAATGAATCATTCCATTTTTGGCTTGAAAACAAAAGTAGTTAGAAGTTAAAACTATACAGATTTAGAATTTTAATGCTTGCAGACAGAGGTTTAAATGCTTGCGAGTAGCATTATAAAATGTTATAAACAGAGCTTTAAATGTTTGGATATTAGCGCTGAAAATGAAAGTTAGATAACATTAAAAGTTTTTTTTTCTGTTAAACTACTTGGGGGATACACTCGGAAATTTTGTTTGGGGGTACAATTATCAGGCTCCTAAAATTATAACTTTAAGATGTTACAAATAAAAGAAATCAGGATTTTTTTTACTCAATGTCGAAATATAAAACAAAAATTATTTTATAAAATAATAATTCTATGTATAACAAAATATGTCTTTAACTTAATTGTGATTTAAAATTTAATTTGATTAAGTGTTTCCAAATCCATAAAATGCCATGGTGTTATGGTTAATATGGGGATGATGCCATCTATTTTATTGAGAAACATATAAAATAGGGAACGACTAACAGTACTTTCATTCAGTCCCCTATCTGTCTTCTGCACTAAAAGACAAAAAAGTATAACGGGGGACCACTAACTGACGCGCAAGTGATAACTACTGCCAATGAGCAGTGTTAACACGATTTTATTCATCGTCAAAACGTATAGTATTCATACCTACGAATTTATAGTATTCATACTTATTATCTATAATATTCATCATATGTAAACACAAATTGGAGTGGACCATTAATCTTGGGGACCAGTAATGACCAGGGGGGCCGCCGACGACGTCTGACAGCCTGAATTAGGGACGGCAATCGTCTGAAAACGACATTTCCTAAGATTAGGGACCACTATAGTGAATCTATACAATGAAGTATTAATATCTAACTAATGAAGTGTTCATATGTTGACAATATAAAGTATTCATATCTAACTAATGAAGTATTCATATCTAATTAATGAAGTATTCAAACATGTACGAAATAATTTATACAATTCAAAATCAGACACCTCTTCTGGAACATCTCTTCCAAGACACCCCTTCCAAGACCTCTTCAATTCACTTAAAGTATTTTTTTTTATAGCAAGTATTCACACTTGACACTAATACTATTTATACTTGAAGATGTAAAGTATTCATATCTAATTAATGTACAAATAAAGCATTTATATCTAACAAATAAAGTATTCATATATAACAAATAAATCATTCATATCTAACTAATGAAGTATTCAAATATTGTACTCTGACAATCTTCGCTGGGCTAGCATGAACCTCCTCCGACGGTGCACCACGCTCTCCCCGCCGGATCTCATCGAAGACGAGGTAAGATTGTGTCGGATCGCACTGAATCTCCTCGCCGGATCTCGACGGTGCAGCATGTGAAGGCGGAGAAGAGACGGAGGCGGAGAAGAGGCGGAGACCGATGGTGTGAAGGTCGTGAAGAGGCAGAGAGATTGAGGTGAGATTGACACTTGATAGAAGGAAAGAAATACATATTGTAAGTGCGAAGTATTATCCAAGGGGCTCTTACTGGTTGACGGGACGAAGAACAAATTGTTCAAAGCTGTGGAGGCAGTTAGTAGAAATGCGGGGTTTGATTGAACTGCATGTGGCATGGTCAATTGGAGATGGGAGTCAGATTGGGGCACTAGCTCAGCCATGGTTCCCCCAATGGCAATCCTTTCAGCCGCTAACCAGAGGACAAAGAGAGTTGACTGTACAGTGCCTCATTGATCCGGAAACACATGGTTGGAATTTTCAGGAGTTGCAAAATCTCTTTGGGTTCTCGGTGGCCCTCTCAATATCAACGAATGATATAATCAGACCAACCCGTCCTCCGGCACGGGACCGCCTTATCTTCACATATGCGAGAGATGGAAATTTCAGTACCAAGAAAGCTTACCAGTTAATCAGGGGTGCTCAACCGTCAATTGGAAATAAACAATTATGGGACTGGGTATGGGGGCATAAGGGATTGTTGCCAAAGCTTAAGTTGTTCATCTGGAAGTGTTCCTTTGATGCAATCCCGGTACAGGCGGTCATTGCGAGACGAATCGTTTCAGTTGCGCCAGTGTGTGTCATATGTCAAAAGGAGAATGAGACAGTTAACCACGCGCTCTTCCATTGCGAATTTGCAAGAGCAGCCTGGCTTGCGTCCCCATTGGATATCAGATCTGATATGCTGGTAGGGGAATTTTCAGAAATCATTCAGGCGGTCGGAAAGGAGATTGGGGATCAGGAGTTCCCGAAATTCATGTCGGTCGCCTGGGCAGTGTGGCGGAGCAGGAACGAGGCCATGTATGCTGGTAAGAAGCAATCTCTTCGCGCGTGTCAGAACTTTTGGAACAGGGCCCTGGAGGATTCAGCGATCCTAGCGTGTGCAACTGGTACTCAACAAAGGGTAAGGGGAAGGGATCAGCCCAGTCTCACAGAGGACAGTAATGATCACTGTGAAAGAGGGTTTTGCTGCTACGTTGATGGCTCCTGGGATCAACAAGGGTGTGCGGGGATAGGAATTCTTACTGTGCATCATGGTACCACTATCAAAAGGGAGTATTGGGCGATCCAAGCCATTAATGCAACCCATGCGGAGTCTCAGGCGATATGCAAAGGTCTGCTAGAGGTGGCAGGTAATGGGGGTCAAGGGGGAAAAGTCTTTTCTGATTCACTGGAGCTTGTTAATGCTCTGGCGAATCCGTTACCTCTGATACCGGATTGGAGAGTAAGCAAAGAACTATGGGAGGCTTGGAGGATTCAAAATCAGGCTACGAGTTCTATTCAAGTGGTGCACAGGTCCAGACAGGATAGAGGTATCAGGGAGGCTCACTGCTTAGCAAATCAGGGTAGAATGTCAGCTTGTAATGGGCAGGGGGGCAATTCTCCAGTTTTGTTATATGACAATCTGTCAGTGTAATAGGCCTACGGGCCTCAAGGAAAGCAAAAAAAAAAAGAAAAAAGTCTGGAGCTTGAAACACTTCTTTATAGATTTGTCTCCGTTAGATTTTTCAGATTTTAATTAGTGAGATATTTTTGAAAGATAGGATAAATAGTAAGGACCACATCAGTGTGTTAGAGGAAAGATGCGCGTTGACTGGAAGCGGGGGAAGATTAGGGGCGGGAACAAAATCTTTACTCTATAAAATATACTCGCGAATTAATTTAACTGTCAAATTCTACGTAGATTACCAAAATATCTTTAAATTTTAAAGTGACCAGATTTTGTAATGATCTGATAAAAAGTCAATGTACTAACGAGAAATACAAAGTTTGACAGAGATGCATTTTTTCGCTTAAATACAAAGTTTAATTTACCATAATTAATTTGTGCATCAAATTAAATTCAACAGATGTGGAAGTACCTCATTGTAAATTTACTTTAGATCTTCTAGAAATAATTTCACTTTTAATTTGAAAATAAATTCAAATTTAAAATGAATTATTTCTGAATTTATTTCTAAATTTTTACCGAAGTACTAGATATATTAAAGTTAAAAAAAAAAATGGACAGAATGAATAGTAGCGGCCTAATTTTTTTTTTAACGGAATGACTCCTCACATCAAATTGACAACAATTATTTATTACAATCGTGCTATTTTTCAACATCTTTTCAGAATGATTCCCAAACGAATGGAGAGGATCCGGATAGTTGTTTTGTTGTGTTGGGTTTTTGTTGTTTAATTAGATATTGTTAATATCATGAGTGGATTTTTTTTCTTATAGCGTGATTAGAGTTTAGATGTCTGCAGAAAGTATTTGTTACATTTAAAAAATGAAATCAAATGGAAGCAATTATAAAAAAGCTATAACATAATGATGAGATTATGAAAAAAGGTATAAGTATAACAGAGAGTTTATGACTTAAATAATGATTTCCATTTTAATATGTATCAGCTTAAGGTATATACTGAGCAAAGTTAGGGTATTGTGCTTAGTAAAGAGTTGGTGAATATAACTCTAACATCTATCGAATTGATTTCAACGAAACAAATTCTAACTGTTAAAACCGATTTATCTAAACCTTTAAAATAAAAAAAATGGACTGGTTTCTGATTTTTAAAGTCAGACGAGGAAAACGCATTGTCTGACCAGACCTTATTTCTTTTGAAAACTTGGTAGTAGCTACCAAGGTCTGGCCAGACCTTATTTCAGACGTAGAAATTCAAGAAGGAAAATCTATATCAATTCAAGGCTTCAACAAACAAAATATATTTGACCAAAACGTTCGTATTCTTTCCCTTTATTAATTAATCAACGATTTGAACTCGTTTGAAATTAATATGATAGATTCTCGAGTTATCCTCACCAAACTTTTTGATGAGCACGACACATCCTAGCTTTGCTCTTTATTTAAATAATAAAATAATTCTACGTTTCTAATACATAACATAAAATTTGCAAAATTAATTTTCACAGATTAATGTGTACCGGTCGGTAATAATTAATTATGGCTTCCACCAAACATAACGACGATCTATGTAAAAATTACGTAAATGGTTTAGATTTATGGAGTTATTTAAATTTATTATTTTTGAAGTCCATTCACACAAATCTCAATACACATCGGTCGGTACACATTATTCTGATAAAAAATAATGCAAATTTTCTGTCATGTATTATAAACATAGAATTATTTTAGCATGTATGATAAAAATTAAGCACATACCACCAATTAATTATGGCTACCGCCAATAAATTAAGCAAATGGCTACCGCCAATAAATTAAGCAAATTTGCATTCTTTTACGTTATGCAATTTTTTTTTTGTCCAAAGACTTGGACAAAACCAAATCCCATTTATTATTGTACCACCAATTAATAAAGCATGCTGACAAGCGAAAATTCAAGCGAGCCGCCTCGTGCGCAGGCGGTCCAACCCTATAGCAGCCCGGCCCACCTCTGGGCGGTCCACTCCTTTTTTTTTTCTTTTTTTCTTTTTTTTTTATACGCGCCCAGAGGTTGGGCGGTCCACCCTTTTTTTTTTAGATCTTAGTATTTTGATTTAAATAATTTTGTGAAGAAAAAGTTGTTTAGAGTGTATGCCAAAAAATAAAACATTTGATATATTTATTAAGTGATGTCGCAATTCTTTATAACTTTGATTTTTTTTTGTGAACTTTAATTTTATTTGTCAGTTGGATATCACAAGTCTAAATATAACACTAATTAAGGACTTGGCCTTTATTCAAAAATTTCCAAGCTCTGACAGCTTGTTGATCTTCTTCTCTTTGTTTATGGTACTAAAACAGTAGTTTATAGCTACTAAAATATGTTCAAACATCAAATTAGATCTCTATCCATGCACAAAGTATCCTAGACTGACCTCTGGTATGGTATCAAGTCCAAACTCAGCAACCAAGCACCAGGCAAAGGCCACCGGTATAGTGCATGTACTAAAAACATCAAATTTGACCTTTGCTGGTAAATCAGCAAGTCTGGACTGATACAGGGACCAAACTGCAAAAGTGATTGCACCAGTATGTAGAGCATTAAAAAATACACATAATTGATATAAATTTCAACTTATTTGGATTTTTCTACAGTCAGTTATGAATTTTCAAACTTTAATCTTCGAAAAAACTTTAAACAGCCATAACTTTGGCTAGGAAACTCGGATTTACGCGTATGAGCACTTTTCGGAAACGGGAGGACGAGACGGATCCGTTTTGTCCGATGAAACACCGAGCATCGTCGTATCGAAAGCATCAAAATTTCAAAAAAAATATCGTTTGGAGCCTCAAAAATCCAATTTAAGTTTTTGTTCGACGGTAGGCATTAAAAAACAGCGATTTTCAAACCATCTTAATAAATAGTAAAAAAATTCAAAAAAAATATAAAATTTAGTTTCCAAGCACATTTTAATATAGATTAAACATCTAATAGTTTGGATCGGCTATTTGGACTTCAAAACTAGAGATATGAGCGCGAATTAAAACGCCCCGTTTAATTCACGAAGTAGCGTAGCCTTACTCTACATGTATATATATATGTATATGTATATATTTATAGAGGAGGTGTCAAGTTACAACAAGCATTTCCTACATTTTCAAAGTCCAAATCGTCAATCCAAACTGTTAGATGTGATCTCTAAAATAAAATGTGCTTGGAGACCAAATTTTACATTTTTTTTGAATTTTTTTACTATTTATTAAGATGGGTACAAAATTCAATGGTTTAAATTTTACTAGTTTTTGTACTCATCTTAATAAATAGTAAAAAAAATTCAAAAAATGTAAAATTTGGTCTCCAAGCACATTTTATAGTAGAGATCACATCTAATGGTTTGGATCGACGATTTGGACTCTTGAAAATGTAGAAAATGCTTGTTGTAACTTGTTGTAACTCAAAAATTGTTGTAACTTGATCCCTCCTCATATTTATAATATATACATATATTATAAATAAATGAGTTTATAAAAAAAATTGTATATATGTATATGTGTATGTGTATAAATGTATATGTATATATGTATATAAAAAAAAGGTATATATAAAAAAAAAATCTGAGGTTATTTTTATAATTTTTTTTTTTGGGTATTAAAAAAAAAAGGCCGGCTGACAAGTGACAACTCTCAGGTACTATTAATTAAAGTATGAAGTGTTGAAAGAGTAGCGATGGAATTGTGGACAAATCAAAATAGAAATAAGAGTATACCGTGTACGGGACAAATATAGAAACGAGTCATGCATGATGCAAGAAAGAAGTCAACAACAACAAATAATTAGAAATATTTGTTGTATTTATTGTCAACCTCGTTGGATTTAATGTTAATATTGAGCATATATGTAATCTAATTATGGATTGTTTACTGTCATATATGATTGTCAATTAAAGTGATCAAATAAGGTAATAGACAATTAATATATTCATTAGGATGTGGTCCATAAATGTGTAGAACAATTTAGTCATAGATCAAATCATTGATGGACTGATTCTGAAATTTGCAATTAAGGAAACCGATTCTCCAGCTGCTGCACTGATTTTGATGCACATTTTTTTAAGTTAGCATGTGACCAGAAAATCAGTTTAGGGTTAGGGTTTGGCAATATGTCGACTCTACATCTCTATATATAAGGATTGGTCCCCAAGGCACAAGGTAATCAAGAAAAACACAGAAATTGAACATATATTTTTCTCTTAAGAAAAATACAGTTCTGTGTGTCTTCTCTTTTTCTTCCACCATCAAAGAATAGAGAAGAGAAATCCATTAGGAAATATGGAGATGATTTCTCAAGGGCCACACCTTGCTGTCTTAGAAGACTTATTTATCGACCCGACGACAAAAGGCGAGGACTTCTTGCCATTGAAGACTTGTCTCGTGCTCACGGAGACGGCTTGCTTTACAAGGCTTTGGTTATTCCATGGCAAACGACATGGAATCAGATATTATGTTCCGCACTTATGATTTATATTTTGGGTATCTTTGGCATATGACAGTCTTTAGGTTAAGGTGGGGAACCGTTTCTCCTTCCCCGGGGTGTAAGTGTTTGACTCCTAGATGAGATGTAATTGTTTAATCTCTAGATAAGACGTAATTGTTTGACATTTATGATTCTCCAACAATATTTTCACGCTTAATTAATTTACACTTTTGTTTCAAATCTAAAATATATAAATTTTAGAAGACCTATATACCTAGAAGCTAGATAACCAAAAGTCTAAAACGCTAGCTAATTACGATGTATACCTCCACAACAATTAGAGCTGCTTTATATAATTGAATAAATATTTTTTTCTCCATCTTCTATCTCCCATTTATCCCCCATCTAACTACATTTCTATAACTAATTCATTAATCACTAAAAACAAAGACTTAACTGTTTTTTTTTTTTTTAATTCCCAACCCTTTTCTTTCTCTCTTCCAACAAATGTCACTGAACCAGTTTTGTAACAAACCCAGTTCAAAATATATTAACATAATTCTCCAAAATATTTATTCTCTCTCTAGAGATCTGACCCCACCAGCGACATCAGAGAAACAGGTTCATCATTCTCTCTCATCTCTGAGCACGGATATTCATCTTATCTCCTTTTCGCACAGAAAATTCAAGTTGTGCACCCATGATTAATCTCTTCGAAGCAAAATCTTTAAACTTGCGAAACTTCAGTTGTCACGCTTTTGATTTGGTTGTACTCCATAAGTGATCTATTAGTTTTAGTCAAACTCTAGATCATCTAAGAAAGAAGTTTTGTATACATGACATCATATGATTTGATAACCCTTCTTACATTTTGCTATTTTGTCTTTTATTGTTCGTTTGTATTTGTGCTCACATACAAAAAAAAAAATAGTGTTTAAATAATAAATACCATGCATTAAGACAAATATGTAACAGGCCCACTGGAGTGATCCAATCCGAATTTAATCTGATGTTTAATCACAACTGTTCGATCCATATTAAGATTCAAGCAGATAGTTTTAAAATTTGTTCAAATCAAGTCCTCACTAATTTTGACGCAAACTAAACCGTTCCAATCAAATATCAAACCGAATTAATCTGATGTGCATTAGACATCCCCGGTTCCCTTCTCAACCCGGAAATAAAATTTGAAAGATACGAGTTTGTTCAGTCAGAAGATGTGTGGATATAATATCATAATATCAATAATGTATGTCACCAATTCACCATACACGAAGTATCATTAATTAGCTAGCTTCACATGTCTAGCGACACTATTTTTAATTTTTTATGAATAAATGCTCATTGGGTTCCTGTCGCGGTGCAGTGGGCCAGTAGTACAGCAGGCAGGATTTTTCATTCCTTCTAATCGGTCTAATAATTGATTGAGTCTCGTAAAAGCCATTTGTTAATGGAATTGACAGCTGTGGTGTGTTTGGATCATGCAAAAATTAGTACAAAAAATAATGATTTTTAGGTTAATAGTTGAAAATAATGCTAATTCGAATAGTTTGAAAATAATATTAACTTTAAACTATTTGAATTAATAAAAATATTGTTTAAATTATATATTAATCTAATATTTTATTTAATACTATTATATTTTAATCTGATATTTTTTAATACTAATCTAATATTGTATTGCATTTAATATTAAACTAATATTATATTATATTTAATATTAATTTAATCTAATATGATATTATAGTTATTTAATAATAATCTAATATTTAAACTAATATTATATTATATTCAACACTTAACATTTACACTAATATTATATTACATTAAAATTTTAAATTAATATTATAATATATATAATCTAACATTTTATTAATACTAATTTAATTTAATATTATATTTTTTTAATACTAATCTACTATTTAAATTAATATTATATTACATTTAATATTTAAACTAATCTCTTATTTAATGCTAATCCAATATGATATTATATTAAATATAATATAATATTTAAATTAATATTATAATAGATTTAATATTTAAACTTATATTATATTTAATCTAATATTTTATTTAATACTAATCTAATATTTAAACTAATATTATATTATATTTAATATTTAAATTATTACAATATGATATTTAATCTAACAGTTTATTTAATATTAATTTACTTTGATATTATATTTATTTATACTAATCTAAATTTCATTTAATACTAATCTAATCTTAATGCTAATAAAATATTTTATTTAATACTAATTTAATATTTAAACTAACTCTAATTGAGAGGAATCAATATCACTAACTCCACTAGCTCTGTATGTTTGGTTGCAATCAAATTTGTAGAGAAAAATAGTTAAATACTATATTTATCTACAAGATAACACATGTGAACTCTAGTGTAGTGGTAAGAATTTAGGCACCAACAGAACCCAACTGGGTTTGAATTCCGCCTTTAGCAGAAAAAAAAGGGTGCGCGGTGCACAGGCTCGGTCCGCAGGTGCCGTGCGTGATTCAGAGGTGCGTTCCACGGGTGCGGCGCGCGGTCTACGGACACTGGGATCATATGCGGCGCGACCAGTGCATACTTAAGTGTTGAAGCTCATAATTTGAAAAATTCATCTATGTGCGATCTAAAAATTCAACGACTGAGCATCATTCTGAAAAAAAAAAACAGTAAATCAGGACCCTTGCAAGATCTAGACATTAAGCTCCTTAATAAAGAGGAGATATATATATATATATATATACAACGTACACTTCCGTCTTGGGAAAAAAAAATTGATTGGAAGGAAAGATGAGAACATTGAGAAGTAATACAATCTCATTTCATAGAAAATTGTCATCCGAACTGTTCATCAAAATATCAGTTATCCCAATTAGATCAAATTTTCATTGCTTCCCGTTGAAAAATTTGTCATCCGAATGGGGCCTAATTAAGTAAAATAACTATTGTGTGCCTTTTTCATGTGTGTGTAAATATCATGTATAGAATTTCATTCAGGACCGTAAATAGAAAATTTAATGCATATACATAACCAGGACTTAAATTTACTATTTCCACAATAACAAAATAGAAGTATAACTACTATATTACAAATACACGTGTGATAATTAATGAAATTTTAAGAAAAATTTTATCATAATATTGAATTTGCCCCCAAGATAGTACTGGTGAGGGGTCACTAGTTGGAGGATTTTATCAAATATTGAATCCAAGGAGCACGAAGTCAGATTTGGTGGTGATTCAGTGCATGATACCGAAACATTTCAGGAAACGACGACTAAATATTATATTGAAAGTCTAGTACAGTACCGTATATTTTCTCCACTTAATTACTTTATAAATTAAACACATTTTGACTTTCCCCATACGCTCATGCAAAGTCGCAAATGAAGATAATGGAGATAGGATTGACTCCTATTAAAATCTCAATTAAATATCGATCGGAAATCCTAGGAGATCCTATATAAGATCGATCGTTGGTTTTTTATGTATTGAAAGGATATCTTGATGGATTCGAATTTGAATATATAAATAATAACAACTTTATATGTCGGTATCATTAAATGCATTTGTCAACTGTCAACCATATGCTAGCTAGGATCATAGTTTTCAATAAACAGCTCATCAACACATGATAATCTGTATCATTCCATAAAAAATATGAATTCAGTGATGCATCAAGGATATTTGAGCGTGTCATGGTCTTCCAACGCTGAGAAAGTGACTTGAAAGAAAAGTAGCGTGGTGGAGAATGTATATCTATTGTCGCATGCATCTCAAGGATCTTAATTCGTAGCTAGCTAGGGTCCCTTTATTAGTTCATTTAAGTGTGATATTAGACAGGTAACAACTAGAGCTCAACAAGAGAACTGATCATCACAACTAAAACATAATTCAGATTAAAATATGCCTAAAAAATCCGACTAAATAATATAATATGTATAAAGATTATAAGAAAATTTGAAACTTTAAAAGGTTCTGATGAAAACTAAAAACATAAAATGAAAAATCAAAATAGAATCAATTTAAGCCGAAATTTTTATTTTTACCATTTGAAAAATACAATAAGATAAACAAAAAAACCACAAAATCTGATCAATTATATTTTTGACACCGCCGCAACTTCATGTTACAACCACTGAGACCAATCAAAACATGTTGATTCTCTTGATTTGGGTCAAAGTTGTGAAAAAACAAAAAACATTCTGGCTCCCACTCAATTTCTAACCGTAATTTTACCGTGTCATAAATAATATTTTTCAGATTCCGTGATTCTCTGAGCATCGAATGGTAAAATTAAAATTTTCGGCAATTTAAGTAACAACGTGGTCACCAGCTGTCTGCAATTTGGTTTGATTTCCAAAGATTCTAACAGACCTCTCTCCAGATTATGAATTCAGTAATTAAAATGCTTCATATTTCATCACAACTAGTCAAATATTCATTCATTAATTGCTGGTGTGATGGTGTCATCTCTCTCATTTACGACCACACAAGTCATTGCTGTACGTAACATTAACTGAGCATGGCATTTACAAGAAGTGTACTTGGTACTATGCTTACGCAAGGCGAATTAAGATCGCTCATTGTTGCTCCAGCAATTTAGTTTAGCTAAGTATTCTATTTATTGCTGTCAAATGTTGTTTATATCTACAATTATTTTTAAAGGTCAGATGTCGTTGAAGAATTTTAATGCCAAGAAGTAAAAAAAAAAAAAAAAATGTTTAATCGATTTAACCACAGTTTTATTATGCTTTTAAAAATCTTGTGATTTATCAAAATTAATGATTCATATAGTTAGAGTTACCATTTACATGTATTTTCTTTTTGAGTAAGGGAAGGGGTTGCCATCCAATAATTATATGGAAATTCAGATGGATTTAGAACCTGTGACCTCTCACACGAATGAACATCATTGTTTTTAATCACTACACCGTATACTAATTCTCCATTAACAATTTAACATATATTTTTAAAATACACTTTTCCAATATATCACTACATGTTACATAACGTTACAAACAAACGAGCAATAAAGAATGTCCAAATGATAATTAGCAAATATCATGTAAATATTAATTATTCTAATTTTCTTTAATAATGACCAAGTAGATAAGAACTCCGAAAATAATGAGAACATTGGAAAAAATGTACAATATAGGTGGTGCGGAGTGTGCCGAATTTTTTATTAATAGAAAAAAAAGAATTAAAATATCGAAAAATAGTATTACTTTTGAATTTTATCCAAAACTAAGCAGAACGGGTTGTGTAAACCCGTCCCACCGGACGGGCCTATTTAACCCGTCCCGGTTAATCCTAATCCGCCCCATTTTGCCGTAATTAAAAAAAAAAAAAGGACACCCGGACGGGTTTAGAGGACCCGTCCCGAAAAAAAAAAAAAAAAAAAAGGAAAAACACGGATGGGTTGAGGCGTCCCGTCCAGACGCAAAAAAAAGAAGAAGAAAAAACTCATGCTGGACCAGCTTTTTGTGAACAAGTCAGGTTCGCAAAAGGAGGTCGAGAATATTCTCAGGTGGGGGACTGAAGAGCTGTTTAGGGAGACTGAGGGGTCCCCTAGTGATAATAATGGGGAAGGGGTTACCGAGCATCGGCATAAGAGGAGAGTTGGCAGATTAGGTGACGTGTATGAAGACAGGTGTGCTGGGTTGGGCAATACCAAATTGGTTTGGGATGATAATACAATTGCCAAGTTGCTCAACCGCTCAGATGTCCAGTCAGGTATGCAGGAGAGCACTGATGTTGATATGGAGAGTGACATGCTTGGAAGTGTGAAGGTCTCTCTTTGCTATTCTTATTTTACATGACTTTTTGATTGGCTTAGAGTCTATCTTTTCTGCTATTTATTTGCTTATTGATGCCCTTTAATCAGGCAATGGATTGGAGTGAAGAAACAAATGAAGAGCCTACTACAGCTAATTCTACAGCAGACACTGCTGGTGAGGGTTCAAAGGACAAAAACATTACTGAATGTGAAGAAGAAAACGAATGGGACAAGCTCTTACGTGTCAGGTATGTCTAATTACTCTAATACTTCTAATTCTCTGATACTTTAGGATTATTTCATCTTTCAGTTGATGTACATATATGTGTCACTTCTAATTTTTTTTTTTTTTTGCGTCTGGACAGGACGCCTCAACCCGTCCGCGTTTTTCCTTCTTTTTCCTTTTTTTTTTTTTTTTTTTTCTGGACGGGTCCTCTAAACCTGTCCGGGTGTCTTTTTTTTTTTTTTAATTACGGCAAAAGGGGGCGGATTAGGATTAACCGGGACGGGTTAAATAGGCCCGTCCGGTGGGACGGGTTTACACAACTCGTTCTACTTAGTTTTGGATAAAATTCAAAAGTAATACTGTTTTTCGATATTTTAATTATTTTTTTTCTATTAATAAAAAGGGCGGAGTGTGCGGTGGTGGTGCCTGGTGAGTGACACCGTCCGCTTTATTATACACCGTATAGGCAGTTTAAAAAAAATACTAAAAAAGTACAAAAAAATGTACTAAATAAAATATCAGATAATGAAATCGTCTAGGAGCGGTTGAATTGAAAATAAAAAAAATTGATGGCATTTTCGAATGATAACAAGATGGGCGATTAGAAAGGGGAAAAAAATTAAAAAATTAATTAATTAGATTAAATAATAAGCTAGCTTGATTTACGTAGATATGATCTTCACCCAAATGGCCAAATCCCTGTTATTGTGCTAGCACCTATAGATGACAGCTGTAGCCACACAATCGCAGCTTCTGATTGGCAGATGCACACCGCTAATACCAACCCCATTTGTTTATAAGATTAATACTAATGCTTCGGTAAGAAGATACGGTACATCGATCCCATAACGAGCATATTGTCACGTTCAAATATGATCACCTCTCTGTAGCCTTGATTTTGGATTTATCATATGCATATATATACAGGCGGCTCTTGCAAGGACAAACATAATAATTGATCGCTTTCATAAGAGGGATTAATTAATACTTAATAGTGGATGTGACGAAAGAGCTTGCATGTGCGTACAAGTAGAAATTAATTAGTAAAAGATTTCAGGAAGATGTCGATTGATCTTAATGCTATAAATAAATAAAATATTTGATACCTCAGGCGGTCAAGTCTGCGTGATGGTTTACAGGAAAGCCCATCATAGAAAAAAAAAAATGGTTTAAAAACAGTTAGGAGTTGTTGTATAGAGAATTTTTTTTTTTTGTTAAATAAGTTGTTTGAATTAGAAGTTCAACTAAGACTTTTATATGGCATTTTATTTAGGAGCCTGACAATTGTACCTCAAACAAAATTTCCGAGCGTATTCCCCAAGTAGTTTAATAGAAAAAAACTTTCAATGTTATATAACTTTCATTTTCAGCGCTAATATCCAAACATTTAAAGCTCTGTTTATAACATTTTACAATGCTACTCGCAATCATTTAAACCTCTGTGTGCAAGCATTAAAATTCTAAATCTGTATAGTTTTAACTTTTAACTATTTTTGTTTTCAAGCCAAAAATGAAAGGATTCATTTCACCCACTTTTTTTAATTTTTTTCTCTGATCATTCTCATCAATTTTCTTGACGATCCGTGGTGAATTTTGCGAATCTAAAAATATGAACGTTTTTTATCCAATTTTTTCTTTCAAATGAGATCCATGAAGAATAACTTTCGAGTTATATTTGTGTCGTAATTTTTTTTACCACTTTAAATCTTTGTGACTTTTAGTTTTTTTTTTAATTTTGCTTCAAAATAATTTAAACCTCTGTTTACAAGCATATAAACCTCATGTACAAGCACATAAACCTCATTAATAACACTTTAAATCTCTAGAATAAAACATATAAACCTCATTGATGAACCATATATTAACGCATCATTTGACACATAGTTGACCCAAAACTTACCTTAATCATCATATTTTATTGCATTTTATTTATCATTTTGTTTAATTTTAGTTAATGTTAGTCAAGACAAAAGATACTGCGCAAATTGTTAACTATTGCAGGATTGGAGCACGAAACCGCACGATTTGCATGTGCACAAAAGATCCAAGCCGAATGGAGAAACAAATGGAGGAAACAATCTTTTCTACCGAAATTAAATCAATTGATTTGGCTGATTTAGATTGGTTTCCCAATTAGTATTTGAGGTGCATGGCGCAGATTGGTTTCCATAATGGTCAGCCATGGGGCGGATTTGATTTGATTTATTACCAAAATATGAGAGGGGAGGCACCTGATATATGAGCCCCTGGACGAAAAGGAAAAATGATCTTGTCTTTTACTTTGGCATTTTTTTTTATTTTTCGTTACTTTAATTTTTGGAGAGGATTTCATTGAGGGGATTCGGCTAGAAGGAAGAATGGAAGAAAAGGGAATTGATCCAGAGGAAAACCGAAGCAAAGGAGCAACATTGGATTTAAGGGAGTCTTTATTCTCTTTTTCTTATTTCAATGGAAGCGAATATGACTTGTGCTTGTGTTGAAAGTATGCATTTTGTTATGGGAGTAACTTGATATGGGAGTAACTTGATACTTTTGTTATGTTAATTTAATTGTTTGAATTTTATTTGTGGTTGTGATATTGATTTGTTTATGAATTCTTGAATGGTTTGTTTAATTATTTCTTATTTTATTAAGGGATCCGCTAATAATAAATTGAGACCGAAAGGAGAAATTTATATTAGAAGTACTTTTTAAAATAGTCGTAGTTATACAAATAATATTAGGTGAATTTGGTGATGGACCGAAAGGAGAAATTGAATTGCTAGAACAACATAAACAAACTTAAGTACTCGGAGCTACGAAAGTAGTCCAAAAGGCTTTTGGGGGAAAAACACGGGTTATCAAATAGCTTAATGGGTTTAGATTAAAACTGGTAAGCCACGAACGTAGGAGACCTATTTAATCTAGATACGGTGCGAAGTCACGAAAGTGGATAAACATCTACCTTAGGATAATACCCCCTCAATAATTGCAACCCAAATATTATAAAAACAATTAGAAATATACAATCAAAAGTATCATAGTGAAACCATAACCCTAGATATCCATTCTCTCTGGTATTTCTCATCATTTTCTGTTTCTGGAATTTATTTTGCATTCTGTTAATTCAAGTTGCATTCATATAATTCAATCTGCATTCTGTCTGGAATTCAGGCTGAGGTTCTGGAATTTAGTCTGCATTAGTTTATAATTCATTCTGCATTTAGTTAATTCATCCAGCATTTTTATAATTAAGTTTAAAAGAAAACCACTCAATATTTGCTTGTCTAGATTACTGAAAATCGGAAAACCAATACTTACAATACCTCTCTGTGGTTCGATACCCAATTTACTAAGCGATAAGGTCATGCGCTTGTGACCGAATTGTATTAGGATTAGGGATTAAATTGTTAAGCTACCAAAATACCATCACTCATGTACAAGCACATAAACCTCATTAATAACACTTTAAATCTCTAGAATAAAACATATAAACCTCATGTACAAAGAATTAAAACCTCAACAATAACATTTCAAAACATATAAATCTCAACAATAACATTGCATTTACAAAACATATAAACCTCATGTAGAAAAAATTAAAACCTTAACAATAACATTTTACAGCATATAAACCTCAGCAATAACACTGCATTTACAAAGCTTATTTACAAAACATATAAACCTCATGTACAGAGAATTAAAACCTCAACAATAACATTTCAAAGCACATAAACCTCAACAATAACACTGCATTTACAAAAAATATAAACCTCATATACAAATAATTAAAACCTCAACAATAACATTTCAAAGCATATAAATCTCAACAATAACACTTCATTTACAAAGCATATAAACCTCATGCACAAAGCCTTGAAAATTTTAATGGTTGCAGACTGAGATTTCAAAACTTGAAAATTTAAAGTGCTCGTGAGTTTTACTTTTAAAAAAACAAATGACTTTAAAATTACTCAAAAGTATTTCTTCATGGATCTTATTTGAAAGATAAAATCGAATAGAAAATGTTCGTATTTTTAGATTCGTAAAATTCATCACGGATCATCGAAAAAGTAAATTATAATGATCAGAGAAAAAAAAAGTGAGTGAAAGGAATCTTTCCGTTTTTGGCTTGAAGACAAAAGTAGTTAGGAGTTAAAATTATACATATTTAGAATTTTAATGCTTTCAGACAGAGGTTTACATGTTTGTGAGTAGCATTATAAAATGTTATAAACATAGCTTTAAATGTTTTGATATTAGCGCTGAAAATGTAAGTTAGACAACATTTGAAGTTTTTTCTGTTAAACTACTTGGGGGACGCGCTCGAATATGATGGCTCGGGTAACAAAACATTTCTCATAATTTTAAACAATAACATCGTTTAAAGAAAACCTAAAAAAATAGCACGAACTCCATGAAACAATAATGTCCAAAGCTGAAAGTTGTTCACAAAAGACGCCACCAACAAATGCGTCCCGTCTGACGACATTATGTATCCATTATATCTTTATTTTCTTTTGTTTGTCATGGGATTGTGGGTGATGAGATTTTATGAATTCAAAAACACATTAATTAATTAATGAGAACTCATATTCACGAGTTTGTATGAGAATGACTGTGAAAATTTGCTGAAATAAATATTTAGTTGTACTGCGACAAAGTTGTGAAAAAAAATCTAATTTGAAAAAGATATTCATAAAAAATTATATATTTTTTCTTTTTTAAAGACTTGTTGTCAATAATATTTTTTTATTTATAATTATTGATAAATTCTGATCTATTCATAATTGTTAATAATTTAAATTAAAATACGATTATATTTAGAAAAATAAAAAATTATAAAAAATAAAATTATCATGAAAAGAATACAGAATTAATTGTGTGAAATATAGTAAAAATAAAAGTGACGGTGAATATATAATTCATGATTAATGGGTAATAACGAAATCAAACAAAATTCACTAGTCATGAAAAAAAAAAGTTTGATAAGATTTAATGGGTAATAACGAGTTGAAAAGAAATACGGATTTATTTTGTTTTCCTTCTATATTCATGAATTAACAAAGCATGTTAGCGGCGGCAAAGCGGTTTTTCATTTGTACTAATCTGAAAGTACAGAGCGGCAAAGCAAATCAAGAGATCTCAATTCGTTCAGAGTCCGTGTCCCTCCTGTACCTGAGGTGCAATTTAAACCTATATATAACTGTAGGAGTCTGCTTTGAGATTCGTGCCAAGTTAAATGAACGGTCCAGGTTTAATATTTACAACTCAGGTACCTGAGACGATACGGATTCATTCGTTCAGACTTCAGACCAACTCCCCAGGGCCCCACACAAAATATTTCTCTTTTAATATAAAGCAGCAAAACATTGCCAACTACTTTACTGTAACTATGTAAGACATACTATATCTGTTTATCTTCTGGCCGGTAGCAAGTTCTTCTCTCAATTTTTGAAGGCACCTCATGGCTTTCATGAGCAGAATTATTTTTATCAATATATTAAATATTTTATCGGGATATAGAAAACTGGTTTTTTGAAGTCTCTGTATTTCAAATAATTGATGACCAAGGTATATTTCTGAATATTTTTCTAAGAAATCAAATCAATAATTAATTTGGTTTATTTCTTAAAATATGTTTAAAAAATTGAGTCAATAATTTAGTTCTTTTTAGTACATAAAAATATTTTTCTAATTTTCGACGAAGTATTTAATATATGTTTAAAAAAGAAAATACTGTTTCACGTCATGCACGGTAAAATTAAGCTGTCAACTTTCATCAACTAATTATATTATATCCAACAAAATTACAAAACCCATGGATACACGTGCTTTCCTAGGGGAAGGGGACGGACCACTTTTTAGCAGTGTTCGAAATTTCCGATTTTTTATTAATAGAAAATAATTTAATAAAATATCGAGATTCGAGACCGTTTGTGATTTTTATCGATAAATAAGAAGTACGGGTTAAGTAAACCCGTCCCGTGAACAGCACAATTTGTTCCGTCTGGATTAATAACATTTTTAACGCTAAGTAATTGCGGTAAAAAAAAAAAATGGGACGCTTTTCTTTAACCCGTCCAAGTAATCGTGGTAAAAAAAAAAAAAGGGACGCTTTTATTTAACCCGTCCGGCTTGGACGGTATTGCTTAACCCGTCCGGTAAAAAAAAAAAAAAAAAAAAACAGGCCGAGATAAGACACCCCGTCCCACAGCGAAATAACCCACTCCTCCTTCCTTTCCCCTCGGTCCCTCTCGCTTTCGCTCCGTCCTCTGTGTTCCCTCCTTCACTCCTCACGCCTTCACGCGGTGCTGCTGCAGACCGACAAAAAATTAATTTCGGGTCCACATTACGCACACCATCTCCAGGACGGGTCAAGGCAACCCGTCTGAACCGTTAATTTCGGCAAAGCTGCCTCTCTCCCATCAATTAAGGTAATTTTTTTAAAATAAATTAGTGTAAAATTAAGTTAATTAGTAATCATTTCTAATTGAATTTGTTATTGAACTATTGATTATAGTTAATTTTATTAATTTGTAAATTGTATTTTAAAAGAATTAATAAATTAGGGTTTAGTGTTTAGAAGAATTAATTTATTTGTAGACTCATTTGATATGGTATGAATTAATTTTGTTTAATTTATTTATTTAAATTAGTCCATAGCATAGAATTTATAGTATTATTTTGATAATATTTTAGCCTAAAGTTCATGGTTCATTAATTTAAATTTTTGATAATGCAAATAATTTAGGTACCACACGATAGTTATTTTATTAATCTATTATAAAAATGAATTGAATTGAATTAATTAGATTTCATGTTATTAGTTTGTTAAATGTATTTTGCAAGACATGATAAAGTTTGCAAGACATAATTAGTAATTTATTTATTAATGTGAGAGGTGAGAGGTTAGTAAATTTAGATTGTTATTAATTTTTATAAAATGTTATGCATGCAGAATGTCAAGCAGTTGTGATCCGTGTGACCCTTCAGATGCTGTAGCTGCATTTAATGATTCTGGTTTTGATTCGTCATGGTCAGCAAGTAATTTTAGCAATTTATTATGGATGCCGCATGACCAACATAAGGTCTCACGAATCCATGATGATGTAAGTTATTCCATGAATCATTTAATATTTTTTTTATAAAATGATATAACTATTTGAATTACAATATTTTTATTTTAATCAAATTGTATAACATTGACAGGATTACAGAAATGTAGGAGTGGACCCTCGAGGTATCTGGACTGGGATTGAGTACCACGACCTTTGCAAACCATTCTTGCTTAGACTCGATTTGTATCAGGTTTCTCAAATGGGTCACATGAAAATTGACCCATCACTCCTCGCTAGTCTCGTGGAGCGATGGAGACCAGAGACCCACAGTTTTCATCTTCCCGTAGGAGAGATGACAATTACGCTGCAGGATGTTTCTTGTCTCTGGGCGCTACCGATCATGGGGTTACCGGTGACGGGTCCTTCAGACCGTGCTTGGTCTATCTTAGTGGATCAGCTTCTTGGAAATGGGACCGCAAGTGTGGTGCTTAAAAAAAGAAGAGATCGGGGCCGAATGACGCGGAAGAGGTTCGTTCGCAATTTGGGTATGCTATAAATTTGAGAGAATTCCGTGATCGATTTGCTGGAATGCTAAACCCGGAACCGAATGAGCCTACAGAGGAGCAGGTACGCCAGTACACAAGGGCATATGTACTCGATTTATTCGGGTCTATATTTTTTGCTGATTCGTCGGGGGATTCGGTTCCGGCAATGTATTTACAATTTCTAGCAAATCTTGATTCCTCGGAACAGTACAATTGGGGTGGGGCTGTTCTAGCTTATCTCTATAGGAGCCTTTGTGTTGCGGTTCAGCGTAAAACAAAGCTTATGTGGGCCAACTGTGCTTTTACAACATTGGTGTTGGTCTCGATTATCAACCGGCTGTCCTCGTCCCTTAAATGATTGGTGCTTTTCTATTGTGTACTTTTTTCATCAAATTCTCGGCAATGTGTTGTGAGCACAATTTGTGGACGCACTCGCCACCATCCTCGTACCAACCACCGTATCTATCGGTGAATACTTTTTTGATCCCCATGTGCCGATCAGAAACAGCACACATGAACTTATTACCAATTACCTCCAGACGCAACCACCTCATGAACCATCCCCATGTCTGGAAACTCTCTTCCCCGACTAATGCAAAAGCCAGAGAAAGCAACTGGTTCTCAGCATCGTAACCGCACGTTATCAGCAATCTCCCTTGATACCTACCAGAAAGGAAGCATGCATCAATACTAATGATTGGCCTGAGATGAGGCACTGCAGCAATGCACGGACCGTAAGCCCATGCATCAATACTAATTTTTTTTTCGGTTAGTTTAGTTGGTTAATTAGGTGTTTAATTGTTAACCGGACGGGTTTAGTTGGTCCGTCCGCAGGGACGGGTTCACTTACCCTGTTCTTCTTAGTTTTAAAAAAAATTTGCAAACGGTATTGAATCTCGATATTTTAATAATTTATTTTCTATTAATAAAAAATTCGGTTCGAAATTTTCTCAAATGATATTTATTTTTTCAAATTATTTTCTAAATGATACAGAAAAAAATATTGGATAAAAAAGTTGATGCAGAGAAGACGCTGGAGTCTGGAGACCCCCAAACCACATTTGTCCGCATTTTTTATAACTCACCGTAGCCACGTGAAAAAGCAAGTCAAACAACCAAATTTTTTATTAATAGAAATAAAATAAAATAAATATCGAAAAAGGGGAGTACTTGCGGGTTTTTGCGAAAAGTAGGTAGAACGGGTTGTGATAACCCGTCCCACCGGACGGGTCCAATAAACCCGTCCCGGTTACATCCCTAATCCTCCACGCTTAACCAAATTCGTGCAAAAAAAAACACATGGCCGGGTTTAGACAACCCGTCCCGTAAAAAAATAAAAATAAAATCTGGACGGGTTTACAGGACCCGTCCCGAATTTAAAAAAAAAATTATCTGGACGGTTTTGTTAAACCCGTCCCGGCGGAAAAAAAAATAAAAATAAAAATAGGACGGGTTGTTTTACACCATCCAGCTACATTTAATACCCTCCACGCACAATGACCGATCATTTTCAATTATCGGTCACTTAGATAGCAGAAGGCGTTCAGAGAGACAGAAGCTCATTGTTAGTGTAATAATCTAGAAGTCAATAATACGATAATTTATCATAAAGCTTTGTTCATGAATTGGATGATTAATATCATTTTGTTGCATTGAGTATTATTGAATTTATGGATCATTTCGAGTTCATGACTGAAATTGTGAAACTCCATAATATAGATGATATATACTCTTAAAAAGTCACTGACCATGGTAATTAGCAGGAACACTAATTACCGCGATAAGATTAGTATGTGGATTAAAAGATGGTTAAGTTTTACAAACCACCTGACACGAGATGTCATTTTAATCACATAGATACATGTTCTAGGAACATGGTATTTGACAGACCCCGAATGAAACATTAAATAGAATTGTGTTCGTGTCATTAATGTTTTCATTCAGTGTTAAGTTCTAAAGTATGAGGTATTCATCTTTCCTACTAAGAAATGTATATGTGTGATTGTTATCAAACGCTGTCGGTAAAATGCAGTTATAACGGTAGCTCTTCGGTATACATGGCTTAGCTGAGGTAGTGATGGTTTACCAAGAATACTATTTGTCCCTCGTATCTCTATACGAGCTATAGCATCACTGGGCCCCTTGATAGAGTAAGATTATCTGCTAGCGGTATAATTACAAGAGTAATTATATTTGATAATTTGCTCAAGATCAATAAAAGATTCAGTTAGCAAGGATGACACACATCTACCTTGAAACTAATCTGATAGCTATGAGACAGAAGAACAGACACAAGTGAATTGTTTACTGGATCGTGATATTGTACAGTACAGCATCATCTATGTAATTGGATGGTCATGATGTGTTGCCAGATGCCGCTCATGATTATAGAAGTTAAAACAGTTTTAACTCTGTTTACCAACATAACACAGATCCTATTGGGTCACACCATATAGGAGTTAATCGGAGAATCTTATTGTGATTGATTATAAATTGGTTATGATCAATAGTAAGATGGTTATAATTAATTATACGTGTTATAATTAAATTATAAATGTTATGTAAAAATAACAAGCAAAAACATTGGTTAATTTATAAACGTGTGTGACACGTTGTATAAAAGTTAACCGGTTAATTTATAAATGTGCAGGACACATTGTATAAATTACCGAAACAACAACCGCAAGAAAAATATATATAATTGTTCAGAATAATTATACGAATATTATTTGTATTCGGGCCGAGGGCATTCGGGTCTTTTCAGATTCGTCCTTATCCGCATGACATGTCATCAATCCTATCCAGATGACACGTCGTCGATACCGAAACAAACAACCGCAGAAAAATATATATAATTGTTCAGAATAATTATACGAATATTATTTGTATTCGGGCCGAGGGCATTCGGGTCTTTTCAGATTCGTGCTTATCTGCATGACATTGTTAGTTTGTAATAATCTAGAAGTCAATAATACGATAAGTTAATCATAAAACTTTGTTCATGAATTGAATGTTTATTTATATATCATTTTGTTGCCTTGAGTATTATTGAAATTATGGATCATTTCGAGTTCATGACTGAAATTGTGAAACTCCATAATATAGATAATATATATACTCTTAAAAGTCACTGACCAAGGTAATTAGCAGGAACACTAATTACCGCGATAAGGTTAGCATGTGGATTAAAAGATGGTTAAGTTTTACAAACCACCTGACACGAGATGTCATTTTAATCACATGAATACATGTTCTAGGAACATGGTATTTGACAGACCCCGAATGAAACATTAAATAGAATTGTGTTCGTGTCATTTATGTTTTCATTCAGTGTCAAAGTTCTAAAGTATGAGGTATTTATCGTTCCCACTAAGAAATATATATGAGTAAGTGTTATCTAATGCTGTCCGTAAAAAGCAGCCATAACGGTAGCATTTCCATATATATAACTTAGCTGAGGAAGTGATAGTCTACCAAGAATACTACTTGTCCCTCGTATCTCTATACGAGCTATAGCATCACTGGGTCCCTTGATAGAGTTAGATTATCTGCATGCGGTATAATTACAAGAGTAATTATATTTGATAATCTACTCAAGATCAAGAAAAGATACAGTTACCAAAGATGACACACAGCTACCTTGAAACTGATCTGATAGCTATGAGGCAGAAGAACTGACACAAGTAAATTGTTTACTGGATCATGATATTGTACAGTACAGCATCATCTGTGTAATTGGATGGTCATGATGTGTTGCCAGATGCCACCCATGACTAACAGAAGTTAAAACAGTTTTAACTCTGTTTACCAACATAACACAGATCCTATTGGGTCACACCATATAGGAGCTACTCGGAGAATCTTACTGATTAATTATAAATTGATTATAATTAATATTAAGATGGTTATAATTAATTATACGTGATATAATTAAATTATAAATGTCATTTAGAATGACAAGCAGAAACAACGGTTAATTTATAAACGTACACGTTACGTTGTATAAAAGTTACCGAACAATAACCGAAAAGAAATATAATTGTATATGACAATTATATATATTTGATTTGGAATTTTAATTGTTAATTATGGATTTGAATTATGGATTTAAAAGCCCAAAATAATCAAAGCCTTAATTAAAATTAAAAGCCCAAAGGCAAAAGCCCAAAATCAAAGCCTTACACTATTCATGCCTTAATGGGCCAAGGGTATTTTGGTCATTTCCACCCTATGCCGACTTCCCTTGTGTTGACATGTGTCATGTGAGGTGGCAAGGGTATTTTGGTCATTTCACATGATAAAAGGGTGAGGTGTCAAGGGCTTTTGGTAAATAGATTTGTTTTGAGGGGTATTTTGGTCTTTTGCAAACCTTCTCAAAAGTCTATAAATAGAGGGGTAGGGGTAGAGAGAAAGACTTACTAATTCACGTGTTAATCTGATTACTTCGTTAATCGGTTTTCCCTCTCTTCCCTGATTTCGGTTATTACGAGATTCGGAAAAATATATTTTTAGATTCTGCGGTATTTCATGTTTTGCTTTATTAGTAAAACAGAATAACTTGCATTCTTAAATATATTTAATCTGTCTCTTTTTCGGTGAATAGTGTTTCTGCAGAATTCTGCGATTTACGGTATTTCTGGCAGAAGAAGTAAATCGCTTTCCGGTTAGTCCTGGTGGATAACCAATAGAGGTATCACACGTGTGATACTGCGAGTCGATTCCATCCCTGGTGAGGCTCTACTCGCTCGGTCTGCATTCCAACTGAGATTTGGAATCAAGGTATAAATTGTTATATTAATCTATTTAATTTGTAAATAGATTTAATGCTTTAGAAAATCAATTATGGAGTAGATCTGTAAATAGGATTAAACGGATCTTCTTGATTCATTTAATCCGTAGCTTAAGGTAGATGTAAAAATTTTTGTTTTACTCTTTCCTCACCTTAAGCTAAATCAATGGGTTTGAACCGTTCACGAAAACCCAACAGACATGTCATCGATCCTATCCAGATGACACGTCATCGATCTTATCCACATGACATGTCATCCTTATCCATTCAATGGCATATCTTGTAAATAGGCCGAACTTGGAGGCATTTTGGTCTTTTGGCAACCGACCCTAAACCCTATAAATAGGGGTGGAGGGGTAGAGAGAAATTTGCTAATTCACTCATACCGTTTCGTGTCGAAACGGATCGGTATTTTCTCTCTTTCTCGGTTTCTCTCCCAAATAGTGTTTCGGTTGAGAAAAGAAAGTTATACGTAGTTGACGTATAATCTTGCGAGTTGTTGTGAGGTATATTTACGGGATCGATGAATAGTGTTTTACCGAATTTCGCGGTATGTCAGTTTTGCATATTGATGAAACTAAGCAACCGAAAATTCGTGTTTACGGGTTTTCGTCTTTTTCCCTGTGAATAGTGTTTTTGCATAATTCCGCGGTTTACGGTATTTCTGGCAGAAGAAATAAACCGCTCTCCGGTTAGTCCTGGTGGATAACCGATAGAGGTATCACACGTGTGATACTCCGAGTCGATTCCTTCCCTGGTGAGGCTCTACTCGCTCGGTCTGCATTCCAACTGTGATTTGGAAACAAGGTATAAATATGCTATATTAATCTATTTAATTGGTAAGTAGATTAAAGTTTTAGAAATCAATCATGGAGTAGATCTGTAAAATGATTAAATTGGGTTTTGATGCCAAAGGAATACTGAAGGTGGACCGCCTTGGAAAGTTTTCTGACATACCCCATTTAATCCTGAGCTTAAGTTGGCCGTAGAAATTTTTGTTCTACGGTCATTCCGCAACTTAAGCCTAAACGGGTTTTGGTTACAGTACCGTGAAACCCCAACACTCATCACACTCAGACAGAGAGAAGTAATTGTTGTAGATAGCGAAATCAAATTTTAAATAGGTAACTCCTTAATTATATTTTATGCTATATCATTCAGTAATTTTTATAAAATAATTTAATTAATATTATTTTTTATTAATGTAATAATAATAATATGTAATTTATTCATTATTGTGTAAGTTAATAATATGTAATTTTTATTTAATTAATATTAGTTACGAATATATTTCAATAGGTAAATTTTGTAAGGTATCACTAAAATGTTATCAAATTTAATTTGTTTTTACGTAATTTTGAACTTTATATTTGTTCAATTAAATGATTTTGTTATTTTCTGCTATGTCATTTAGTAACTCTTGTAGAATAATTTAATTAATATTAGTTTTTATTATTATAATAATAATAATATGTGATTTATTCATTGTTGTTCAGGTTAATTTATAAAAATAATTAATCATGTTGATGCTGAGGATTTATTTTGGTGGTGAAATACGACAGGGTCGTAAAGGAGTAGAGTATAGTATTAGTCCTCAATTCTCATTGAGTGTGACTGATGAACACGGTTGGTATGATGTGAAAGGTGAAATTTATCGCCAACTTGGATATTCCGAGAATGAGTATAACCTAAAAGCACATGCACGGGTTAATGTTGGTACAACAACCCGACGTTATTATGAGAAAATTGAAATCGTGTGCGATCAGAGTTGGAGAGGTATTTATATCCAAAGTATGCGTGCCCAAACCCAGTATACTTTTCTTGATTTATACATTGAGTTGGTTCCAATCATCGGTGAAATACAACCGCAGTTATTCATTAATAGTATGGTACCAGAACCAAATCCAGAACCTCGACAGACCCAATATAGTGATAACTATGCAGGTCCCAGTTTCTTCGAACCCTATCAGACACAACAAACACCGAGGCAAGACCCTCAACAGACCCAATATAGTGGTAACTATGGGAGTCCCAGTTTCTTTGAACCCTATCCGACACAAAAAACACCGAGGCGAGACCTTTATCTGCATCCTTATCCCAATCTGAACGAGTTGTCACCGTCTGTTCAGACATAATACAATAATCAGAATAGCCCATGGATCGATCCACCGGAGGCAGCTGATCCTAATACTGATTTTGATGATGTGCCGCAAAGTGATGATGAAGAGGACGCTAACTCATGTGAGGATGACGCTGACTAGGATAATGAAACTGATTCAGAAGGGGATGTCCGGGATGATACCTCAACATAATCACACCAAACACCACGCGTTCAGGCTGAACATTTTCCCATAAGTGACCGCGGTGTAAGTCACCCTGTGGCAAGCTTCAATGACACCTCAGCATTTCAACCCACAGATGTCAACTTCTTCAGTAGGCCGAAACATGTTCATGATACACTTGCTTTAGGTAATGAGTTCTCTTCAAAAAAGGCTCTACAATTGAAAATAAATAGTTATTACATCAAAAAGAATATTGAAGTAAAAATTACGGGGAGCAATAGAACTAGCATGGTAGTCAATTGCAAGGACACCAGGTGTGCATGGCGTTTGTATGCTAAGTCTGGATTATTTTCATCTAAGTGGGAAATTAGAACAATTTCAGGACCACATACATGCCATGCCGATGCTTCTCGTACCGATCATGCACAATTAATTGCAAAAATGGTCGTCGGTGTTATACGAGAAGATATTAGGGAGAATGTTGCCTTAACCATTAAAAGCGTTAAATGGCTAGTCCGTAAAAAATACAAGGGAATCATTCCCAAATATAACAAGTTCTGGCGTGGTCGAGAGCTGGCAATCGCACAACTATTCGGTAGTTGGGAAAAATCTTACGACCTTCTCACTCCATTGTTGGAAGCAATTAAAAAAGACAATCCAGGAACAAAATTCGGAGTTGCGCACGAACCCACAGGAGATCCAACAGAAAGGTTGTTTATGTTGGGTTTTGCGGGGTGGTATAACCAAAACCCCTTTTAGGCTTAAGTTGCGGAATGACCGTAGAACAAAAATTTCTACGGCCAACTTAAGCTCAGGATTAAACGGGGTATGTCAGGAAACTTTCCAAGGCGGTCCACCTTCAGTATTCCTTTGGCATCAAAACCCAATTTAATCCTTTTACAGATCTACTCCATGATTGATTTCTAAAACTTTAATCTACTTACAAATTAAATAGATTAATATAACATATTTATACCTTGTTTCCAAATCACAGTTGGAATGCAGACCGAGCGAGTAGAGCCTCACCAGGGAAGGAATCGACTCGGAGTATCACACGTGTGATACCTCTATCGGTTATCCACCAGGACTAACCGGAGAGCGGTTTATTTCTTCTGCCAGAAATACCGTAAACCGCGGAATTCTGCAAAAACACTATTCACAGGGAAAAGACGAAAACCCGTAAACACGAATTTTCGGTTGCTCAGTTTCATCAATATGCAAAACTGACATACCGCTAAATTCGGTAAAACACTATTCATCGATCCCGTAAATATTCTCCACAACAACCCGCAAGATTATACGTCAACTACGTATAACTTTCTTTTCTCAACCGAAACACTATTTGGGAGAGAAACCGAGAAAGAGAGAAAATACCGATTCGTTTCTGCACGAAAAGATACATGTGAATGTGCATATGTATATATGTGAATATATCTTTCTCTCTCTACCCCTCCACCCCTATTTATAGTGTTTAGATTCGGTTGCAAAAGACCAAAATGCCCTCCAAGTTCGGCCTATTTACAAGATATGCCATTGACACCTCATCCTTTTATATGTGAAATGACCAAAATACCCCTTCCACACCCTTCCACATTCTTCTCCATGCTTCTACACATGCAAGGTGGCATAGGTGTGAAATGACCATTTTGCCCTTGTGGATAGGATTGATGACATGTCATCTGGATAGGATCAATGACGTGTCATGCGGATAAGCACGAATCTGAAAAGACCCGAATGCCCTCGGCCCGAACACAAATAATATTCGTATAATTATTCTGAACAATTATATATATATTTTTCTTTCGGTTATTTGTTTCGGTATCGATGACGTGTCATCTGGATAGGATCGATGACGTGTCATGCGGATAAGGACGAATCTGAAAAGACTCGAATGCCCTCGGCCCGAACACAAATAATATTCGTATAATTATTCTGAATAATTATATATATTTTTCTTGCGGTTATTTGTTGTTTCGATAATTTATACAATGTGTCCTGCACATTTATAAATTAACCGGTTAACTTTTATACAACGTGTCATACACGTTTATAAATTAACCAATGTTTTTGCTTGTTATTTTTACATAACATTTATAATTTAATTATAACACGTATAATTAATTATAACCATCTTAATATTAATTATAATCAATTTATAATTAATCAGTAAGATTCTCCGAGTAGCTCCTATATGGTGTGACCCAATAGGATCTGTGTTATGTTGGTAAACAGAGTTAAAACTGTTTTAACTTCTGTTAGTCATGGGTGGCATCTGGCAACACATCATGACCATCCAATTACACAGATGATGCTGTACTGTACAATATCACGATCCAGTAAACAATTTACTTGTGTCTGTTCTTCTGTCTCATAGCTATCAGATTAGTTTCAAGGTAGATGTGTGTCATCCTTGCTAACTTAATCTTTTCTTGATCTTGAGCAGATTATCAAATATAATTACTCTTGTAATTATACCGCTAGCAGATAATCTTACTCTATCAAGGGGCCCAGTGATGCTATAGCTCGTATAGAGATACGAGGGACAAATAGTATTCTTGGTAAACTATCACTTCCTCAGCTAAGCTATACATATGGAAAAGCTACCGTTATGACTGCTCTTTACGGACAGCGGTAGATAGCAATCACACATACATATTTCTTAGTGGGAACGATAAATACCTCATACTTTGGAACGTGACACTGAATGAAAAACATTAATGACACGAACACAATTCTATTTAATGTTTCATTCGGGTCTGTCAAATACCATGTTCCTAGAACATGTATCTATGTGATTAAAATGACATCTCGTGTCAAGTGGTTTGTAAAACTTAACCATCTTTTAATCCACATACTAACCTTATCGCGGTAATTAGTGTTCCTGCTAATTACCTTGGTCAGTGACCTTTTAAGAGTATATATCATCTATATTATGGAGTTTCACAATTTCAGTCATGAACTCGAAATGATCCATAAATTCAATAATACTCAAGGCAACAAAATGATATATAAATAAACATTCAATTCATGAACAAAGCTTTATGATAAATTATCGTATTATTGACTTCTAGATTATTACAAACTAACAGTTTAAGGCAGCTACGTGGGCTTACGGTCCGTGCATTGCTGCAGTGCCTCATCTCAGGCCAATCATTAGTATTGATGCATGCTTCCTTTCTGGTAGGTATCAAGGGAGATTGCTGATAGCGTGCGGTTACGATGCTGAGAACCAGTTGCTTCCTCTGGCTTTTGCATTAGTCGGGGAAGAGAGTTTCCAGACATGGGGATGGTTCATGAGGTGGCTGCGTCTGGAGGTAATTGGTAATAAGTTCATGTGCGTTGTTTCTGATCGGCACATGGGGATCAAGAAAGTATTCACCGATAGATACGGTGGTTGGTACGAGGATGGTGGCGAGTGCGTTCACAGATTGTGCTCACAACATACTTTGCAATTTAGCATCCATACCGTTGTCTCTGAGAAGGCCACAACTTGCTTTCAGAAAAAATTTCCCTATTTTCTTGAGTGCCCTCGATTTCGTCAATCCAATAGCTGCTGATATTATCTTTATCCCTCGTAATGTCTATAAAATAAAAAAAAGTGGTAAGTCCATTGAAAGAATAATAACATCTCATTAATATTTTTAATTTGTAAAACTTACATCACGTGTCGATTTCGGAGCACCGGGAATGTACCATACTTTGCCAATCTCATCTCTGTATTCTGGAATGGGATCATCAAGACTCTCTATGCACCGCTTTCCTAAGAAGATGTTGAACATGCCATTCTCTTGGAACCAACTTCGATATGGCAATATGTCGTAATGACTCCAATACCCGGTTGGAACAACCAAGTGGCCTTCTGGATTAGATGCCTCATTTACGTAATTCTGGTGCACATTAGACCAATTTACTAGTCCCACATTGGCACTGTGAACAAATTTATGTAACCGGCGTACCTCATCCTCGGGAAGCGGCAGTGGTGGCGGGAGCGGCTGTGCATACCCAAATTGCCTCATCACACGATCTGGATAATAGTGCTCAATTATCCAAAAGTGCACAAGTGGCACACGAGCTAGCCATACACCCCTTTCGTCATTAACCCGTGATGGCAGCTTACATGGTATCTGATTTAACAATACGTTGTAGGGCTCCCAATTTATCATGTAATCTTCGAGCTTCTGCAGTTCGTTGCGGAAGTAACTAACTCCACTCCGATTGTGACCTTGGCGATAATCATGGAGACAACACCACTTATCTCCGAATGCTGGACACTCTTCTTCATTTGGACTGCCCCAATTTGGACTCCAATCATTTAAGGGACGAGGACAACCGGTTGGTAAACGAGACCAACACCAATGTTGTAGAAGCACAGTTGGCCCTGACATAAGCTTTGTTTTCCGCTGAACCGCAACACAAAGACTTCTGTAGAGATAAGCTAGAACAGCCCCACCCCAGTTGTACTGTTCCGGGGAATCAAGATTTTCTAGAAATTGTAAATACATTGCCGGAACCGAATCTCCAGACGAATCAGCAAAAAACATAGACCCGAACAAATCAAGTACATACGCCCTTGTGTAATGGCGTATCTGCTCATCTGTCGGCTCACCGGGTTCCGTATTTGGCATTGCAGCAAATTAAATACGCAACTCCTTCAAACTTATAGCATACCCAGAAGTTGTTCGAACCTCTTGCGTTTCGTTTGACCCCGATCTCTTTTTCTTTTTAAGCACCGCACTTGCGGTCCCATTTCCAAGAAGTTGATCCACTAAGATAGACCAAGTACGGTCTGAAGGACCTGTCACCGGTAACCCTACGATCGGCAGCGCCCAGAGACAAGAAACATCCTGTAGCGTAATTGTCATCTCTCCCACGGGAAGATGAAAACTGTGGGTCTCTGGTCTCTATCGCTCCACGAGACCAGCGAGGAGTGCTGGGTCAATTTTTATGTGAGTCATTTGAGAAACCTGATACAAACCGAGTCTAAGCAAGAATGGTTTGCAAAGGTCGTTGTACTTAATCCCAGTCCAGATACCTCGAGGGTCCACTCCTACATTTCTGTAATCCTGTCAATGTTATAAAATTTAATTAAAGTAAAATATTGTAATTCAAATAGTTATATCATTTTACAAAAAAATAAAATTATATGATTCATGGAGTAACTTACATCATCATGGATTCGTGAGATCTTATGTTGGTCATGCGGCATCCATAATAAATTACTAAAATTATTTGCTGACCATGCTGATTCAAAACCAAAATCATCATGTGCAGCTGCAGCATGTCAAGGGCCACCCGAATCACGACTGCTTGACATTCTGCATGCATGATATTTTTAAAAAAAATTAATAACAATCTAAATTTACTAACCACTAATATTATTAAATAAATTACTAAATTAAGAATAGAACCGAACCGAACCGAACTTGGCAAACCACTAATAAAAATTAAGAATATTATTAAATAAATTACTAAAATTACTAACCACTAATAAAAATTAATGACATTCTGCATGCATGATATTCGTGAAACCGAACCGAACTTGGCAAACCAAAGTTATCATTAAGTTTTAAAAATAGAATCGAACCGACCCGAATTAGCATTGCAACCGAACCGAACCAAAGTTTTATTTTGGTTTGCTCGGTTTGTTCGGTTCAAACCGAAATATATTAATTTTTTTAATTAAAATAATTGATTATAAACTGGACTATTAAGAAATAAACTAAGATAACAATTGATTAAGAAATAAACCGGAGTATTAACAAATAAAAGGGTGTGGTTCCGATCAAATTCATATTATATGCAAGTTCGGTCGGTTTAGTTATTTTGGTTTTAAATTTTTTTCAAATCGAACCGAACCGAAGTTATAATTCGATTTTGAAAAACCAACCGAATTGATCCAATAAACTGAAATAACCGAACCGATCCAATAAACAGAAATAACCGAACCGATCCAATAAACCAAAATAACCGAACTAATTCGGTTCAGTCTAAAACCGAACCGTTTGAACACTCCTAATCAAATATTTTAAAATGCAATTAATAAATTAATAAAATTCACTATAATCAATAATTTGATAACAAATCAAATTAGAAATGACTATAAATTAACATACTTTTATACTAATTGATTTTAATTATATTTAAAAAAAAAAACCTGAAGGAGCGGGTCTGATGGAGAACGGCGAAATTAACCAAGCCGGACGGGTTGCCTCAGTCCGTCCTATAGATCACCCTGGTCCGGATCGGGTTGGGTCGCCTTCGTTCGCCTGTCTCCGTTTTTTACTGAGTGCGGAGGGGAGACGGGAGACACCGACACCGAAAGCGAAAGGAAAGAGGGAGGGCGATAAAACAAATGTGGGACGGGTCCTCTTAACCCGTCCAAGCTTTAATTTTTTTTTTGGGTCGGGACGGGCCCTCTTAACCCGTCCAGAATTTTTTTTTTTTTGGGTCGGGACGGGACCTCTTAACCCGTCCAGGATTTATTTTTTATTTTTTTGGGTCGGGACGGGATTCCTTAACCCGTCCGGCTTTTTTTTTTAATTTCTCCGTCAAGGTGTTTAGTAGGCGGGCGTAATCGGATATTAACGGACGGGTTAATTAAATCTGTCCGGTGGGACGGGTTCTGACGACCCGATCTACATAATTTTCGCAAATATTTAAAAGTAACCCCTTTTTCGATATTTATTTTATTTTATTTCTATTAATAAAAAATTCGGAGTCAAACAAACCTCTACAGCTCTACTAGTCTACTCTCTCTCCCTCTCTCTCTCTCTATTTAACTGATCTAATCTCCGCCTCTCCCTCTTCCTCGACAAACACTCACTGGCGCCTCGATACTTCCCCCTCCCCTCCCCTCCATCCTTTTCCCCCTCCCTTTGTACCCCATCCCACCCCGTCCTCCCCAAAAGCAAAGAGCCACAATGGCAGGAGGGGAGGAGATAATAAGTGGCGTGGGGTCACGGTCAAGCAGCAGGCAGCTGAGCTGGAGGGCCGGCAGCTTCCGTGACCCCTCTGACGTGTTCCACCGGTCATTGAATGCTGATGACGAGGAGAACCTGAAGTGGGCCGCGCTGGAGAAGCTTCCGACTTACGACCGCGTGCGCCGCGCCATCATCCGCCACGTGGTTGATAACGACGGGGAAGGCAGGAAGTTTGTCTCGAACGAGGTCGACATCTCGAAGCTCGGGTTGCACGACAGGAAGGCGCTCCTTGAGCATATTTTTCGGGTGGTGGAGGAGGACAACGAGCGGTTTCTGAACCGCCTTCGCGATCGCATTGACCGGTGAGTGCTGCAGGAATTATATATTTATATATGTATGGTTTTCATTTGTGCGCGCGCGGTTACTTCCTATAATTTTTTTTTTTTTATTAAAACTTGCTATAAGTTAGTTGGGTAGTTAATGTATGTATGGAACTATGGAAGGATGCTCTCTTGTCGTGTGGTGGAATATATTAGATTTTTGGCACTTCCCTCTGCTGCTGCTGATATAATGGACGGTTGTCATATTGTTCAACTTGGGTCCTTGCGACTAAAATTTATTCAATTTCAATCAGACTGAATATTGTTGCCCATCACCATCCTCTCAGGCATGGCCATTGATACCAACTCTGTTTTTTTTTTCAAATAAAAATCAGCCAAATAAACAATTCTAGTTCTAGAGTTATTTTACTTTGATTTTTATATTAAAAAGATTGTAAGTTTAAATTGGGAAATCATGTGAGTGAGTTGTAGACGTGTACAAGTAGGTGTTCCCTTTCAGAATATTTTTACGTCATACATTCCTTATCTGCGTTAACGGGTTTATTAGAACTCAGGTAGGGGACTGTGACCTATAGGCCCCGTTCGGCTAGGGCCTCCTTAAGCCTCCTTAAGGCTAAAGGAGCCTCCTTTAGCTTCCTTAGCCACTTAATCTTGCCGAACACCGGTTCCTTAGCGCGGATTAAGACAACCTCCTTTAGCCTCCTTTTGTCCGGATCTTAATCCCCTGCCCGTTCCTTAAGGTACCTCCCCCTCTTCCTTTAGCTTCCTTTAGCCATCTTAATCCTTCGCCCCTTCCTTTAGCTTACCGAACAACCCCTCCTTAGCACGGATTATTATTTAATCCACCATGCGTTGCCGAACGGGACCATAAGGGTTAAGAGACCGAATCGTCTGCCCCCCTGGGTGCAGGAAATTCCTGCCCCCAGAGTCACTGCAGAGTGGGCCCCTAGTAAACAGTAACTAGTTAACTTTAACCCTTTAACAGTAACCAGTTAACTTTAATCCTTTAACAGTAACTGGGCCCACTCCGCAGTGACTCTGGGGGCAGGAGATCTGAACTCAAGGGTTAAAGGGTATAAGCCCGCTCAACACAGATAAATCTACCACACAAAAAACTATGTAAATGTTTTCTACTGATTTTTTTGAGACAAGTCGTAGCTACTTTCTCAAATAACAAAACGAACTTGAGAAAGATGCCGGACCAAAGCCACAGCATATGACTCCTTATGTCCTCATCTTAAATGATAATTCCAAAATAAAGAAGAAAATTGTAGGAGAAGAATGAACAACATTTACTCAAAGCAGGGAAACCGACAAATACTTTCGTCTACATATTCCAAGTCCTCGAGTATATAATTTATTTAATTTGTGATTATTGATTCCAAAGCTAAATTATTTATTGCACCTCAACAGTGGTGAAATTTCCCTGTTAATTTATATCTTGAACAAAAGTCAAGCCATTTTTTTTCTCTTTTGTTACAATTTTTTTTGTATTATTTATCTATATCTACTTCTTTATTTATTTCTTGGTATAACCAGGGTAGGTCTTGAACTTCCTAAGCTAGAAGTACGTTATGAAAATTTGACCATAAAGGCCAAAGTGCATGCTGGAGGTCGGGCAATCCCTACTCTGTGGACTACAGCTATCAATTCAATAGAGGTAGCAAATTTTGTGACGATTGCCTCTGAAGCCTTCACTAAGCTCTACTTAAGTCAAACTTTAATGTACTGGGAATAATTAAAAAAGTTTCTCTCAATGGTACCCGGTCAACATCAGTACAAGTCTTGTGCCACGAGTTGTAGAGCAGACCAAACTGATACCAAGAATCAAGGAAATGAATATTTTCTCTTGAAATAGGTAGAAATATTTTTAAACTAAAGTAGCCAGCTAGCAATATTAGCCTTTGTCCCTTTGTCAATTTATGAATCAATTTGCCAATTTGCGTTAAACTTTTCAAAAACTTGATTTTTCATTATATTTTCATGAATTTCATATCTACAAGTATTGCTTTTTTATGTTGAACATTGTACATCTTAATAATTTCACATGATATTGGTTGTTTATCCCTACTGTAATCCATCGTGAAACAAAATGTATAGTTTGAACTTGTCTGGGAGACTGGGATGCATCTTAACTGTTTGGCATTGTCAGCAATTTCTAAATTTTAAAATCTCATCCACTTTTTGGCACTGGGAAGGTCATAATTCTGAACTAATCAACCATGGGCAGGCCCTTGTACCAACTTTCTACTCTGATTTTGCATTACTTGTGCTGAATGAATGGCAGGGAATTTTTGGTAGCTTTGCACCTTCAAAGAAGAAGACCATAACAATACTAGAAGATGTAAGTGGAATATTAAAGCCATCAAGGTGGGTTAAACGTTAAGCTTCAGGGTTTGGTTATTGCTTTAGATATTAATTCTACAAAGAAAGACTTTATCTTTTGTAAACATTTATTTTAGGATGACACTTCTTCTAGGACCTCCAGCATCAGGAAAAACAACTCTCATGCTAGCTCTTGCAGGAAAACTTGACAAGAAGCTCAAAGTGCATATCTTGACCTAGCTCTCCAATTTGATATTATTTGCATTTTACTTTTCAGAATCCACTGCAAAATAAAGATGAAAACTTGGCAGTTCTCATGCTCGTTTATATATGTATAAGTGGCTCCTATATTGCTAGCCATAGGATTGCCTCTGTTTCTGTTTAGAAATTTTACGAACATCAATATATTCCTAGTTTAGCAGTAAGCACCCTTATGGGAACACAAATTTGGCCATAATGGAATCCGAAGAAACAACAGTCATAGATATCTTATACTGAACTGAATGGGATTGCACCAACCAATACATGTCCGATGTACCCAATTACAACTAACCCCTGACTCAAACTTTTATGGGTTTATTAACTTCCAAAATTGATTCCTTAAATGATTAATTTTCATATTAGCAGACATCTGGTAGAATCACTTATTGTGGACATGAGCTCTCAGAGTTTGTTCCCCAGAGGACAAGTGCATACATAAGTCAGCATGATCTTCACTATGGTGAAATGACAGTAAGAGAAACGATCGATTTTTCAGCTCGGTGTCTTGGTACTGGAACAAGGTTTGAGTTGCTGTCTGAATTGTCTAGACGGGAGAGGGATGCTGGAATTAAGCCCGACCCAGAAATCGATGCCTTTATGAAGGCGATGGCAGTTGAAGGAAAGATAAACAACATTGCAACTGATTACATCCTCAAGGTCTTTTTATTTTTTTACTTAAAAAAAATTGTCCTGATATTAACAGCTGTATATTTCACTTCATTGCTTATATACAGATTGATGGTATAATACTCACGATAACAATTTTGTTAGTCATCAATATATGTTAAGTTGGTGTCAAATTAGTTTTAGCATATTTTATAGTGTTTTGTAATTGCAAACACCATGAAGTATGCTAGAGTTTCTTGAGTTACAAATAATAATGAACTGAATATGCAAAGAAAATAGCAACTTATTATTTATTTACTTATTAATTGATGAAACAGATCCTTGGTCTTGATATCTGCTCAGACATCATTGTTGGTGATGAGATGAGGCGAGGAATCTCTGGTGGGCAAAGAAAGCGTGTTACCACCGGTAGGTTCTATTACTTTTAGTTATTGTCATATTATAATGAAGGATGCACACGATTACTGAAAATCATAAATAGTCTCACAGAATTCAACTTGGTGTTACTTCTATGTGTATTTCAAATAATCTCACAGCAGCTCCTTTCATATACTGCAGCGGAGATGTTGGCAGGACCTGCAAGGGCACTTTTCATGGATGAAATATCAACTGGGCTTGACAGTGCCACGACATTCCAAATAGTGAAGTTCATACGGCAAATGGTTCACATATTCAATGGAACCGTGATGGTCTCACTTCTCCAGCCGGCTCCAGAGACCTACAATCTCTTTGATGACATTATCCTTCTGTCAGAGGGGCGGATTGTGTACCATGGCCCGCGGGAAAACATCCTTGAATTTTTCCAGTCAGTCGGCTTCAGATGCCCAGAAAGGAAAGCAGTTGCCGACTTCCTCCAAGAGGTAACCTCAAAAAAAGATCAGGAGCAGTACTGGATGGGCGACCGCAAGTCCTACCGCTATATTTCCTCCCAGGATTTCTCACGCCATTTCAAGTCATTTCACATTGGTGAGCGCCTTACTGAGGAAATTAAAATCCCATATGACAAGTCAAAGATGCATCCTGCAGCTTTGACAACCGAGAAGTACGGGATGTCAAACAAAGAGCTCTTTAAGGCGACTCTGTCAAGGGAGTGGCTTCTGATGAAACGCAACTCATTTGTGTACCAGTTTAGGATTTTTCAGATCACCATCCTTGCATTTGTTGCTATTAGCCTGTTTTTCAGGACAACGATGCCCTATGGTAAAATAACTGACTCGACAAAGTTTTTTGGTGCCTTGTTCTTCAGCCTGACAAGTGTAATGTTCAATGGATTTGCCGAGCTGTCAATAACAGTGACAAAGCTGCCAGTGTTTTACAAGCAGAGGGATTACTTTTTTTTCCCAGCCTGGGCTTTTGTGTTGTCAAATTGGATCCTCTCGATTCCTGTCTCTTTCATAGAGTCCGGAATTTGGCTGATTCTCACGTATTATCCAGTTGGTTATGCACCAGCAGCTAGCCGGTTAGTTTTTATTTCCGTCTTTTGGTTCAGTTGAAATTTGTTAGATACTTGATTTAAATTTTGACTTCTAGGCTTCCAACCAAAGATTTTTTATATTTATAAAATCTCAAATTAGCAAAAAAGTAAATCAAAAGGAAAACCAAAAATATAAAGGAATTCACAAGAACAAGGGAGAGGAGCCACAAACTTCGGGTCAAGTCTTCTTGTCTTTACTTTTGCATGACACGCTATATTTACAAAAAGAGAAGGGAAAAGATTAATTAAAATAACAAAAAACTAAAAGATGAACTAAGAAACAAATAAGTAAATAAATAACAAGAACAAACAAACAATGTTTTTATCAATTCATGTAGACTTTACATTTTCACTCATCACCAGGAGTGTTTAAAAGTATGTTTTCTGCAGGTTCTTTCGACAGTTGTTGGTGTTCTTTTTAATAAATCAATTGGCTGGGGGCCTTTTTCGCTTAATTGCTTCAATTGGTAAAACAAGGGTCGTGGCTAATAGCATAGGGACGTGCACATTGCTTATTTTGTTCGTGCTTGGTGGATTCATCATATCTAAAGGTGAAATTAATTCTTTAATCACGACAAGTCCTCTGTAGCATGCTTGTAAATAATATTTGGTTGTTAAGGCCTTCACATTCTTAAATAATTATTTTGGTGTGTGGATGTATTTGAGTTGCTCTATTTTTGGGCAGATGATATTAAACCTTGGTGGATATGGGGCTTCTGGAGTTCTCCACTGATGTACGGCGTGAATGCTGTATTTATAAATGAATTCCTTGATCCCAGATGGGGCGCGGTATTTTTCTTGTCAGGATTTTTTTTTTCTCATTTGAATCATCAGAAAAATATAAATTAATAGTTTAACAAGGAACCAAATGACAGCTTTACGTGTGTTTTCTGCATTTGTGCATTTCTGGAGCTTAACACTGGAAGTCACCTTCAATTTTCATTTAATCTTTTCAAGTATTTCAGACTATAATTGATTGGCCTAATTGCATGCAGCTCAGCCCAAACTGAACTGATAAAAGAAGCATGTGGCTGTTGTGGGAAAATGTATCTTAGTCTGACATTCACTCTTTTTTAATACCACTACAGCCAAACCCAGACAAAAATATTGATGCACCAACAGTAGGAACAGCAATTCTAAAATCTAGAGCTCTCTTCACAAACGGGTATTGGTATTGGATAGCTGTTGGGGCACTTGCAGGGTTTACAGTTGTCTTCAATTTGCTCTTTGTGCTGACAATGACATACTTAAACCGTAAGTAATAACAACTTATGTTTATTAGTTGTTTTCTACCTATCTGCCTTCTCTATACCATTAAAGCACTGGACTAAGAGCTGCATTACATATTTTGTCATTTAAATTTTTTTTTACATGTGTAATACATGCACAGTCATGTCTGCTAAACTACTGTATTGTATTCCTTTTTCTTTCTAGCTGCCAGCAATGTGCAAAATATTATACTTGATGATGCATCATCAAAAACTAAGAAGGGTCCAAAATCAGGCAATGAGCATTCACCAGGTGCCATGTCAATCACCTTTTTCATATTTATATTGTGTAGTGAGTACAGATTTGGCTACAGTCCTTATTTGCAAAAGGAAACAATTATAACTAGGTGCATGTGAAATAGCATTGAACTTAAATGCTTAAAGTGCTCAGTTAAGCATCTGTTGGCCTGCTCTTTTAGTAACTAAACACAAAAACACACACACACACACACATATATATAATATAATAAAAAATTCTAAAAAAATAGTAAAATATTTCAAAAAAATGTAAAATTTGAACTTTGAAAATAGAGATATGAGCGGGAAGTAAAACACCCTCTTTATTTTCCAAAGCATGATAGCCCATGCCCATCTTTCTCTGTACACACACACAGAGGGAGAGATTGGCTAACTTGCTTTGGGAATTAAAGATGGTGTTTTACTTCGCGCTTGTATCTCTATTTTCAAAGTTTAAATAGTCGGTTCGAACCTTCCAACATGATCTTCATATTAAAATGCGTTTGGAGACCAAATTTTACATATTTTGGAAATTTTTTTTTACTACTTTAGAATTTGAAAATCACAACTTTTCATTATATAAAAAATAATAAAAAATGCAGAAAAGCTGTGAATTTCAAAAATTCTAAAAAAATAGTAAAAAATTTCCAAAAAAATGTAAAATTTGGTCTCCAAACACATTTTAATATGAAGATCACACTGAAATGTTTGAATTGACTATTTGAACTTCGAAAATGAAGATATGAGCATGAAGTAAAACACACTCTTAATTCCCAAAGCAAGTTAGCCCATCTCTCTCTCTGTATATATATATATAAAGGCGAGTTTAGCAGGTGCTTGCAAAAAATTTGATCCTAATTCTCAAAAGTTTCCACAGATAATGCAGTTAACTCAGGAAACAAAGGAATGGTTCTTCCCTTCCAGCCTCTTTCACTTGCTTTTAGTCACTTAAACTACTATGTTGATATGCCTCAGGTAAGTTTATTTTTCATGGAACAAAAGAAATAACAATATTTGAAAAGTTTCAGTTATACATGCAGATTGCGTATAAATAATAGAAATGTCTCATAAGCGAACCAAAAAAAAAGTTTCAAGAAAAGCTATAATGGGAACGTGAAAATGATTCAAATAAGTACCTATTCCAAATAATGATGGTAGTTTAAGTTATACAAGCGGATTGCGTATAAATAATAGCAATGTCTAATAAATGAACAAAAAAAAGTTTCAAGAAAAGCTATAATGGGAACGTGAAATGATTCAAATAATTGCCTATTCCAAATGGTACTGGTCCTGGCTAGTAGGACAAGTTAGCTTAGGACAATTGTATGCTTCTCATCAATTGAACTACGAGAAGGCCAAACTATGCTCAATTAAGTGTACACCTAAATATGAATCAAACAAAGGAGAACAGCAACAATCATTTCAAAAGTTGATAAATTTTAATGGTGCTGTTTCTTCAGGAAATGAAGAATCAAGGGTTTGAGGATGATCGGCTTCAACTACTGTCTGATGTTAGTGGAGCATTTAGACCAGGTATCCTGACAGCATTGGTCGGTGTAAGTGGAGCTGGAAAGACTACACTAATGGATGTTCTTGCTGGAAGAAAAACAGGAGGTTATATTGAAGGAGAGATCAGCATTTCAGGGTACCCAAAAAAGCAAGAGACATTTGCACGCATTAGTGGTTACTGTGAGCAGAATGATATTCATTCACCCAATTTAACTGTCTATGAATCTTTAGTTTACTCAGCTTGGCTGCGTCTTTCACCGGAGATAAATGGCAGAACTCGAATGGTAGTTTCTAGTATTTTCTCTGTTTACTTGGATTTTGGGTTTTAATTACTAATTTGAAGAAAAATAGATCAAAGCATCCTTTTGTTTTTCACCCTTGTGTGGAGATAAAATATGAGAGATCAATGGTGTTTTGCCTTTTATTTTTCTTTCACTTGGAATTAATGTTTTGACTTTATCAGTTATTTTTTCTCGTTTCTTAAATCAAGCTTAAATTGGCCAAGTGCTCAAGAAATAATTCAAACTTCCTTTTTAACTCCCTTTTCTTATATTTCATTTGAAGTCATGAATTATGATTCAGTAACCCCATTTTGGCCCTAACTTTTGAAGTAGCAATCAGATAAACAACCCTAACAAAAGAAATATTTGTTTAATATTTCAGATAGGAGAAAAAAAAAAGTTGCAGCTTCTTGAAACTTTTTTCTTAATTAGAGTGTTCTATTATTTGCAATAGATGTTCGTGGAAGAAATTATGGAGTTAGTTGAGCTAAGTGTGCTGAGAGACTGTCTAGTGGGCTTACCAGGCATTGACGGTCTATCAACCGAACAGAGAAAAAGGTTAACCATTGCAGTTGAACTGGTTGCAAATCCTTCAATTGTTTTCATGGATGAACCGACATCTGGTCTCGATGCACGTGCTGCGGCTATTGTCATGCGGACTGTGCGAAACACTGTAAATACTGGACGTACTGTCGTGTGCACAATCCACCAACCGAGCATAGATATATTTGAATCTTTTGATGAGGTCAGTTGTTTCATTTGTTTCTTTTTTTTTCAGAATATATTTCAATGTTCTTTAACAATAGTTCTGCTATTTTTCCATATAGCTTCTATTGATGAAGCTTGGAGGACAAGTTATTTATGCTGGAGAGCTCGGTCGCTACTCCCAGAAACTCATTGAGTATTTTGAGGTCTGTCAATATCTTTTTGTGGTCAGTTTTATCTTGTAACTACTTATTTTTCTAAAGGGATCGTATGGTGTTCATATGTAACATGACCAACTAAAATAAAGAACAGTACAGTGCATAGTAAAGAGGTATTATCAGTTCAGAAAAGGCATGGAAGGAACAGCACAAGGTAAATGACAAGCAGCTTGGGTGAATCTTGGGTGGCATCTGAAATTAGCAGAAGAATTCATTCTTTCATTAATACTAGGAAGAGAAATGATTTTGGCCTCCAAAGTAAACAAAATACATATCACCTGAGGTATCTCACCTTTTGAGTTTGAATCCTGTCATTCATTATATATTAACATAAATCTTAAAGGGTCCCTGTGCATTACAAGCTTGCACCAGATTGGTCCGTTTTCTAATCGGACGGTCTGGATTCAAACTCAAATGATGAGGTGATACAAAGGATCCAGACTCAAAGAAACATCAATTAACAACTAAACTATCTGAAGCGTACCTGTTTGTGTAGTGCACATGTTTCATGGGTTACATCCTTAATTTTACTATCCACCATTATGCCAATTTTTGATATAGCATACCTTGTTTGACTTGTTTAAATATTGGCCATGATTGGCGTAATGATCATTGTGAGTACCCAAGTGGGAGGTGATAATATTGAGCCTAACATTCCTTTTCTATTTGACATTCATCTAAATTTAGAAAAATGCTACAAAAATGTAGGCAATCCCTGGGATCCCAAAAATAAAACCAGACCAGAATCCTGCAACTTGGATGCTGGAGGTTACCACCCCTGCTGTTGAAGCAGAACTTGGTGTCAACTTTGCTGAAGTTTATGCTCATTCTGCACTCTATCAGTGAGTTGATAATTTTTTCCTTAGACAATATAGAAGTCAGATAGTATAAAATAATTATTACATCAGAGCACATGATCATTGGCTGACAACTCATCAGATATAATTATTTTTTGCTTAAATTAACCACACCATGGATGCAATTAAATTTCATACCATGGCAATATATTATAATACCACTGCTAAAATTATGTATTTCCAATACAGGAAAATCCAAGATCTAATAAAAGAACTAAGCATCCCTGTCCCCGGCACAAAGGATCTTTCATTTCCAACAAAATACTCTCAGAACTTCGCAACACAATGCATTGCCAACTTTTGGAAGCAGTATTGGTCATTTTGGAGAAACCCCGGATATAACACAACTCGCATACTCATGACAATTTTGGTTGGTCTTCTATTTGGTACCATGTTTTGGAACAAAGGAGGAAAAACGTAAGAATTTGTTTTTATACTTCCTTTATTTTGGCATTTATATATACCTAACCCACCTTTTATATAATGCAACCAAGTAGAAGCATAGGAGCTTTGAAATTTCACCACATCTTGTCAGTTTTACTGCCACTAGAGTTGTCCGTTTCTCTACCAGACTGGTAGGGTATGGACGTGGTTCCATATCTTCAATTTTCTGTTGAAAATTTCACCCTGATTCATCTAGAGTTTTATAGAAGCTTTACTTCGGCCAAACAAAACAAAAGGAAACGACAAAGTGATCCCTTCATTGATTAAACTTAATTTCGTTGTGTATTTTTTTTCTATTTTGATCTGAACAGGAGCGTAGCACAAGATTTACAGAACTTACTAGGAGCAATTTATGCAGCGATTTTCTTCCTTGGCGCGAGTAATGCCACAGCAGTGCAGCCTGTAGTGAACATCGAGAGGACAGTGTTCTACCGAGAAAAAGCAGCTGGAATGTACTCTCCTTTGTCCTATGCCATTGCTCAAGTAATGATAGTACCATTTTTCTTCCCCTTTTCTGTTTTGGCAAACAAAAGGATGGTACTACACCACATCCACTATAATATTTTAGAATGCTGCTTAGATTCACCAAAAGTATCAAACATCAGGTACTGAAAACAATACCATCTTGAATTTGCTTTGTTCCAGTCATATCTGGTACCTTGTGCCATGTACACATGACTCAAGTGGTGACAGTTTTTATTTTTATTTTTATTTAATTATTAATCCATACTATTCCTTTCAAATAGCATGAGCAGAATTTAGGGGTGTCAACGGGTACGGTAAGGGTCGGGTGGAAGCATTTTCATACCCGTACCCTATCCTTACCTTCTACAAATTATCTTACCCGTATCCTACCTTTACCCGTTATGGTTGTCGGATAACGAAACGGTAGCGGGTAAATAATGGGTATTAATATAATAATAATTTCATTATGAGGTGGGTTCAAATGCCTCCATTTTTGGTGCCTCCATCATGCCTCCATTTTTAGAAACTTTAATAACTAAAAATTTGAAACTTAAAAATCAAAATAAAACCGTTGGATATGATCTACATCATTTTATCTATGCACATGTAAAATATTACGACATTTCAACTTTGTTTTGGTTGTCATCAAGAGATTGTAAAATATATACTAATGTGGATAATTTCTAGACGTTGATTTTTCAACTTATTAATTCACATAAAAACAAAATTGAAATGTGATAATATTTTATGAGAATATAGAGGAAATAACATAGATCACATCTAACGGTTTTATTTTGACATTTATAATTTAAATTTTGAGTTATTTAAGTTTTAAAAAATGGAGGTATTTGAACCCTCATCTTTTATTATTTATTAAATAAAATATTAAAACATATACATTCATTTCACACATGACACATGTATAGTACTTTATTGAAAAAAAATTTTGATCATGCTAAGCGCAAGTAAACCAATTGAAGTACTCTTTTCAATGCTTATTAATATATATTATGTATATATAATGTTTTTTATAATTACCCGATCGGGTAACGGATATGAAATAGGCTTTACCCGTACCCTTACCCGCTTAGATAACGAAAAAAAATCTTACTCGTACCCATCTTATCAGATACGGTTCGGGTCGGGTAAATGGATAAAAGGGCGCCATTGACACCCCTAGCAGAATTGCAGTCTTAACCATTTATAATTATATTCATCAAATGATTGAATGTGCACTCAAAACTCGAGAGCCATACATTAATTCCTCTTCCCTCTCTGATTGCAGTTAGGCATTGAGATTGTATACAACCTGGTACAGGGGACAATATACACACTTCTGCTTTTCTCAATGATTGGTTTCAAGTGGGAAGTCTCCAGGTTCTTCTACTTTCTCTTCTTCATTGCAATGTCCTTCAACATATTCACTCTATATGGAATGATGGCTGTATCCTTCACCCCAAATCATCACATTGCTGCCATTGTCTCGTCCTTTTTCTACGTTTTCTGGAATGCGTTCACTGGCTACATCATCCCCAGACCGGTAAGTGGTCACAACTCAGGTTTAATCTTACCTTAAAAGCGTTTGGTGGTTAAGGATTCACCAAAACAGGAATTCAGCTTCAAGGTCCATGTCAATACAGAAACTATTCATGCAAGAGCATATGCACTCTGTTGGAATTTAGGCAATGATTGTTTGGTACTCTGATGGACCCAAAGCCCAGAATAAAATCTAAGTCATACTTTTCAAACCCTGTTGGATTTATTCTAGAATGAAGCTCCAAGTTATCATGCCTGTATTCTAATCCCATTGCACATTACCAAGGTTATCGGCTATGCTGAAATTATAGGTCCGTCTGTTTCATTAACAAAATAACTATCTTTTGCAGAGCATTCCTGTATGGTGGAGGTGGTACTACTGGGCTGATCCTGTTTCATGGTCCATTTATGGTGTAATAGCATCACAGCTAGGCGACAAGGAGAACATGGTTGAGATTCCTGGAGCACAAAGTTTAACAGTCAAAGAGTACTTGAGTGAGAACCTAGGTTACCGGCACGACTTCCTGGGATACGTAGTCCTTGCTCACTTTGCTTTCATGATTGTGTTTTTGTTTGTGTTTGCTTATTCCATAAAATCCTTTAACTTCCAGAAGAGGTAGATATGATTTTCAATACTTTTGGCTGTCAAATGGAAGTTCATAAATCTTTGCCTGGGTCTTAATGTGTATCGATTTATTGTGTACAGTGATCACTTGTATAATTTTGTAATTCTTCATTCATGCTATTATACTAGTTCAACAGAATAAATTTCTTTATAAAGCCGGGTGCCATCTCTCCTTCTATTCCCAAAGTTCCACGCTAAAGAGGCCGTGTGGATCGTAAACTGGTAAGGGAATCCGCTCTAGCTTAGTTTGGTGCCATGACTTCATATATCGAACGGAGGCAAATTGAGGGGGCATTAAGCCAATACTGGACCGTGAATATAGTTTCCATGTGAATCGGGCTAACATTGATCTATTTTGTGAGCAGCGCGTTGAATTCGACGCATTACATTAACGGGCATTCAGACAATAGATGCTTCAGAGGTTTCCGCGTGTGAATCTCTGTTTATTGGGGTACATTTCAGTGTTCTAGGAACGTCAAATATGTTCTCTGTTTGCTTGGAAGGTTTTAACGGCCATGTTTCGTTCAGATCCCAATAAAATGAAAGAAACGTACGCACTCACTTCACTATGTTGACGTGTTAACAGCGAGCAATAAATTCAAAAAGATCTACAAAATAAAATGCTCCTAGAAACGAGTAAGGCATCTAATAACTTTTCTAGTCGCCAAATAAAAGAACGTCATGTTACATAAACTAACGAGATGAGTAGCTACAACTACCCCCTAGCAGATTACAGCTGTGTCAATTCACAATGAGTGGACAAATTAGCATAAATAAGTTTTACCCTCTTGCTTCTAGAGCTCTACATTTACCGTCCTGTCGGCTTATTTTTCCATGCCCAGTCTTGTGCAGCCTGAATCCCCTGGTAGTAATATAAAATACTTCAGATTAGAATATTTTCTGCAAAATGCCAATTACACCAAATCTCTGCAGCACATGAACACATGATATCAAAATTTAAGTTATAGGAGGAAAAAGTCAACATTCAACCCAACTTATCAAGCAACAGCTGACCAAATTGTTCCTACTTCTCAGTATGAACTTGTTCAAGCTTAATAGTTTGTAAATACAGCACTTGGAGCCCAACGACACAATCTGCCTTGCTCGTGCTAGCTTAACTCTTCACTTCCGTGGAAAAGGAATCATCGGAGTTTGGAGCACAATTGTCGGAATCGAGAATTAACAAACAGTAGATTCTCATGGAAAACATCTCAAAAACCATCGGTTTACTTACAGATACAACAAATATTGGTATTTTGTGAATAAACCCAAAAAGTTTAAAGGCAATGTCACGGCCTTGTTGTTAATATATGAAGCCTCAGACAGCTTCGTATCAGGGCTCGGAAAGGCTGTCATAGATACGTGATCAAAACCCCACCAAAAAAAGACTTGGTCTATCCCAACCAGCATGTTGAAGTTTTTTATGTATTCAAAGCCCTATAACATACCAGGCTTTGCTGAATTCGACAATGCTTAAGGCTCTACATAGTATGTGAATAAGTTACATGCGTTATGTCTACCTGCTGAATTCTGTTAGGGTCAACTGCAGGTCCAGCTGCTTGAAACTGGGCAAAGTTCATATCCTGTTGAGGAAGAGAACAATCATTGTAAGTGTGATTATCAAATGCATTTGATTAAATGTAGCAATACCAAAATCCATTGTCTTTTTAAAAATTACCTGTAAGCCTTGCTGGCCAGCTTGAAACTGAAAATAGAGACCAAGAAACAAGTTAGATAAAGATGAGAATACTTGTACATCAACCAGAAATGCTTTAAAATGGCAATTTCCTGTGAAGTCCCGTGTACTACAACAAGAAAATTTTCATATACCCTGCTTTCTTTTTATATATATATATCCCCGCTAAAGCAGACAATCCCATGCTCGAAAACTGCCTTTTTCTCACGCACTCGTGGCAAGGAACCATTAAAGAAGAGTAGTAGGTCAAGCAGCTTCCAAATCTAACATTGGACAGACATGATACTAATTTCTCTTGCTCTATGGTTACATGATATTTCCCTGCTATTTAAGATTTGCAAGGGTGGCAGAAAATTCACAAGGGGAATGGCACTTGGTGAACCCAAAGTTGTTCCATAAAACTTGAGTACCATTCTCAAAAATTAAATGGTCCGAACCCTACTCGCCATTGCCTCAGGAAGAATTCATAAAAACACCTAATTGGTAACAACAACTTGGGATTAAGATAGAAGACCTGAAGAGGAGGCTGCATGAGCTGCTGCTGCTTCATTTGCATTTGTGGTGGCCCCTGCTGCACTTGGGGCTGAGAAGGCGGCTGGAGCTGCTGCATTGCCAGTTTTTGCTGCTGTTGCTGTAGCAAGATCAGTTTCTGCTGCTCATACAGCACAAATTCCTCTGGCTTCTCCCACTTACAAAATAAAAACATTGATCGTCAGTTTATTGTATATTGTGTGCTAATACCGATAAGGTCTATTTTAGTTTGGGCTATTTCAGAAAACCATAATCAAATACAAGCAAATAAAAACTGAAAGAACCCTAAAAGAAAAGGCATTAAGCTGTGATAGATTTCGTGAGAAAATATGGCAGAATATAAACAAGATCAAACATGCAAAACAAGATATAAAATCCGTAATCCTTGGTTTACCTTGCTTTCTTTTGTGATGTTGTTATAATAGTACTTAAACCCTTCAGGAGAAGTGTGCTCTGTCCAGTTGCAGGTCAATGGGAGTGAAGGTGCAGTTGCTGGTAGCGGTGGTCCAGACATGACTGAAGCTTGGGAGCCAGCTGGAGTACTTGTTCCAGTCATTGCCTAAACGGTAAAAAAAAAAACAGATTAAATTAAAATGCACAACAAAAATATTGGAACTGCTATTAAAGGGCAAAGTCTATTAAGTACTATCACAGTCACAAAAGGCACTTTTCTTAGCAATCTTACAGCCAAATTAGCAATCAACTAAAACTCCAGTTATAATAGGAGAGTTGGCTTCCTCATTCCATGGTGTGAATTCACAATCTTCTCTCACCAAGAAATGAATAGAGATTTCCAATGATACATAGGTTCCATTTGCAATAATTTGCAAACAAATGACATATAAAGTTTTTGCTAGAGTACATAAAGTTTTCCACAACAAACAAAGAGAATATGTTGTTTCTTGGAGAAAGAAATTGTGATCATAAGTAGAGTAAAACTTCCAATACCTGTTGTTTACCTCCCTGGGTGGCCTGCTGCTGCATCATCTGCAGCTGCTGCTGGAGTTGCATGATGGCCTGTTGAGAGGACTGGAAGCTTGACTGCAGTGCCTGCTGCTGCTGCTGCAGCATTAACTGTGGCACTTGCTGCTGGTGCTGCAGTTGAGGAAACTGCTGTTGCATTCCCAGGGGAGGTTGCAGAGGTGCCCCAGAGGGGGGAGCATTCTGTTGCATAAATGGTTGATTAGGCATCTGATTTCCTAGCCCAGGTATTTGAAGGGATGATGCACTTTGGCCAAATGAGTTAAGGCCGCTCGACTGTGGGACCTGATGTGGGCCTGACATCTGCTGGATCGGTGGCTGGGAAAGGGGCCCCTGCATTTGTTGAGGATTAGGTTGCGGCATAGTTGGGAAGTTTTGTTGAGATGACACAAGGGGCTTCTGCATGGGAGACATTTGAGGGACTGCCATGCCAGGGCGAATCTGTGGCATTGATAAGTTGCCACCCTGTAAATATGCATGAAAAACAGAAATAAATACAAATGTTGTAAATAACCGGACTAGAGTACTGCAGGCTGCCTAGTAGAAATAGAATACATACTGGTTGGTTCACAATTTTCTGATACTCTGAGCTGATCATATGACTTGTGTCTCTTTCTGTGATTCTCTCTTTTTGGCATTACTTGATTAATAAATATTCCTTTCTCTGTTAAATCTCTCGCATTGTCTAAGCCACAAAGTCACACAAATATAAAATCAGCTCAGGTATCTCACGCTTTACAAATACAAGATGGACTACTTTATCCAATATTTTTCCATACCGATTGTGCAGATGATGGAGCAGCTGAGTGATTTGGTAGAGATCCATTGCTCGGAAACATCGGCGGTGTAAACATATTTGCCTATCAACACGCAGAAGTATTAAAATGTGCAAGGAAAAAAAAGCTGGCTTAAAATTTGAAACCCAAGTCCAATAAAACATGACAACATAAACTTAACATAACTGTTATCAAATAGCTTCTCGTAAATTTCTACAATGTTCGAAGCTGATGATGCAAGACTTAAGAATTCATTATAAAAAAGGAGACTTTATTAAAACTAAGATGTATGAAAATAAATCTGCTGTAATCCCAATCCGAACCGTTGGTCTTTCTTGAGATTTGTGCATGAAAACTTACTTTTTTTCGAGATCTGTGCAGAAAAATATTTGAACGGTTGATATTGGAATTTCAGGGCCCTAGGGATTACAGCAGATTAGGATTCAAGATGTATTTATAGTTTACTACAGTGCCAATACATGCGTGCTATTTTTTATGAAAAAGAAAATTGTTGCATACAGAATCAGTAGATGAGGTCACAGGACCGCCTCTTCCAGCTGCATGATTGTCTGGTCCATAATTATTAAACTGGTTGCCTCCCAGAGCCTGTGGGCTTGGTGGACGCCATGGTTCATGAGGCCCTCGTCGGTCCCTTGGTTCATCAAGATTGGCTGTAGGCCTGATGAGAGATAAGTTGATTAGTTCACAATGAATAAAAAGCAATGTAATATCTTACTCAAGAAATAAGAGATGGGAATCAAAACAAGGTAAGAGTCAACCTGATAACTAAAGCCGTGTCAGAACGAGGACTGAAGCCAGGACCACCAAAAGCAGGTCCACCCCTGTTGGAAAAAATGGACTTTAAGAAATCAATGCTTAAATTGAAGAATGCAAATTTGGAGCTTAATTTTACATCATGTATTCTAGTATGCTACAGTTGCTGTAGAAATTAACATGCTGATACAAATCAGTAGTGTAGACTTGTTACTTTGCTCATTCTTTGGTTTACGTGTCTAAGATGTATGGTGAACCATAGCTCGTATCAATTGAACTGAACTATTTATCGAAGACTAATGCAACCAATTACCTTGATTCTCCTGGCCTTGGTCTCTTTGGATCAGCAAATCGTACAATTAGAGGCTGATCGCAGCCCTGGAATAATAACACAAGAAAAACTGTTAACTACTATTATAAATACAATGCTAGGACGCAGTGAATCAACACAAGTTTCTTACCCGCATAACAAAGTTCCCATTTAGGTCATTCATTGCTGCTGTAGCTTGGTCCCGTGAAGCAAACTTTACAAATCCACAACCTATTAGTTTAACCATTGCAATACACAATAAAGAAAAATTAAACAAAGGACTAATGCAAAAAAAAGTTATTTACAGAAGGTGTAAAGGGGCAAACCTCTACTCTGCTTCATCGCATCCCTCATGATGTAAACATCTTCCACATGACCATAAGGTGCAAATATCTAATAATAATATTACATGTCCTGTTAGTAACTAAACAAGGTTAAAACAAGAATAGTGAACATCTGATGTACAGTTCCTTTTACCCCCCACCCCAAACCCAATTCTCTCTCCCCTTTCATTTTTCTGTGTTCCTTCCTTTTTGGTTTCTCTTGTACTTGTAACTTCTCCTTTAATTAGTGCAACTTCTAGTAGGTTCTTTGCCTACTAGTTCTAAAAGATAAACAAACATACAGACAAATAATACTACATAACAGAACAAAGGATTATCTTATATCAGATCTTCTGAAGGCAAGGTAAGTTAAACCTACAAATATCATAAATGAACTTACTTCATGAATCTCCTGCGGAGTTGCTTGTTTATTCATCGAAGCTACAAACAGCTTATTTTCAGCAGCCCCTTGAAATTGACCTTCAAAATACATAATAAATTGAGTAATTGGGGAAGAAGTGCTTATTTTCAACAACAGAAAAAAAAAAAAACTATCATGAGGCAAAATAGAAAAATTAATACCATGTCGTTCCCTCTCACCATCAGCATATCTAACTTGAACAGGACCATGTTCCTGGCAAAAAAAAAAGAAAGAAAAAACATATAGCTACCTTGAGTAAAATAATACGTATGTAAAGACAGTACAAAGAATATGTTCAAACAAGATAGATATGTAAGCCAAGCACTTACTCCAGGCAATGTATACTGGTTGTGAAGTGCTCTGATGGCTCTCTCAGCTTCCTCATGAGTGGTGTATTTGACAAAACAACATCCTGAAAAGCCATTGTCATACTATACATCACAAAAACTAACTAATTTCCTCTGCACTGATGCCATATTCAGAGGTACAAGCATCATGAACAAGTAAAACTAAATGCATATACAAACTTAACACAATACTCAATATTGAAAATGTATGTCAGAGAAAAAAAACCAGGGATGCTAAATTAGAACAAAAAACTAAAGAACCATGACAACACCCAGACATGCAAATTATACATGTGCAAATGCTCTCACCCAGATAATGCCAAAACAAAACCAGAATAGTTTCCTGTAGCATAAGCGAGAATGGACATCAAATAATTATCAAAAATGTGTGAGCTTGAACTAAAACCTCCAAATAGAAATTTACTTATGCCGGCCTGGGAACCCAACTAAGATCATCAAAAGCTTATATGAACATCCTAATTCCAACCAATAATCCACATTTAACAAAAAAGCAGACACTCAGCAAATAAAAGTTGCAGTTATGCCCATTCCAGGATATATCACCACAGATAAATCATTCTCAGCACAAAATGTAAACATCAGTTAAGAAACCCAGAATATAACAAGATAGATGCCCACAATACATAGGTTTCAGTAACAGATCATGAAGCACCGTATGCACATGAAAATTTTGATATATTGGTCATAACATAACAAGTCGGTTCCAAAACCTGCACTTCTATTTAAATTATTGCAGCACGCTAATACGTTGTTCGAAGAGGAAAGAAAGTGACAGTCCACATATGATTCAGCTCCATGCCAAACCATAACAAAAGGAAATAATATGTGAAACAACAACTGCATGCATTGATAGAGAATAAGAGAAAGACGTTTGAAAGCAAGGATTTCATTCATACAATGACTGGACAAGCAATCAAAAGCTACCATCGCAACAAACGGTGCAACAAAAAAGCATTCATACTGGCAGTCGTTGTGCGTCCTAAAACTATTGCAGTCTAACCCATGAAAGTCGCATGATTATCGTGTCGGATATACAGACATTCAAAAAACAGTAGAGCCAACATAACCACAAAACTATGCATCATATTCCCGTGATAATCACTAATTGCACATTCACATCAAGAAATGGATAAACAACATCAGATGAATCACAATCACATGAATCAAATCACCCCAGTTTATCACCTAAGGTGTTTCATAATTTGAGGTAACGACCAGACAAGCAAAGTTAAATTGAAGCTTAGCAACCAAAAAAAGCATGCATGAGCACATCATTTAGCATTTTTATTACAAGGTCTATAGGACAAGATGTTTAAATTTTAAGTTTTAAACTATACAAATTAGTGGTTTGAGTGAAAATCTATTAAATTTCTCACAATCCTGTCTTGTGTGCTCAAGCACAGAAAGATCAGAAAGGAAGTGTAGGGAACCAAAATCAAGTCCTCCTCTTACCTCTTTAGGAGACCTGTAAAGGGAAGAAAGACGGAAAGGTGTGATGATATTATTGAAATAAAATAAATCTAAGCATACCTCTTTGTTCGCCGGTCTTTTTATCTTTGATGAATGCAACTTCAATCACATTACCATGTTCTTCAAATAATGGACGAATCTGTAATGCCAAAATAAATACAAATTCTAGTGTCAAAATCGCACACATTGGTGCTGGGTCAAATACAACAATCAAGTGTTGATGTAATACTCACATCTTCTTCGGTGGCTGTAGGTGGGACCGATCCAATAAAAAGTTTGACATAGCTGATCCTTCCTTCACGATCTGTGTATATTTAAATAAATAATGAACAGCTTAGCAAAAGTTTCCCGGGGAATACTCGGTGCATGAGAAATTTAAGATGCAAAAGCAGTTTTTTCCTCGGGCAGCGGATAAGGTGTTTCTTGGTTTTGGCTATGAAATCCGCCTTACGTAGCTATTTCAAAAGAAAACGAAAAAGACATCTGAAATACATGGTTCTGAAGCTTTATTAGCTCTACCTTCTCTAAAGGACACAAACCATTAACACCAAATGTAAGGTCTCTTCAGGAATTGTAATCTGTACATCAGAAATATGAAATATAGGGTTTATAGAAATTTTTCCCCAAATCTACGTTAATAGGGTTTACACAAACCACTCATCTTTTGAGGGAGAATAAGGTAAGAACCAAAACCAGGGTTCACGAGTTACCTGGACTATCACCTCTGGAGGAAGAGAACCCGCCACGTCTGGGCGCCGGCATGGGGCCACCACTCATTGGGGGGCCATTAAAGCCTCCACCTGGACCACCACCACCACCAGAACCGCCCCTAAATCCTCCTTCATAATCATTTCCTCCGCGGTACGGATGGTACCGTCCTCCGCCGCCTGAGAACCCCTCGCCTCCGCCACGGGAGTGGCGATGGTTACCGCCCTGTGTGGGGCTCCCCGAAGACCATCGCGACTGCGTCCGGTTCCTGTCGCCGGAGCGCTCACCCCGGTTTCTGTCCATAGGCTTTCTAGGGTTTCTTGTTGTTAGCTCTCAAAGTTCACAGAGAGACGGGAGAAAAGAAAGAGGATTCCGAAGTAGACAAAAAGAGATGACGTCAAATTGAGAGGTAAGAGACAGACGAGAGAGGATGCTGAATGCAGGAAGGAGGCGAAGCTAGGGGTTTGAGGCAGGAGAGATTCTACAAGGTCGTTTTAGAGATTTTAGAATTTTGCGGGGGGTACCTTTGGCAAAATAGGAAATTCAGATGCATGTGTTGTGAAGTGCCACGAAAGCGATGCCGATGCTTGGATAAATAATACGCGTGAACTATTTTGCAAATAAGTTGTCCGGTTTCGGCTTAATGGGCTTTACGACCGTTGGGAATTGGGACGGGAGCCCGATTTTGATCGAGCTAGTTCTTTGATCGTAAGCCCTTAGGCGATTTTATTTAATTTCAGAGCAAATTACAAGCTTGTTTTAGCATAGATATTTATATTACACAAAGATAATATCATATACACTGAACTACTTGTAAAATCTATCACTGCTAAAAATTAAAGAGAAGAGAGAAAGTAAAATAAGTAGTTGCAAAATGTTCAGTTAGCGCCATATTAGCAAGTCAATTGGCATGTTCATTCTCTTCTAAATTAGAGGCAATTCCATGTAAATTTTTCAAAAAAATCTCGAAATTACTTATTTTCCTTCTAAATTCATAAGATCATATTTGTCCATGAAAATTTCAAAAACTCACACATTTATTCAATTTATTGACTTTTGTATTAAAATTCATTTTAAATTTATAAAATATTCATTTGATCATTTATAAAAAAAATAAAAATAGTAAATTATATAAAAGAAATCTTCAGTCTTCTAATTGGTTGGTTGTGATAGCAAATAGTTCATTTTTTACCTCTAACTCATACACAGGTATATACCTAAATGTCATTGTATATGCATCACAAGTAGAGAAATAAACCATATGTCTTAGAAATCTGACAAGTTAGAAGATGAATTATTTTTCATACACAAACTGTGTATTTTTATTTTTTGATAGAGAATAAAATTGGTACTTTATAAATTTAAAATGAGTTTTAATGCAAAAGTTAATTTATTGAGTAAATTTGTGTGTTTTTAAATTTAGAAGGGTAAATATGATATTATGGCTTTTAGAGGGAAAATGTGCAATTTCAAATTATTCGAGGGATATATATGAAATTATCCCTTTGAATTATGTACTGTTAGAGTGACTTTTATCACCTCTTATATAGCTTTTTTTTTTTTTTGGCATCAACTCTGATTTGCCGGACCAGTCTATTTTTTAGATATTTTTACCTTTAAATTTTATTCTTGCATTAGTTTAAATCATAACTAATGCATTGAATATTGATCATGTTAACTTGATTAAAATTAACTCTATCGAATTGAAACATAATTACATCTAAACTAATTATAATGTAATCAGTTTTCTTCACAGTATTACTATGACGTGATAATAACAATAAACTAAATATTTTAGCATTTACATACTATAATATATTTTGTATTCAAATTAAGATTTATTTTGTTTATCCTGCTATTTCACTCAACATGGGTCAAAGATCGAAGTTCTTAATGTTTTTACTCCTTAATCCTCAAACCGTAGACAGAACTAAAAAAAAAATTGTTAGTGGAGGTTGAAATATAAAATGCACAGTATGAGACTGATGAGATTTAAACTCAAGTCTTCACGACTACAAAGTAAAATTCTAACTACTAAATCACAAGTAAACTATTACCATCTTACGAGGAGGAGAGGCAATAATATAAAAACTTAAAAAATTTAACTCGGCTAAATTTCAATATATATAATTACAATGTTAAAATCATGGTGGTAGCTGAGCACTTCTTTAATTAATTAATTGTAGATCTAACTCTATCTTGATTCTCGTCGATGAGCGAGCTCATATCACGTGCTCTTTTAATTAGTGCATTGGAGCATCTTTACAGGAATAACGTGTCACGGCTACAAACAAATTAAATCGAATCAAACTTAACTCAGTTTGAGTTCGAGTTCGAATCAATTTCGAACCGAATTGGTTTGAAATTGATTCAGGATTTTGAACTGAAAAGAAGAGTTCAAGTTTGATTAGGTACGATTCGAACCAATTTCGAACTGAACTAGTTTGAAATTGAAGCAAGGTTTAGAACTAAAAATAAGAGTTTCGAACCAATTCAGATGATGGGTCAAAATCAAAGCTAATAATATTTATAACCCTAATTGTCTATTCTACAATCGATTCACAAACACATGAATCTATCATTCTTACTTGTTTAATCTAGTTTCTGGTAAACAGAGCAAACGTATGCGGTGTTGTCACCAACCGCATGCAAGTGCGTAGACCTGTCAATTATGGTTTCTAACTCCAATCAGAATCGGATGCGGTTTGATAAAAACCGTGTGCGCCCTGTACTGGTATGAAATGCAATATGAGAGTTGTTAATCATATTCTAGTGCTAATCACAGGTATGCTATAGCACCCTAAATGAGAATGACTGGTAAGGGGATGGTACCCTAGCCTCGCCCTAATTAATCGCATAAAGATCAATGATAAGTCTCAATTACCAAGACTATAAGGGTTTAAGTTCACAGTTACGTCCTTCATTTATACCTTCCGTAGTTGAAATAATCAAGATTACCCCACTATCAGTTTGTAGAACGCCACATTCGTCTACAGGTCTATATTCCAATAGGTCTCTAACTGAGGTTGGATTACAAGGGATCAACAGGTACGTCTATTTTCCTTACTGGATTTAAGATAATTGTACCCTATTCCTATCGGTCAACCCTATTTACGCCTACCATGGAGTGTACATATCCATGGTGTCGAGGTTAAATGCACCAAGTTATGTAGTAATACAAAGAATAAAGTGCATAAATAATTCAGATCAAGCACAAATGATAAGCATAAATAAATCTCTAGATTAAACTAATAAGAATTCAATATTACATGCCTTCATCCGAGAAAGGGTTGCTTAGTTGCTCGTGACAGGTTCAACAACAAAATATACAATAGATATGAATAAAAACGACAAAAGAGAGAGATAGAAATAGTACACCTAGATGATCTCTTCTCTCATGCATGATGTCTTCAATTCACATACCTTCTCCCTCTTCTAGTAGAGATTATGCTTATTCTACTTATCTATCATATTCAAAATTGCATAAGCTCTCCCTTAGAGAACCATAGATATATCTATCATATATATAATATTTATTGAGTTCTCTGGTCCGTCCAGACGAAGAGAAGGGTTCTTATTCATCCATTACGTGTTAGTGGGATTAGTGAAGCTTGGCTGGCAAATGTAGCGTTGTAGCTGCTGATCTGCCAGTTATCGTGTGCGGTTGTCTGAGTAGCATGCGGTTGAGATAAATCAGTCGCATGGCCTACCGACTGCGTAATTGCTCTCTGTTGTTGGCGCATCTTGTTGTTTCTAGCAATATTTTTTTCATCTATTTGACTAATTTGCAAAATATACAATTATTGAATTTTACGATTTCTTTTATTGTAGAGTTATGCAGGTTCAAGTCAATTGGAATTGCAATGTAGATTGCTTGAATTGAAGAAATCTTGAAGACATTTATCAAGAATTTAAATTGTATAATTATAAAGTTGGTAAAGTGTTTTTGATGTTGTTTTAACATGATACAAACATTAATAATGTTTGTAAAACGTTATAATGATTATACCTTAAGAAAACGCTGTGAAATAATTTGAACAAAGTCAAAAGAATCAAAAACGCTGCCATAACATTTTAAAAAGTCGGTAACGTTTTAAAAAGTTGGCTCAACGTTTTACAAAAGATAACAACGTTTTAAAAAATTATAACGTTTGTGAAAAAGTTGGTAACGTTTTAAATAAATTCAAACTTCAGAAATTCATGTTTTTGATCAAGTTTTCACATAATGAAATCGTTGGTAACGTTTGACAAAAGTTGGTAACGTTTTACAAAAGTTCACAGAAAAACAAAACTCTAAATTTTAAATGACATCTGCACTATGACCATCCAATTACACAGATGATGATGCACCGTACAATACCACGATCCAGTAAACTATTTTACTCGTGTTAGTTCTTTTGTCTCATAACTATCAGATCAGTTTTAAGGTAGGTGTGTGTCATCCTTACCAACTTAATATTTTCTTGATCTTTGAGCAGATTATCAACTTAATCTTTGGGCTTCTTACCCAAGCCAACTCAGCCGCACCAAACTTCAAAAAGCCAAATCTCTGTGAGCTTGAGTTCCTCCATTGTTGTAAGAGCTTAAAACTTCAATATCCCTCAAACAGCCTCAAATCCATTTCACTAATATTGAGTTAGATTAGGTTAGAGTGAGCTTTTGAGTGTTTCTCTTGCGAACATTGATTTAGAGACTTCGTTCTCTTCTTGAGTTGTCCGTGTTACTTTCCTTGGTTGTAAGGGCTCGCCGGCTCTCATCTCTAGTTAGCCGTGTGACTTTCCTTGATTGTAAGGGCTCATCGGTTCACAAGTTGTAAACCTTTCTCGTTAGGTAATAGAAATGCGCACCTAGAAGAGTTGCGATGCCCCAGAGACGTAGGCATTTGTTTTGCCGAACTCCGTTATCACCCGCGTGTCAAATTTCTCTAAACTCATCTATTTACTTTTAATTGCAATTATTTTTCAATTTTTAGCAATTAGCAGTGAATTTAGTATAACAAAGTGGTATCAGAGCAAGTTACTCAAATTAAGATTTACTTAATTCGAGTTAGATCAACTTGACAAATAGCACCCTATAGATGTGTGAGAGAACCCGTAATTTTTGGTAATACAACCAAAAACTTTAGTCATTGGAAGAAAACCATGATTAACTATTTGAGTATTATTGAGGTATGAAATATTGTTCAAAAAAGATATACACCCAAATTCAATACCAACACTACCGATGACACTAAAGTTGAAACCATTGAATCCAAAATACTCCAGAAATAAAATGATATTGCAACCAATGCTATATATAATTTAGTGAATGAATCGGTTGCCTTGATATTTAGTAGTACCTCAAGTGCCAAAGAAATGTGGGATGCCCTTGTAAACCGGTATTAGAGAAATTCTCAAATTAAACGGACCAAGATAACCGGTTTGGAAGTCAAATTTGAAACCTTTAAGATAGAGGACGGTAAAAGTGTTGAAGATATGTATAATAGACTTATGTATATCCAAGATGAATTTATCAAATTGGAAGAACCGCTTTCTAATGATAAAATTGTAGGAAAGCTACTAAGAGTCATGCTTAGAAGGCATAGGTGGGAAGGCTTGGTGAGTGCCCTAGAAGCAATCCAAGGAACACACGAATCATTTACACCGGATGATCTCTATGCACACTTTTGGAGTTTTGAAGAGAAACTTCGACAATCCAGAGAGCTAAAGCAAAAATCAAAATTCGTAGCCTTTCCGGCACAAAACCGTAACCTTCCTAGCTTCTCAAATACTCATCTATCAAATGACACATTTCTCAACAATAATGACCATGAATCATCCAAAGATGTCATTCTCATATCCAAAATGTTCCAATGCATGCTTGATTTCGAAAGAAAGTATAACAAGGAACGTGAAGAGAAAAACAAACGAGTAATATGTTTTGCATGTCATAGAAAGGGACACACCATCCAAACATGCTTAGAACTATTTCCACACATGAAGAATATGGACGGTGAAGGGAAACAAGACCGAATACCAAGACATAAGTATGATGGGTACAAACGAAGGAAAAAGGCGAAAGCAATGCAAACCTTGTTTTTTGACGAGAGCGAGGTGGAGGAATCCGACACCAAGTCTAAAAATGAACAAGAGATCAACCCTGCATTGGTGGCAATGTAGATAAAGGTCCTTCAACAATTGGTGTCAACTCAATCATCGCAAGCAAGAGAATCACCAACACTAAAACCATTGATGTCCTAACAAACAGTGCCACAACTAATAATAAGAAGATGGACTTGAATGATTCAAGTAAAGCATCAACAAGCTCTGCCAATGAGGTAACTCTAGAATTTGAAAATGATGATTTTGATTTAAAAACTGATGATACAAGTAGCTCTTTTGATTAGGGTCAAACACATAGGGATGAAATTAAATTGAGGTCTCTTCTTGATAATCAAAAGAATAAACTTCAAGAAGTAAAATATAATTATCTTGCTACTTGCTTTGATTATTCGAATGATTATTCGAAAACAATCAATTATGTTTTGTAATTATTGTTATAAAATTGGTCGTGCATCTTTAGAGTGTAGATTTAGGAACTCAAATGTTGTTTGGGTTCCTAAAGCTAAACTATCTTAATTTCATAGATAATATCTGCAAAATTATTCAAATTGTCAAAAACAAAGGGGGAGATTAAACAAGGTACATGTTAGTCATTAACCCAAAAATAATTAATATATACTATTGTAGATGTGTTTGATTGCAACTCATAAAGAAAATACTTGGATCATTGATAGTTGTTGCACACAAATATTATGGATAATCCAAACTCTACATAATTATGAAATACGCTTCCGCAACGTACCAATTATGTGTGATAACACTAGTGCTATAATAATTTTCACAAATTCTTGTTTTGCTATGGTATTAGTAATGTATGAATTATTGCATGCTTAGTGATATGTATGAATTGTTGCATGCTTTATACGCCTTTATTGACAATCCTTGATTAAAATTGCAATTGTTAATGGATTTGTCAATTTTCTTATGGAATCACACATGAATTCCTCAATTTTTCTTGTGTTATTCATATATTACAAAATTGAGGGGGAGTGCATATTTTGAGTGGGAGCACTTGATTATTGTGTTATTTTTCTCCATTTCGTCGATTTCTAAAAGGGGAAGAAATTACAAGACATGCAAAAATGACAATTGGGAAAATCAAATTGGAAAAAAATTCGATTTATGCACTTACTCGCATTGTATGTTTTGCAAATCGTCAAAAGGGGGAGATTGTTGTTTCTAGCAATAATCTTTTTCATCTATTTGACTAATTTGCAAAACATACGATTATTGAATTTTATGATTTCTTCTATTTTAGAGTTATGCAGATTTAAGTCAATTGGAATTACAATGTAGATTGCTTGAACTGAAGAAATCATGAAGACATTTATAAAGAATTTAAATTGTATATTATAAACTTGGTAAAGTGTTTTTGATGTTGTTTTAACATGATATAAACGTTACTAACCTTTGTAAAATGTTATAACGATTATACCTTAAAAAATGCTGTGAAACAACTTAATCAAAGTCAAAAGAATAAAAAACGCTGCCATAACGTTTTAAAAAGTTGGTAACGTTTTAAATAAATTCAAACTTCAGAAATTCATATTTTTGATCAAGTTTTCACAGAATGAAATCGTTGGTAACGTTTGACAAAAGTTGGTAATGTTTTACAAAAGTTCACAGAAAAATAAAATCCTAAATTTCAAATTTTGAACTAAACGTTGTAACGTTTTATAAAACGTTGTAATGTTTTAAGTCAAAAAGCTCTTTCTGGAGCTGTCTCTATAAATAGGGCTTTGGGCTTCTTCCCCAAACCAACTCAGCAGCCCCAAACTTCAAAAAGCCATATCTCTGTGAGCTTAAGTTCCTTCATTGTTGTAAGTAGGGCTGCAAACGAACCGAACCGAATCGAATTGGGCCTAGTTCGAATTCGAATTCGAAATTATTTCGAACCGAACTCAGTTCGAAATTGAAATAGATTTCAAACCTAAAAGGCTAGTTCGAATTTGGTTCGGTATAATTCGAACTAGTTCGATTTGATTCGAAATTAGTTCGAAATTGAAAGCTTAAAGGGAAAGAGAAAGCTTAAAGCTTAAATGGAAATAAATCTGCTGCGAATTCATGAAAGAAGAGCAATTTTAAAGCTTAAATTGAAAGCTTAAAGCTTCGAATTCATGGAAGAAGAGCGAGGAGGGAGGGGAGAAGAGGTTTTCGGGCTTGCAACTTTAGGGGAAATAATTCTGCTGTGATTCCAAATCCCTCCCTTCATTTGTTTAGAGATTTGTACATAAAAGGTAACTCCTCCTTGAGATTTGGGCATTTTAAAATTTGAAGGGAGGGATTTGAAATCGCAGCAGATTTATTTCCAACTTCAGGAAAGAGGGCCCCATGTATTGAATGCGCTCACAGGGAATTTGGCCACGATTCGCTGGTACGCATTGAATGCGCCAAGATTAGCTACAGCGTAAACAAATCTATATAACAAATGGCTACAGCGTAAACGAATTGGGCCCACGAATTGAACTACAGCGTAAACGAATTGGGCCTGGTTCCTCACTACAGCGTAAACGAATCGAACTTGCCCAGATTCGCGAACCACACGAATCGAATTGGGCCTAGTTTGAATTCGAAATTGAATTAATTTCGAATCGAATTACTTTCAAATCAAATTATTTTTGAACTTTTTCAAATCAAACTCGAATCGAATCACGAATCTCGAATTTTTTGTGCACCCCTAGTTGTAAGAGCTTAAAACTTCAATATCTCTCAAACAACTTCAAATCCACTTCACTAATCTTGAGTTATATTATGTTAGAGTGAGATTTTGAGTGTTTCTCTTGCGAACATTGATTTAGAGACTTTGTTCTCTTCTTGAGTTGTCCGTGTGACTTCTCTTGGTTGTAAGGGCCCGTCAGCTCTCATATCTAGTTGGCAGTGTGATTTCCCTTGGTTGTAAGGGCTCATCGGTTCATAAGTTGTAAACCTTTCTCGTTGGGTAATAGAAAGACACACCTAGAAGAGCTTGCGATGCCCCGGAGACGTAAGTCTTTGTTTTGCCGAACTCCGTTATCACCCACGTGTTAAATTTCTCTAAACTCATCTATTTACTTTTAATTGCAATTATTTTTTAATTTTTAGCAATTAGCGATGCATTCAGTATAACACATCTCTGTGCGGTTGGTTGTCTCCACTCGCATGCGGATGATGGCATCTGTATGCCTGTGACTTAGTGTCCAAAATGCTTCGTTTTATGTATGTTTTAGCCTCAATAACACTAAAAATTTGCAATTCTACACAATCAAGTAAAATGACACAAAGAATGTGATTCTAAAAAATGAGCATTTGTGATTCGATATATGATAATATTTTAGGTTAAGTGATAGAGAAAAATATTATATATTTCATCCCGATCACCAGACTCAGTTCGAGTTTGATTCGAATCAATTTCAAATCAAACTAGATCGATTTGATTTGTTTCAAAACCGAACTGATTTAATTTGTTTCGAACCAAATTTTTTTCACGTCAAATTCAATCGTGAGCTAGGATTTTTTTTTTTTTGCACACCCATAATTACGTGTGTGATTTTTGATAGTGAAGACACGTGGGATCTACTTGATGACTTCTCGGATTGATCGTTTTTTTCTCTCTTCGATTTTTAGGGAGGTTGTATGTTTACCTCGATATTTTGTATCTTTTGTTGCATAAACTCATAGGCAAGTAGACTATTTTTTACTGTCTATCCTGAATTAAAAAAAAAAATTAACCATGTATTTTTAGGCTATTGTCTAACCCGTACCAAACAAATTTATTTTCCTCTCAGCCAAACTCATTCTCTTGCCCACCCGGCTCAATTCTTGAGTCTGCCCTAGTTTTATTTATTTTATCAAGAGGAGGGTTCAAATGCCTCCATGTTTTTGTGCCTCCATCATGCCTCCATCTCTCTTCATTATTTTCAAAGTTCAAACAGTCGATCCGAACCGCTCAACCTAACCTCCATACTAAAATATGTTTGGAGACCAAATTTTATATTTTTAGGAATTTTTTTACTATTTTTTTAGATAGGTACAAAAATACTGTTTTTAGATGGTTAAGATTTACTGATTTTGTACCTATCTAAAAAAATAGTAAAAAAATTCCTAAAAATATAAAATTTGATCTCCAAACATATTTTAGTATGGAGGTTAAGTTGAGCGGTTCGGATCGACTGTTTGAACTTTGAAAATGATGGAGAGAGATGGAGGCATTTGAACCCTCCTCTTTTATCAAATAATAATATGTATTGTTGAGAAAAAACAGAAATGAAGGTGATGACCTGAGATCACTTTTTTTTAGCACTCCTAATCTTACTTCTCTTTCTTTTCTTAGTTCAACCGAGTGAAAAGGAAGGAGATAAACTGCTAGTACTTTACATTGTAAAGTATACAAAGCAAGTATGTTACGGGGGGAAACTATAAAATTATAACAGAGGTGACTAAAATTTAAAATATACAATATATGCCAATTTTTTTATTTATATCCAAAATAAAATATAAATATAAAAAACTAACCAACTAGCTAATGAAATTGCAAAACTATTCAAACCGGTTAACCATTAACCGGATTCAAATCAAATTTCCGGTTATTGGTTTCCCGGATCCATTGAAATAGTCCGGTTAACCATTAACCGGAAATTTGATTTGAGTCCGGTTAATGGTTAACCGGATTTGTGAATTTTCCTTTTTTTTTTTTTTTTTTTTTTTTGAAAACAGAAATTTTTTATTTTATTTTATTTTTGTATTAAAATATTAGAAATGTTGAATATATTTCTTTGAAAATAAATGGAATACAATATAATATGATTTATTAGAAAGACTGCAACTAATAACCCGGATCAATATTTTTCAGGCCGGATTTTTCGCAGCTGTACGAAAAATTAATATATTTCTTTATGTGCTATTGGAAAAAAATAAAAATGCTTAGATTCTGAGTTATTGATCCCGGTTCAAAAGTCACTTCTATGCAATCTAGAAAATATTGTGATCCTTCTAGGACATTTAATTTATAAAAAGTTGTATCTATTTTGAGAATTCTTTTTAAAAACAATTATTAAATAAATTAAAGTTTTTGTTTTTTTTCAAAAATAGAAACAACTTTTCATAAATTAAATGTCCTAGAAGGATCACAATATTTTCTAGATTGCATAGAAGTGACTTTTGAACCGGGATCAATAACTCAGAATCTAAGCATTTTTATTTTTTTCCAATAGCACATAAAGAAATATATTAATTTTTCGTACAGCCGCGAAAAATCCGGCCTGAAAAATATTGATCCGGGTTATTAGTTGCAGTCTTTCTAATAAATCAAATTATATTGTATTCCATTTATTTTCAAAGAAATATATTCAACATTTCTAATATTTTAATACAAAAATAAAATAAAATAAAAAATTTCTGTTTTCAAAAAAAAAAAAAAAAAAAAAAAAGGAAAATTCACAAATCCGGTTAACCATTAACCGGACTCAAATCAAATTTCCGGTTAATGGTTAACCGGACTATTTCAATGGATCCGGGAAACCAATAACCGGAAATTTGATTTGAGTCCGGTTAATGGTTAACCGGTTTGGGTAGTTTTGCAATTTCATTAGCTAGTTGGTTAGTTTTTTAAATTTATATTTTATTTTGGATATAAATAAAAAAATCGGAATATATGGTATGTGAGATTTGAACTCAAGCCCTCATATTTTATATAATAGAGCTTTAACCACTAGACTACAAATAAACATTTGATATTTTGTGAGGAGTTAGGCTATATAAAATGTTATAAAAAAATAAATTCAATTAAATTTCAATAGATATAATTAAAAATTTGAAATAATAGCTTACGAACTTTTAGATCCGTTCATAAGTCTGGAGCCATTTCATTAACAAAAAAAAACTAAAAATCTTTCTTCCGAATGCCAAAAATAAAAATTTAATAATGGTGTTGAATTTTTATGAATTGACATTATTATTAGTTAAATTAGATAATCTGTACTTTATCTGAGAGGCTTTAGTCATCTAATTTAGTCGCATTCCTAATTTTATTTTTTTATATTTCAAATCTTGAATTGTTAATAATACATATCTACAAAATAAATAATAAATACATTGGTAAAAATATTAGTAATTAAAACAAACTCTGTCACGTTGAATTTAAAATTCAAAATGGAAGTCCAATACATATATCTAGAATAACTACTATTTGATAATAGTGATTTTGTTTCAAATAGTAATTAAGTATATTTAAATAGATCGGAACAGCACTTTCTGCTATTCTCGTTACATCCAAACATACCACTCAGAACAATACCATACCGATACGCGTGTGCATAAAATTTATCAATTCCTAAAGGATTTGGATTCAGAGTACCCAGAAAACGGGTACCATCCGCCACCCATGTCTGCGATACCCGACCCGCTACCCACTGAGTTTTATATATATCAGTGTGCTGTACATTTTCCTTCCCACTGTTCCTTTCCATCCATCCCTCCAAAATCCAAATACTTCTCAAAAAATGAGAGACCCAGAACCCCAGCGAAAGACAGCGAGAGACGCAGCACCGAATCAAAGAGAGGATATTCCCTCGACCTACCCTTCAGTGACACAAGGTATAAGGAATCAAGAGCGAGAAGTAGACGAAGAAGACAAGGAGGTGATTTCAGAGTCATATTCGATGCCTCCATCCTACTCGCTTCCACACCTCGCCGCCGGTGGCTGCGGCGGCGCCGTCAGAGAAGGTGTGGATCAACCTTTGGTGCCACCTCTCAATTTCGCGATGGTAGAACATGGCGTGTTTCGATCGGGATTTCCAGAAGCCAGCAACTTTCCCTTTCTCCAATCGCTTGGTCTCCGCTCTGTACTGTAAGAGGAAGATCTAATTTTTAAGATAAGTCAGCGAGTATTTCGAGTAGAGTTTTTTTTAGAAATTTTGTTTCTGATTTTGATATTATACATTTCTTATTTCTTCACCAGGTGTCTTTGTCCAGAGCCATACCCTGAGGAAAATTTGGAGTTTCTGAGGACTAATGGGATCAAGCTTTTTCAGTTAGGGATCGATGGCTCCAAGGTAAAAAAAAAAAAAATACTGATAATTTTTTTATTATTCCAGTAATAATGTGTATCCTCCCCATACGAGTCTACCATACAGATATTTCTTGAATTCCGTGCTTAGCTTAACTTGCCGTTGCCGGGCTGTTTGGTGAACTGCTTATCTCCGCTTGTTTAATTATGATGTGGATTTGTTTCTACTGGATTCGGTTGATCTCTGGTGTCTTTTTCTCCCAAAAGTTTTTTCCACCGCCACCACCACCACTTTTTCCTTGATCCAACTTGATCTAGTGGATAACATGACAAATCACCAAATACTCAGGCCTAAATTCTCTAGGTGTCAGAACAAGGAACAAGTTCAAATAAAAAAAAAAATGACTAGTTGTTTGAAAGTGATTCTTCAAATCTCAAAAAATTCCCTGAAATATATAAATGTGAAACCGTCATTGTCAGATTCTTTTATGATCGCTTCAAGTCTTCAACCGAAGGTTGCTTCTCATACTATAGTCTTCTTAATTTGTACATAATCTATAATAACCATCATTTGCTGTGTTGCGTGTTGGCAAGTAGAAAATTCTTAATTTAAACCTAATTTTCTGGCTACCGAGCAGTATGTGATGTGAAAAAAATTGCAGCTTCGTTTTGGTTCTACGCTTATATTGGAATTTTTGTTTATTTAACTTTAGAAGCCAGGATTAGTAGCAAATTAATAATGTATTTAAACCTCTGATCTTAGCACTATAAAGCCTCCCAGTGGTTTTCACAAATACTGATGGATCCCTGTTTCATTTTTTCTTTTCAATTTTATCAGACTATTTTTCTTGTTTATTTAATAGTTTCATTCATGCATTTGTTCTGTGCAGTTCTAGACTTCTAGGACAGACCCGTACTGAATTGCATGCCAAATAAATTGATCTTATTTAACTCTTCCATAAGCCAGTTACTAAGTTACTGATCGATTACCTAATTTTACTTCTTTATAGGAGCCATTTGTTAACATTCCAGAGGATACTATAAGAGAAGCTCTCAAAGTTGTTCTTGGTATGCATATAGAATTTAATACCCGTGCTCCATTTTGTTTGTTTACTTATCAATTATGTTGTTGTTCCACTTCTATGATATACATTTTCTTTCATTGCAGATACTAGGAACCATCCGGTGCTCATTCATTGCAAGAGGGGAAAGGTAATATATTTTTTTTAATTACCTTCAGCCCCTTATTTATGCGCTTAATTATTTAGCTAGGGGCACCAAAACTATTTGAGGCTTTGCAATGGAGTCCTTACTCGTTACGATTAGAAATTGCAATAGCTGGTGGTCTGTTCCTTTTTGCCTGAGAGATATTATTATTGTCAAATTGTTCCTGAGCTTAAAAAACAGCATTGGTCATTTGCTCTGTTTGATTAATTGAGGTATTTGGGTTTCAATTCTGTTTGCAAAAAGAATCAGGCTGTGTTGCCTGCTGCAATCTGGCTTGCTTGCAAAATAAAAAAGTCTTGGCGCTCTTGTAAAATTATCTTATTGCATATTACTAGAAAGAAAAATCAAAACTGGAAGCATCTTGCATGCCCATCCAAAGGTTTAAATGTCAATATAGGACAACTTTGAATCTTTGGAAACAACGGGTGGCATACAAAGAATACTTCAGCGTCTTAATTATGTGACATTTTTACAGTATGTCAAATGTTTATCTGTGCAATTTTACTAAAGGTGTAATCTTTTTCTTTGGGTCTCTTTTATACAGCATCGAACCGGCTGTGTGGTGGGTTGTCTAAGAAAATTGCAGAAATGGTGCCTAACTTCGATTTTTGATGAGTACCAACGTTTTGCTGCTGCTAAGGCCAGGATATCTGACCAGAGGTTTATTGAGCGCTTTGATGTCTCCTCCTTGAAACACTTAAATACTTCATTTACCTGCCTGGAGAAGTAAAAGCTCTTCAAGGCTTAAGTTTTATTCCAAGCCTGCTTGCTTTTTCTTCTTTGCCTGTGAATGTTAGAGTTCTGATAAGGAGAGGAGATAAAGTCCATAATATAGATCGACAGTTGTAGATGTGACTTCATTTGTTTGTTTGTTTGTTTTTTCTTATCGGCACGTCATATAGTAGTACATAAAGTTGGGATACATATAATAAGAAAGTGGCCTTCTAGTAGTTTTGAGGACTCCAAACATACTTATTAACCGACAGCAAAATAATGAATAAATTACTTAATTTTTTGGGGGACCATTTCATGTATATCTTTCAAGAACCTCGAAATTAAGTATTTCTTCTGAAATTACTAATATTATATTTATCCTTCTGAATTTAAAATTTCACAATTTCTCTAAAATATTGTCTTTTCTACTTATATCCTCTTTAAAATTTTAAAGATTCTATTTACTCTTATTAAAAAAATTATAATTACATAGTATGTGTAAGAGAAATATTTGATCTACTAATTGATTAGTTTGTAGGACAAATAATTAATTTCTTAAGCTTATAATTAGAGAAGAAAATATGTGACACACCGTGATGTGATGTGAAAAATATGCCGTGACGTGATCAATTTTATTTTCAGGTGACACGACTAAAATAATAGTGAATGGTCACGTCACGTGTGGTCACTTCGTAATCAAACGTGACGTGACGTAAATTAGTCACGTCAAACTTTTTTTATATTTTAATTTAAATTATTGAAAAATCATAAAAAAATATCAAAAAAATATGAAAAATTATAAAAATTATAAATAAGTAAATAACATTGTAAAGTGTTTTTTTTTTAGAAAAGGCAGTTGGATATCTGACATTATTTAAAAAATTCAAATTATAAATATTCATTAGACTAAACTAGAGAACAAAAAAAAATCAGTAATACATGAGTACTAGTATCACTTAGTCTATACTAAAAAAGAAACTCAGATACTCTATGCGTACCAAAGAAAAATTGACAATTAACTAGAAAAGTTGAATACTCTATGCGTATCAAAAAAAACTGAATACTATATATTTCATATCGTGACGTGGCGTGATGTGACTTGTCTGGTTCACGTGACGTGTAATTTTTTTTTGAATGCGGGCATGTCACGCGACAAGTAAGTCAGTCACGTGATTGACACATGTGACTGATCTCAGCGTGACAAATTTCCTTCTCTACTTATAATATATACATAACAACATTTAGATATATGTTTGTGTGTGCATCTCAATTAGAGTAAATGAACCATTTACAAATGTTGCATATTTTTTATTGCTATAATAAAAAATAAAACATAAACTTTATAAATTTAAAATGAGTTTTTATAAATAAAAAAGACAATACGTAACAGAAAATGTGTATTTTAGAGATTTTCGAAGGATATATATAAAATTTCTCTTAATTTTGTTATCATATAATTTATTCATTCTCTGATGGCATAATGTCTTAGATTGTGCTTCAAAAAAAAAGAGGGGGGAGGAAGAGGATAGAGTGAAAAAAATAGAACGGTGGAGTCGGTTCTGTTACGGAATGGCACGGTACGATTTTGGCATAGAACAACACGGTATGTGTGTCAATTACGTACCGTGACTTGCGTGTTCCGTGCGGTGATCATTTTTTGAAACTTTGACACGACACGTCACGTGAAAGATTTAGTCACAGCACGGCACGTGGTCACGCGAGTCACGTATAATTATGACCATTAGATATTGATCAAATGATAAATCTTGAATAAACTAATTTAAATTATGATCAAATGATCACGCAAATCACGCGAGGCACACTTGGTTATAACACGTTTGGACACGGCGTGACCATTCGCATGCCGTGACAACTTATTAACATTTTAATCACGACACATCATGACACATGAAAAATTAACTTAGATACGATACGAGACTAAAGTCATGACGTGTTAATCACGAAACAATAATTTTTTGCAATCTAGAAAAGAAAAAAGGGTAATAAGAAGAACTATATTTTAAATCGGGATTGGGTAAAGATAGTGTTAGGGTTTCGACGAAGGAGAGACAAGAAATAAGAGAAACAATATTATGAGAAAACTTAATTGTATTCCTTGAACTTCATTCTTACATAGAGTACAAATGATATAATTTATAGCAACATAAATCTCTAAAAAGAGATACTATAAATGACATATCCTAAAATACCATATACTAAAATACTAATTCTTCCTCCTTAATATGGCCTGCCAAACATGGCCTACTATTCATAACATTCTGCTAAATCAAGTCTGATGAAAATATATGGTGAAATGAGAGGCATACATAACAGATAGAAAGAAAATGGTGTTTAATTTTCTCTCTCCCCTGCTCTTTCTTTAACTCTCCTTCAATATTTTAGTTACTAAAACAAATAAACTTATTCGGCCAATTCAATCATCCCTCCCCTAACCTTACTTTCGTTTGTTTGTTTGTGAATTTTAGTCTATATAATTAAATTAGAGTATTAGAGGCTGCATACATTTTTGCTATGCTCTCTCTTCTCCTTAGATTAGAGAGAGACACGAAGAGAGGAAACAACAAATTACTATGCGGAGATGAGAGTCTGTAAAATCAGGACTGATCAGACGAGCTTATCTATATCGGAGAGGGAGCGAAGAGAAATGGAAGGAAACAAGTACTGTTCGGAGAAGAACGTCACGTAGATTTTAGCGAACACCTTCAAATCAAATTGTAGGTTTTACTGTTAAAAAAATTCGCTCCCCCCATCTCTAATTAATCAAAGTATGTATTATTGCAAAATGGGCGATTGTCGTTCACTTTATTTGACATATATATGTTTTGCCTCCGGATGAAATTTTTCGGTCCGATTGTTCTGTACAGATTGAATCTGATAACACTGTTGAAGTTGTATATTTCATTGCGATTTAAAATGAATGGATGGTAGAAGCATAGAACTGAAATACCTCCAGGCAGATTCTGGTCGCTCCCCACCCCATACTTTTTTCTTCCCATTATTTTCTCGTACCATTTCTTTTAATGCATTTGTAACTTTTTTAGTTACTAACCTCTCATTTTTAGTTCACAGGTATCATCTAAAAACACATCGTTTTGTACCTGTACGGCGGGTTCACAAACAATATCGTCAAATTAAAAATGAGGTTGGAACTTGGATGACCTTTTCACAGAAAAGGTTTGCAGTTTTATGTATTTTTTTTTTTATTATTTCTTGGCTTTATATCATCAATAAAAAAAAATTGTAACCTCTCTTTGGAGCAAAATGTACGAGGGACTAGAGCTGACAAACCCAACTTTAGCTCATAGCTCGGTGGCTCGCTCATGTTCAGTTCAAATAATGTTTGAACTCGATTTCTGGTTAGCTTGAGTTCAAAATAAATTAGAATTGCTCATTTGAGCTTGATTCGAAATAATTCGGTATGCAATTATATTGTTGGCATTGATGGATGTAGCGATTAAAGTTTTATGTATTTTTATTTATAAAATCAATAAAATTATTAGTAATTAAATAATTTTCGTTCAGAATTTTTTTTATATTTTAATTTTTAAATAATATGAAATTAAGTACCAAAACATGTAATAATTGAGCTCAGACAAAGCTCAAATTAGTCTAAACTCGATAACTAGATTAAATTTCAACTCGAACTTGATTTGCTTAGAAGAGGTTAGAAATTGGTTTCCTGAGGAGTAAATCGATATTGTGGCAATTACAATAGTTTTTTCATTTTATTTTCTTTTCTTTGATTTCTTTATTTTCATACTGATCTTCCTTTACTTTTATTTTCCTTGTCGTGGTTTGTAAATAATTTGTATAAGATTTTTTTATCATACCACTGGTATGATCATATATGGAATTTGAGAGCTTGACTCTCATGTTTCTCTTTCAAAAAAAAGAATCGAATCAAGCCGGAAACCAATATATATATTAATTAGTGATACAGTGCTCGGTATACTTGTTCGGCTTCAAAGCGGATAGGATTAGGAGGGGAATTTTAGATCATGAAGGGATTTGTTGTGCCTTCTTAGCGGCAATTTTGGCTAGCTAGGCGTTATTGTATTTTCATTTTTTTCGACCATTATGGCATTTGTAAATAACTTTTTTTTTATTAATCAAAACACTTGTTGGCGACACTTTGCCGCCAACCCTAAAAAATAATCGAATCATGCTAGAGCCAAGACCATCTCCCTCAAACATGTCTTATTTAGAGCTCCACTGATGACTTAGGATTTGGCTAATATGCTATGGGTAGCTAAGAGGCCTCCCGTGCTACGGCTCAATATTCGACTTTTCAAAATCCTAACGGTCAATCCGAACCGTTCATCTTGTTCTCCATATTAATATGTGCTTGGAGACCAAATTTTACATTTTTTGGAAATTTTTTACTATTTTTTTAGATTTATTGAATATCGCTGTTTTTTATGGTCCAGATTTGTCTGAAGAACAGCGATTTTCAATAAATCTAAAAAAATAGTAAAAAATTTCTAAAAAATGTAAAATTTGGTCTCCAAGCACATATTAATATGGAGAACAAGATGAACGGTTTGGATCGACCGTTAGGATTTTGAAAAGTCGAATATTGAGCCGTAGCACGGGAGGCCTCTTAGCTACCCATAGCACCGTAGCCAAGTCCGATGACTTATTATATAAGAAGTGCATTTTCGATTAGGTTAGAATTGGATGGAAGAAGTAAAATTGAGTAGAATGTGGATAGAATATGACCGGAGAAGTGTGAGATATAACATAATGATGATGAGAGTAGAAAAAAGTAAAATAGAGAAAAAGTTTCACAAATCACAACTAAACCCCCTCCCTTTTTCTCTATTTTACAATAGAGTGAAATATAGCACAGTGATGTGGTAACGATTACTGCATCTCATATCGTGGTTTGTGTTTACAGTCAACTCGAAACCCATCAATGAAAAAGATACACTGTCCGAACTGCAAACTAGAAAAATTGAGTGAGTCTATGGTACTATGCATATCACGGGTTGTTACTGTGCTACGGCTCTATATTCGAGTTTTCAAATCCTAACGGTCGATCCGAACCGTTCATCTTGTTCTCCATATTAATATGTGTTTGGAGACCAAATTTTACATTTTTTGAAAATTTTTTACTATTTTTTTAGATATTTAGAAAATCACTTGATCTGAAAATTCTGGACCATCCAAAAACAGTGATTTTCAATAAATCTAAAAAAATAGTAAAAAAATTTCAAAAAATGTAAAATTTGGTCTCCAAACACATATTGATATGGAGAACAAGATGAACGGTTCGGATCGACCGTTAGAATTTGAAAACTTGAATATAGAGCCGTAGCACGGTAACAAATCGTAATATGCATAGTACCATAGACTCACTCAGAAAAATTCATTAATAGATGTAGACTTAAATACTACCGTAGCGGAAACATTCAGGCAGACACATCCACTTCCTAATTCAATGTACGCATTTACAAGCCAGCCGCCGCTGGTCCATGTAATCACCAACCGTTCTGTGTACTATCGTAGCACTAGCACTGTAGCACATGTTATTTCTTCCGGACAGTGACAGTTCCTCTCCAGTCTAAATCGTCCATCTATGATCGTTTTGACTCCCAGTATTAACTGCACTAGTCAAGGGAGCTATGAACCACCATCCATGAACCATCACATCTAATCCTGTTTAGTACAAAACTGGAGAACAAAACAAAACCTTGTCCGACCCGAAGTATGCCCCGGCCAGTGTCAGAAACCGTAGTCCCACTCGTAGAGTCTTTTTTACCCCAGAGCATTTCTTTCATCGTAAGCGATCCTCTCCGTCCATTACCACTGATCCCTCACATCCATCCTTTATCACTTTTCCCCCTTTTGTCCTCCCTCTCTCCTTCCCTCCATGTGCTCCCTCCACCCTTTCCTGCCCGCCAACCCACTCTCCACTCAATGACTCCCCAATCTTCCTCCTCAGGCGAAACCCTAGACGTAATTCTCGTACACCTCCTCCCTCTTCTCCTCGCCGCCGCCACCTCCGTCAAGGCCCTCGTCAGCCGCTGGCGCCTCCTCCATTCTAAGCTCGTCCTTCTCCAAACCAGCCTCTCCGAAGCTTCTCTCGCACGAAACTCTCTCTCCAACCCTCTTTTCATAGACCTTGTCTTTTCCCTTCACTCCACTCTTCAAAAACTTCACACTCTCTCCTCTCGCTGCCTAGACCCTTCCCTCCCCTCTGGCCGCCTTTTGTTACAAAGCGATCTTGACATTGCTACCTCTTCCCTCACTCTCCACCTCCAAGACCTCTCCTTACTTCTCAAATCCGGCCTACTTTCCCACCAGCAAGACTCACCTCACGCCATTGTGCTGCCTGTCCCAGGCCCCACCGCCTCCAAAGCCGACGTTGCGCTCTTCATCCGTGACGCCTTTGCGCGCCTCCAGATCGGCAACCTTGACATCAAATTGAAGGCGCTAGACTCCCTCCTTGATATTCTCCAGTCCGATCCGGCCAAACTTTCTCCAGTTGTCACTGCAGAAGGGGACGTCACAGTGCTTCTTCGCCTCCTTGACCTTTCCACCCATTCCCACTTAATTGACCGTGCTGCCTCGGTGGTTTCCCTCCTTACCACTTCCTCAGCCTCCTCCTGCCATGCAGTTTTCAATGAAGGTGGCCTCGGGCCTCTCCTACGCCTTATTGAGTCCGGTTCTGTCACTGCACGTCACCGTGCTGCTTCTGCTGTCGAGGCCATCACTGTCGATCCATCACGTGCATGGGCGATATCTGCTTATGGTGGCATAACTGTGCTCATAAATGCATGTCGGTCTGGATCCGGATCTCCCAGCTCCCTCCAATCCCTCGTTGTTTCTTCCTTGAAAAATGTAGCTTCTTTAGAAGATGTTCGCATTGCCATTTTTGAGGAAGGAGGTATTCCTGTTCTTATTCGTCTTTTAACATCTGATAGCATGGATGCTCAGAAATGTTCTGCTCTCTGCCTCTGGTCCCTTGCTTCGTCTGGAGGTGATGAAATGTGTGTTGCCATTATTCATGAATCTGGATTGTCACGTCTGCTCCAGTTGCTCTATTCGGCCTCTGATCAAGAGCTCCAAGAGAATGCCTTGCGTGCAATCCATGCCCTCTCGGTCCTCCCTTCTGCAGCCAAGTCCCTCTCCTCCTCTCCTCTGTTCTTTTCACGCCTGACAGAGTTCATCTCCCGTGGTGGTATTAATAACTTCTCTTGCCAACAAATAGCGACTTCACTAGTTGCGGTTCTCTCTCCTAGTGATGACATTAAAAAGTCAATGGTTCCTTGCATGTCGCCTCTTGTGAAGATGCTGGAGGTTTCCAAGCCGGTGGTTATGCAAGAAACAGCTTCACAGGCTCTCGTCTCGCTTCTAGATGTCAAGTCAAATCGTAAGGAACTTGTTAAGGATGAGAAGAGTTTAACCAGACTTGTTAAGATGCTTGACCCATGCAATGATCAAATATCAAAACGGCCTGTGGTGGCAGTGGTGCTTGCTCTAACTAGCATTGGAGGCAATGGGGCTAGAAAGAGACTGATGGAGACTGGAGCTAGCCAGTTTTTACAACAGCTGGCAGAGTCAGAGGTGGCCGGTGCTAAGAAGGCTTTGCAGAGACTTTCTGGTAGCCGGCTTAAAAACTTGTTCTTGCTTGGCCGGAACTGATCTCAATTTCTACCGAAGGGTAAAAATTTCTGTATCATGTCTAAAAGGTTTTGCTTTTAATTTCATAAATGAAGAATATAAAGTAACCTTTTAAAAATTTGTGTTTGTAGATTACATCAAGTTTGATGGTAATTATTATGCCAGGAGAAAAATTGTTCGTAAACAAAGGATAATTTAGATTCAAGTGGCAAGAAGCAACAAAAGGAGAGTCTCTACTACCAGTACAGGATAAAGACGGTATGAGTTAGGTACCGTGACAAAAGAGAAGCATGGATGCGGAGTTTTAGGAAGTATCCTTGTATAATGTTAATTTTTTTTTTTCTGTCTTATTTCAGAGTGTTTGTTTGGGCTAGCTTGGGAAGCAAATATTTGATTCAGTGTTTTGGATCGTTGTTCAGTTTATTAATTATTATTTGTATTAAAAAGAAAACAGTCTATGTCCCCATGCACATGTAGTTGCGGGGCGTAGTCATGGCGGAGCTCATGTGAGCCTTGTCCACTATTTTGCTTGTGAGGTCGCTATTTATGTTTGGTCAAAAGATTGAATTGTATTTACTTGCTGATTTTGACAGATTGTAAGTCTGTGACTTGCTTTTTCATGGTCTCGGTACTCTAATTTATCCTCACGATCAATGGCTGCCAAAATAGGCATATAGCCTGATAGCCGAATTGTGAGTATAATTATTTTTTTGTTGATCCAAGTACCTTTTACTGTGCTGGCGCTTCAGCTGTTCAGCAGTGTAGGCTGTTAAAAAGTTTTTTTTTTTTTTTTTCTGAGGATATAAATTAACCTCACTAAATACAGTCTTACTTGATATAAACTTCTCGTCCGGTATACCAGTATATCTTTTTTTAAATCTTGTTATTTTTTTAGCATATTTTATGGTAGCGTTAGCTTTCTCATCAAAGGATTTCAGACGAAAAGGCAGCTCTGATTCTGTCTTACCTGGGTAATTAAAATTAGCATGCGATCCCATAATGCTTCATTGAAGGAAGTCTGATTTGATGCTTGTTAGTTTCGGTGGCTCATTTGTCAGCGACTGCACAGTAAACTGTGAAAGTTACTGAGGTTAAGTTTTATGGGTCCGTATAGGTGCTTTTCTTATGCTAATAATTTATACCAACTTTGCTCATAGTCCTGCCAGTGATAATTATTTCTCTGGGCCAGGTAGGACTGTATTTCATCATAAGCTGGGAAAATTGATCTGCTACATTCATGTCAGTGATATTTGGTGTGTTATTCGTCTGATATTATAAATAATTTTACTACTGCTGCTGAAATGCTCTATTATGAAGCGGTCCTCTCCAACTGTATCTGATCGATATCTGCCTCTATATACCGATCCCCACATATTTTATTTCTGATTTTCTGTAGTCAAGAATCAAATCAGATTTGGTCCATTGATCTAAAAGTTAACGGCTTGGATATGTTTGAGACTTCTTAATTTTGTCTAACCGACGAAAACAATAGCATTTTCTTTTTTATTGATAAAGGTTGATTAGTTTTATTAAAGTTGTCATAGCTAATGTGATTATTCATGTGACCGGTGGTTGGCGCCCAACATTTGCAACTGTCAAAATCGTCTTTACGATCCCTTTTTATCTACAGGTGGCTCGCAACTGGGATTTTGGGAACCAAGGGACCCATCTATGGATTTCAGAATCTAGCTAGGTTAAATACAAACAATAACTTTGGGCCTAAGCGGGGTCGACGAGGCACGAGACAACCATGGAATTAGACCCATGCTTGTTTCGAGCTTCTATCTTCTCTCTTGCTTTCGGCCCGAATCCGGCTCAGAAAAACGGGTTCAGGTCTCTCTCAACTGGTTAATTAACCTGTGGACACTGAAGAATTTGCTGAGTTGGGCGTAGGGGTGTCAACGATCTGGCTCGATCCAAGCTAGGCTCTAACTCAGCTTGTTAATTCTGAACCGAGCTACAACCGAATGAGCTGGACCTAGGACATCTGAGCTAAAACCTCAGCTTGAACTCGTGACAAGCTAGCCCGAGCTAACTCGCGAGTTGACGAGCTGGCTCGTTAGGTCTGGTTGGATCTTGTTTTAAGAAGAAACTAAATTCTACAAACTTTCCGGATAGAACTAAACCGAGCTAAACAGTATAAAATGCATACAAATTCATAAATTAATTTCTAGCCGAGCTAGCTCGCGAGCTGGTAAGCAAGTTAGGCCCCAACTTGAACTTGTTAATTCTGAATCGAGTTAGTGGCGAACTAACTCGTTAACAACTCGATTCAATAATCAGCGAGTTAGGTGCGAATCATAATCGAGTCACGAACTACGATTTTTTTTGCCACCCCTAGTTGGGCGAGATATTACGGCAGCTCCAGATATAAAAACAATCATCTTTTCACTTTCCACTATTCTCTCATTTTGGTTAACTGATTGATTGATCAATCTATTTACCGGGTAGTCCTGGCATTAATTAAATTTTTAGTACATTCATTTAATATTTTGAAATAATTTTTCAAATTGGAAAATTAAAATTGTAAATGTGTCATTCGTTTCTTAAATAGCACGTGTGTCAAATTTTAATTGACTTAAAAAGATAGTCTGTCATGAGAGAATATTTTTTTTTTTGATAAAATGTTAATGCCCGTTTCATTAAAGAAACCCGAACCAGTACAGAACCAAAAGTCGTAGAGATAAAAGCAAAAACCAAGTACTACTGTCTGTTACTCCTAATTCCTAGAGAGTCATTGACTTGCTTGACTACCAAAATATATCACATACCATTCAACACAAAATATGCATAACAGACTAGACTAATCTAAATACTAAGCTAGATAAGTAAATGCAAGTATCAAATCCCCGCAGACGGTGTAGTTTCCTCCTCTGGTAGCTGGTACAAAACCATTTGTGTGTCTTCTGGGTTCCAGATGCGGAGCGGAATCTCCTCAATAGTCTCTGGCAGCCAAAGTGGAATCAGCTCCTTTGCTTGACGTTTCACCAGAGCTGTCCAATAGTTAGTGAGAGGAACAATCATTAGGATAATGGATCTAAATGTCTTATTTGAATGTTTTTGAAAGCAAAGTTCATTCCTTAATTTCCAGATGGTCCAATTGAGTGCACTAAAAACTAACAAGAATGTTATTTGTAAATGTTTCGGTAAAGTATAAGCAAAATTGACTATGTCTGTAATAGTATGCCAGTTTTTATAAAATTGTTGACTTAAATCCATCCAAACCACATTTGTTGAGTAAAAGGGCACAGTAAAAATAAATGGTTAGTAGATTATAACTGTTGACAAAACTGACACTGAAGTGGACCTTTCCACCCTCTTTATCTAAGATTCATTTTAGTCGAGATTTTGTTTTTAGTCATGAGCCACATGAATACTTGAATTTTGTGAGGCACTGAGATTTGCCACCATAATAAAGCATGTGTAATTTTCACTCCATGAGAGAATCTAAATCTGTTTAACAATAGAACTTCAATAATTTTATGCTACATGGCTAATTAAATTTCAAATAAACTCAAATACTATACACATTTTATCTTAATAATGAAGTACTCCTCTGCGATCTTATTTTAGAATTTGAATAATATTTTTAATATAAAATAGATATATACCAATATATCATAAAATAAATATTATTAGGGAGGATGGGGAATTTGTATCCTCTGTGTACTGTAGAGACACTGTTCTGTCGAATGAGATGATCTGGACCTTTCTTTTAACTTTGCACGAATCTCAAAGCACAAATAATACTGCCCCCTCTGCTATCTCGATTAGGCATATTTTTTGAGTTAATCTAAAGTCGTAAAATAGTGAACCCTACCATGCGGTACTGCAGAGGATACGCATCCGGGAAAGAGTCCGGATCCCTTAAAAGTAACTCAATCTTTGGGTTTTGGATTAAGACCGTTCGATTTGAATCAGTCGATCGAGATTGCTTCAAAATTTGAATTCATATCTCGGAATATGTGCGAATCAGACAGTCCCGGATTAAAACCCAAAGATTGAGTTACTTCACTAGATCTGAATTCCCCCCGAGGAATGGGGTTGTGTGTTTCTGTGTTCTCGCTCGGAGTGAGACTGCATTTATAGCCAGAAAAGTAATCCAATCTTTGGGTTTTGAATCAAGACCGTTCGATTTGAATCCGTCGATCGAGATTGCTTCAGAATTTGAATTTATGTCTCGGAATATGTGCGAATCGGACAGTCCCAGTTTAAAACTCAAAGATTGAGTTACTTCACTGGATCTGAATTCCCCCCGGGGAATGGGGCTGTGTGTTTCTGTGTTCTCGCTCGGAGTGGGACTGCATTTATAGCCAGAAAAGTAATCCAATCTTTGGGTTTTGAATCAAGACCGTTCGATTTGAATCCGTCGATCGAGATTGCTTCAGAATTTGAATTTATGTCTCGGAATATGTGCGAATCGGACAGTCCCAGTTTAAAACCCAAAGATTGAGTTACTTCACTGGATCTGAATTCCCCCCGGGGAATGGGGTTGTGTGTTTCTGTGTTCTCGCTCGGAGTGGGACTGCATTTATGGCCAGAGCCAGAGGCCCAGCAGAAAAAGAGCCATACCGACATACCGTATGGAAACAAATCTATCCAGATTCAATAAAATTCCAAGTAACATCAAGCTGTCCGGATTCAATAAATGTAATCTACTTGTTTGTCGTGATTACTTATTTAATTGCCTCAACAAAAAAAGATAAAACGAGTCCCTCATAAATATATTTCAAAGTATATTTATATATAAAAAAAAATTGTAAAAAAAGCTTGAATTCCCAAGTAATTATGGAATAAAACTTAACAGCACAAATAATCTGTAAACTATACATAATACATTTGTACTAATATTAACATACATTTTTTATAAAATAATTAAAAATTTATGTACTCCACCGAATTTTTGCCAACACTACTAGATTTTGATTGATAAGTTAGGGCCGTTTGGTGTCCGAATTTTTTGGAATTAAGTGAAGGAAGGAACTCTTTGAAAGAAACTTGTCGATTACAAATGAAATACAGAAGATGAAAATAAACAGAAGAGAAGATGCTTCCGAAAGATTTAAATTCTTTCAAGTTTTTTTGAAAAAATGTATGTCATTCATTTTTGTTGTTTTTCTAATTTTAATCATTAGTGTTTTGTTATAAATTATCTTCTTTATGAAATAAAAAATATGATAATTATCATAGTTCATACTTCATAGACCAGTGTTAAAATTCTTGCAGACGGTTTAAATTTACATTACTATTTAAATTTATTGAATTTTAAATCTGTTTGCAACATAATTATTTAAATTTATTAAATTTTCAATATGTTCACACAAATCTCAATGCATATCCTTTGGTTAAAACTCAATTCCTTATCATATTGGACAGCGGAGTAAATCAGATGAGATTGGACGACATAATAGTGCCATCCAAATACTAACAGAAGCAGACTTGAAATCTTACGGCCATCTCTTCTAAAGATGCCAGCACCTGAGCTCCTGCTTTGCAATATTTGGTTATTGAGTAGAACTAGGGTGTTCTTAAGTTCACCAAAAGTCTGGGTGAACTAAATTCTAAAATATATTAAATTAACTTCAAATGATGAAACGTTAAAAATTTTCTACTTTATGAGTGATGCACTTACATGTGAAAATTTTAAGTTTTGAATTAATTTAGTATAAAGTCGAGTAGTCAAAATTTATAAGGTTTATAAATTAATTTTAGTGCATTCATTTTTTGAACGCCTTTTGACCACTTGACGCTATATAAAATTAGATTAATTATATGAATTCCCCCACTCCCATCCCCCCATCATTCGCTCATTTCTTAAACAGATTTTAGAGATGAGTTTTTTTTTTTTCAATGTCGTCCACATTTTTCACGATCTATGAGGAATTTTGCGAATCTAAAACCACGAACGTATTCTACGCAATTTTATCTTTCAAATGAGATCCATAATGACATACTTTTGAACTCATTGTGACACAAGTATTTATACCTCATCGTGCAAGTATTTATACCTATACTTGTAAGTATTTATCCCCAATTGTGGACCCCGCATCTCCGCATCAACCTTCCCTAATCGTCGAAGTCCATGCGTCAACCTTTATCTAACAAAAATAGTTGACCACGTAGGTATAAATATTTCAGTGCATAGGTATAAATACTTGTAATACTTGATATTAATACTTTTAAATATCAGCAGTGTCATATGTGAAAAATACTAGGTATAAATACTTAGATGATGAGGTATAAATATTTGTGTAATAACAAGTTCGAAAGCATGTCATCATGGATCTCATTTGAAAGATGAAATTGCGTAGAAGACGTTCGTGGTTTTAGATTCGCAAAATTCTTTGTAGATCGTGAGAAATGTGGACGAGATTGAACAAATAAAATTGAAGAGATAATGAAGGAATGAGAGTGGGAGAACAATTATCAAGTCCATAAAATTAATTTAAAATTTAATTTTTTTTGCATGTAGATACATCACTCATAATTTAGAAGGATTTAAACAGTTTGAATTCATCGTTTGAAATCAATCCAATAGATTTTAAAGTTGAGTTCATAAAAGAATTTGATGCACTTAAGAACACCCTAATTCTACTCTTTGGTTATCAATCATATTGAAACATACACTTACAAAAAGAACAAGTATAAAATACAGTCACTCTTTATTACCAGACTAGTTTATAAATCCGTGACAAATTTAGCATCATAAAATATATACATTATAATTGGTAGTAGTACCCAATAACGGACATATGCACACATAAAAACAATTACATTGGTCAGAACACAGCTTTAACTTAAAAGAGAGCTACCCTCCTTAATGAGCACAAAAATACTGCCGCCATCGCCTCTCGAGATCCGCAATTCCTCGTCAAGGTATGTGGTTAGCAGCCACGACTGTGCATTATTGTTGTTAATTGGGATCTTCAATGGTGGTTGTCCTGAAATAGTCCTAGCAACAGATGAGGCAGCATCCTGGATTGAGGTGAATATTCCCTTGAAGGGTGAGAGGTCGATGTTTTGTCCCAAGAACTCAAACTTTTCAGGAAGTACAATAGAGTCTGTTAGCTGAGGGGTGCCTACGATACCCTCTTCAAACTTGATCTGAAAAAAAATTCGAACGGACAACTTAGTTTGAAAATTTAAAAAAAGTGAAACAGTAGATTCATGCAGTACTGAGTTGTATATAACTTAAGTTAGCCAATTTGATTTAAGAAAATATTGCAACATAAAACTCAAGAATATCGTTGTTATGGATATAGTTCCAGGACCTATTCCTGAAACCCTCAAATCTGTTTCAAGTTGCAGTACTGAAAGTACCCAATAACTATTAAGCACAATTGTCTACTAGCAGGTAATGTAATGATACGTTGAAACCTATACAGGTTGCTACTTTCGCAATAATCTTTGCCATCTTCTTTTTATAATAAAACAATATTGCCTCGCCCTTCTTATAGAAGTTAAAAACCCTGTCAGCACTGTACCAGCGTCATACATACCGTCCATGGCTGGTACTTCTATGTACTGGGTACTTAAAGAGGAAGCAGTACCTGAACTCGCTTAGGGCTTCGAATTTCAAACTTGGCATTGGTTGTGACCGAGGTTGTGGCAAGCGGTCCAGCAAATGATACCGAGTTTTGAACTGTGAATGCCTCCGAATCGATAGTTTGTGAAATCTCTTCTACCTTCACCAATTGGGGGAGCCTTCTCGACCCAAATAATGTTAATAGCTGTGAGAATGATGTATACCTGCAAATATTGATTTAAATATTTTTAATAAGAAATCTTGCAGGGACCTAAGAGAAATTTGAATCCCTTTTGTGAGCCTGATTGTGGTGTTTTGATACTTCTATGTCGAGGCATAATAAAGTTAGAGCGTGATTGAAGTTGAAGCAAAAGTTTCAACATGCTAGCTTTGATACAAATTGCACAAAAAGCACTGTACAACAAGTTCTATTGGGCGAATAAACATTACTGTAAACCAAGAATAACTAAAATCCAGTGTTGAACCATAATTGAGTAAAACTAGAGCGTTCTTGAGCTCACCAAGCTCTTGTGAGCTTAACTCCAAAACCTATTAGATTTCAAACGACAAATCCAAACAATTGAAACCAATGTACTTCACGAACGATATGTTTACATGCAAAATTTATAAATTTTTGAATTAATTTAGTATAAAGTCAAGCTATAGAAAAAAAAAAAGATTTATATATTAATTTTAATATATTATGTTTCATTTTTTTTTTACCATTGAACTTCATAATAAACTAATTCAAAGATTTATAAATTTTGCATGTAAACGCATCACTCGTAAAGTAGATCGATTTCAATGGTTTGAATCGTTGTTTGAAATCAATTTGTTAGATTTTGAGTTTAAGCTCACCAAAAAAACTTGATGAGCTCAAGAACACTCTAGTTCTACTCCCCATAATTTGAATGTTTGATAACTGTCCTTCTGATTGAAATATAGGTTACTCTGGATTCTGGAAACAATAAACTCAGGGGCAAACAATAAAACTATCTCTTGTCACTAGACAACAACTTTGTTCATTCTGATTTAGCTACTCTCCAATGTTTTGAGTTCCAAACAGAAATCTGAAAGGAAACTGTCCAAATCTACTTGTTTGCCCTCCATGGACAGAGGTCTCTCCGATTCAACAATTCCTCTTAAAGGGGAAAAAAAATAGAACAAACAAAAATGGAAAGTTATGTGCTTACGCAAGGATCCATTTCCCGTTGAGGAGGGGGAGAGCCTCAGTAGGTGCAGGGGTCGGATTCTTTGCCTCGAGCTGAGTGATCAGCTCCACTATCTCAGCTCTTGTCTCGCTTGATGCATTCAGGCCCCTATCAGTCCCGTACAGCAACTCCTTCAATTTATTCTTCAGCTCATCAGTCTCAGTCACCACTGCCGCCTCCTCTGGCTCCGCCACGGCCACGTCACCGCCGCCTGTAGTTGGTTCCTTCCCCCACTCGTCATCATCTGTCGTCGCGAAGGGGACGAACAGTGGAGTTGAGCGCTTGAATTGGATGGTCAAGGATGGGAAGGACGGAGGTTGAGAGGTGGAGAAGGAAGAGATCAGGGATGACCGGTGACGGTGGGCCCCAGAGGTCAGAGGAGAAGTGGGCAGTCTTAGGGAGAGGGAGTTAAGAGAGGCGGATCCGGACATGGTTTCCTTTGACCTGAGAGCTGAATTACTGAAATCAAGGGTTTCTGGTCTGTTAGCAGTGGAAGCCTGGAAGTAGAGAACGACTCGGCTAGGAAATCAATAGTACTGGTTCACTCAATTCCCCAACTTATAAAATAGTAAAACCCCAAAGTACTGACTGAACTTCACGTTTCCAGAAGGATTCTAGAAAATTCTAGAGGAAGCGACCCTTTGTACTGGAACTAGAGGTTGAATAATACCCTTAACGGGTATACCCGCCCGTACCCGTTCGTACCCGCCAGCTAGGGTACCCGTGCCCGAGCCCGGGTATGGGTCGGGTACTCGGGTACGCGGGTACGGACAAAAACCGGACCGGACCCGTTATTTTAGACCAATACCCGAGTTTACCCTACCCGAGTTAACCCGTACCCGACTAAACCCATACCCGTATACCCGAGTACTGTTCATCACAGTTCAAAATTCAAAAAATTTGATTTTTCCCCCCAAAAAAATCAGAAAAAACCAGAAAAAAAACAGCAAAAAAAAAAAAAAATACCCGTACCCGCCCTATCCGTACCCGTACCCGCCTTACCCGTCAAGGGTACACGGGTAAGGGTATAGGACGGGTAGGGTATGGGTTTTGAAAATTATACCCGCCATACCCGTACCCGAATACCTTTGTACCCGAGACGTACCCGTACCCGAGACGGGTATACCCGGGGTACCCGTACCCGCCCGAGTTGCAAACCACTAACTGGAACCATGGAACTACGGCACTATGGTCCACTATGCTTCCAGCCACGAGCATTACAAGTGGACTGTAGATTTGTCTTGTTTTATTATTTTATTTTTAAATGAGGATTTGGTGATTTGGTCCTCTGCAGTTTCCTTGGCTAGGAGCCTAGCGCTGAGAGCTTCCGTGTACGAACGAATGACTTTGGAGGAATGCTTCATGCTTGATGTGTGAGAGGTGTTGGTTTGTTAAGGAGAACACTGTACACGAAAGGGGCAGGAGATATGATGTGTCGACGTGTCGTGTGTGAGGGTTGTTTCCTTGTTGGTTTGTATTGCGAACACGATAAACACAAAAGAGGCAGGAGATATTTTGCGTTTCGATCTAGAAACTTCTTTCGAGCATTTTTCTCTTCACGTCTTTGCTCTTTTCCACCCTTTTAGTGATTTTCTGAGATATTTCGTAGACTTTATGGTACTAATTGGACTATTTACTTCTTTAAGAAAAAAATATAGAAAATATATTTAGGTCGTGCTCCAGACGGGGTAGAAATCCCTTCATTAAAGAAAAGGAACGAAAATGAAAGGGAAGAAGAAAAGATAGCGGGCTACTCGCGTCATGATCCTGCTCCGGAGGAAGGTAATCGAAGAGGAAGGAGAGGAAGGCGCTACTGTAGCGAGGGTAAACCGATGTGCAAACTACAAAATTTGTAACCACCGATTTGGGGTGTATAATTTACTGTAGCGAGGAGAAAAGCGCTGGAGCTCTTCTTTCCTCTTCCATCCCCTTCCTTTGAGCTTAGTGTTTGTGGAGCACAGCCTTAGAAACAGATTTAGAATTTATGTCAGAATATGATACTAATCGGATTTAAATAACTAATCGGATTAAAACTCATTAATTTATCGGTATGCAATAAATGAATGGGTTCCACTGTCAGAAATGTCTTCTTCAATTTCTCCTTCTTCTTTTTATGATTTTTATTCTCTAACATATTTTGTTCAAATCTCAAATTTGTTTTAAACTATATTTTTTTCTCATAATATCAACCGGACGAAAGAAAACCAAAAAATAGATCTGAATCAGGGATATGCACTCCATCGGATCAAAGGTAGACACATGAAACAATTAGTCAGGGCCGGCCCTGGTGCTAGGCAGCCAGGGCGACCGCCCCGGGCCCCAAAAGAAACAAAAATATTTTGCATATATTAAAAAAAAAATTAATTTGTATATATTAAAAATAAATAAAATATTAGAGCTTAAACTTTGAATATTCAAAGGGTTCAAACTTTTCTATAAATAGGTATGATCTATTTATATATCAATAAAAAATTGTGTATATCAGTATTGTAAATAACGGTATGCGCTTGTCGAATGAACGGGATACTATCAAGCAATTAATCGGTATGCGGTCGATTAATCAGAATTATGCGGATAATTTTGTATTTTCATTAAAATTATGTGTATATATTCATAATTTATTAAAAAAATAATTTATTTAACTCATCAAACTTATCAAATAAACTTAATTTAACTTAGTTCTATTATTATAACATGAAACTACGAATAACAATACACACGCACTTTACATGTGTAAGTGATGTGAATTTTACTACTACACAAGTAATAAATCCTAATTTACCCTCAATTCGGTTGCAAGTGTACAACCTTGTCAAGTAGTATTTAGGGATCGTCTCCACAGGGACAATTCGGAATATTAAACCTAACCTAACTAATTTAATTTAGTAAAAGGAAATAAAGGAATTTGTTTGTTTTCTATGATGGTTTGGTTTGTTGCTGATCAAATTGAATTAACTAAATTCTAGGTCTAAATGTGGTTTTAAACAAGAATGAGAAATTAGGGTCTCTTAGGGTTCCTATCCACTAATGTCACGATTAATTGATTTATTAAGGTTGTTCTTATAAATATGAAGGCACAGTCTAATGTTATCGGTATAAAGTGATATTTCTATGTTAATACCGTCTTTAAATTAGTATAAATGTCACCTCTCGGTACTTGGTTACACTAACCCAAAGTTATTAAGTCTTTAACTGTCCCAATTGGTATAGAAAGTTATTCGTCACCTCTCGGTACTTGGTACAATTTTCTAACCTATCGGGTTAAGCCCGTATAAGATGAGCGTCTCCTCTCGGTACTTAGCCTATCAAATACTCTTTTCTTTATGGTCAGGACTAAATATTCAATTTCTCAATTGTAAATACCGAATCCTAGGGTTTCATGCAATTTCGCTTAAGTCATCACAAACAAGTAATATAAAGAAAAGATCATACCAAGGAACAAGTAAATATAATATAAAATCAACTAATCCATGACATAAGTTTCAAGTTCTAACCCTAATCAACCCTAGAAATAGCCTTAGCCAATCATGGCTGCAGCACACAAGAGAAATAACAAGTAAAAGAGTTCTAAGAGAAAGAAATCAATGTAACCGCTCGAAGAATTCGCTATCTTCTTCTCCCTTCTTTTGTCTCTCCTTTTTCTCCTTATTCTCCTGTGCTTTTCTCTCTTTCTAATGTCTAAAATTCGTCCCTAAAACAGTTATCCTTCCAGAAATAAAAACAACCAATAAATAGCAAAAATCGCTTCTGGAACTGTTTATTGCGGGCCGCAATAACCTTCATTGCGGGCCGCAATAACCTTCATTGCGGGCCGCAATAACCTTCATTGCGGGCCGCAATAACCTTCATTGCGGGCCGCAATAACCTTCATTGCGGGCCGCAATGTACTGTAGCAGTTAACAGACTGCGCAGAAAAATTCTGAACAGGTCCTTGCGGGCCGCAATAAAAGTCCTTGCGGGCCGCAATACATTCCTTTTATATTCTCAGGTTGTAGATCTTCTCGTTAGCTTTCCAAAAAGTGGTCGCAATCCTAAATCGGAGTTACGAGTCAAAAGTTATGGCCGTTTTAAGTTCAGACTCAATTTTTGGCTGACTGCTACAGTGTATTGCGGACCGCAATAACTTTATTGCGGGCCGCAATAACTTTGCTGGAATAAAAGGGGCTCTGACTTGTTTGGTTGCAGGCCGCAATAACTCCATTCCGGGCCGCAATAAATGTTGGCAGAAGCTCATTTCTTCGTGCTAACTCACCTGTTTTGAGTCGTTAAGCTCCATAAACTTGATTACCTGTAGAACAAACATAACTAGGGCAGTAACTTGAACTTTTGGACATTTCTAACCTAATTAAACCTAATTTAAACTAATTTAACCAAAACTTGGCTTAATTTACATACCTAACCCTAGGTTTAAATAAATACAATTTTGGCTTATCAGTAAGTAACACATTTATTTAATTAAAAAATAAATTCGAGAATTAAGCATTTTCAAACACTAACAATATATTATTTGAAAGACATGAAACATTCAAACATAAAATCATTAAAGTTAGTTTGTAATAACAACTTAATTTAATATATGAACATGATGTACTAATTGAAAAAATTACATCAGTAAGTAAGAAAAATATATGATATATATATAATAAATGAATTAATCAATTAATTCAAAACAAGAAGAAAAAACATATATAAAAAAATTGAATGTATAGCCAAGTACAAATAAAATTGCAATACATGTTTATGAAATTTATTATCATACAGTTACAGGAAAAAAAAACAATGTAAACATAAATAATCACTGGAATAAACGAAAATAAATGGGAATAAACGGGAAAAAAACGGACGATCAAACGAGAATAAACGAAATAATTGGGAATAATCGAGAATAATCGGCCAATGAATCAGAAAAATTCACTAATAGACCTTCGATAAGTGTATTCATAACTGTTTGACAGTCATTAACAATTAAACATGCATATAATAGGCCGTTAAGTCCGTTTTTTTACAACACGGGTATATATAAAGGGTCCAAAAATTTATTCCGCCCCGGACCCCAAAATCTTCAGGACCGGCCCTGCAATTAGTACTAATCTTAAAAAAGAATTCAAATCCATTAGTAAACACTTATCTGTCTTTGAGTCTTCATAGATCCGCTCCTTAACAAAACAAAATCATAAACTAATATTTCGATTAAAAAGAAAAATCAAAAGTCAGTGTGTTGTAGCTTTATGAGTGTTGCAAACTTAATTCATGAGTTTTAATACTTTAAAAAAAAGATACTTCACTTAAACAATAAGTTCTTTAGCCATACACAGTCTACTTTTGTCGAACCATTCAATTGATATGAAATGGTCACAACATTCTTAGAGCATCTCCATACGACAACTCAAATGAGCTTTTAAATAATTGCAGATAATTTTTTAAAAGACTAAAGCCTTTAAAGTTTCTCAATTTTCACATTACTGAAATTAATCTCAGAGCTTCTATTAAATCACATCAGTAATAAATTAAAAAAGATTAACAATTTGAGCCAATCATTTAACTAGCATGTTTATCTTAATAAGAAACTTTCTTTTATAGTTTTTAAATAAGTAATTCTCCCACATCTCTGAAATCGTAATGGAAACGGTCACCTCATATTAGAAACTCTAATAATACCATAAATGAAGATGCTTTTATGACTGTTGCAAAATTCATAAATAAACATGCACATAAATTTTACTATCCAATATTTGAGCAACGAGTAGAACTACGATGTTCTTAAGTTCACCAATTTTTTTTTGGTAAACTTAAGTCTAAAATCCATCGACTCAGCTTTAAACGATGAATTCGAACCGTTGAAACCTGTCTACTTTACTAGTGATGCGTCTACATGTAAAGAATTTTAATTTTGAAATTAATTTTACTTAGAGTCAAGTGATAAAAAAAATGTTCAAAAAATGAATGCATTAAAATTAATTTATTAACCTTTTAATTTTGATCGCTTGACTTTATACTAAATTAATTTGAATGTTTAAAATTTTCACATGTAGACGCATCACTCGTAAAGTAGACGGGTTTCAACAATTCGAATTCATCATTTAAAGCTGATTTGATGAGTTTTAGATTTGAGTTAACCAAAAGCTTAATGAACTTAAAAACACCCTAATTCTACTCTTGAGCAACATAAAAAATGATTTTTATAGAGTCAAATATAAGATGATATACACACGGTATACACTATCAAACAGAAGAAATAATATTTATCTATTTACAATCAATCAATTAAAAGTTTGTATAACAATTGCATTCTCTCCCCTCTTGTTCTTTTTCGATTTCTCTCTTATAAAGTCAGGAGCAGATATAATCATATAGGAGTGTGGATGAATATAATTATTCTGTTTTTAAACAAAGCAGAGTTGTTTTTCTTTTTTCTTTTGTTTGTGTTGACGGAGTAATGTTTATTTTTCTTAGTTTTGCATTGATAGAGCAGGCGACAATATAAAAAAGAAGTTAGGAATGAGTTGCACATAAAAAAAAGAAAGAAATTGAATGGGCCGTGATCTCAAAGTAGGGCATTTTTTTTTAAAGATGGAGCAATAACTCAAACGTCAGTTCCCTGACAACTGGTTTTGAAAATTCAGAACATGGCAGTTGCCCCCGAAATTTTTATTAATAGGAAATATAATAAAAAAATATTCAGATTAGAGAACACTTTTAATTTTTTTTGAGATATAGGGAAAACGTTTTAATTTATCACGGCCTCTGGCCGTTATGACTTATCACGGCCAAGATTAGCACTAATTACCGCACTTAAAAAAAAAAAAAAAAAAAAAAAATTCATGGCCGTGATTGATAATCACGGCCAGCATATATGCCATATTAAATGGACAAACTCAGATCTCATTCTACACGGTCAAACTCAGATCTCATTCTACACGGTCAGATATTGCACTGGATTTGAATTCTGGCCGTGATTATCAATCACGGCCAGGAACTCTTTTTTTTTTTTTTTTTTTTAATAAGTGCGGTAATTAGTGTTAATCCTGGCCGTGATAAGCCATAACGGCCAGAGGCCGTGATAAATCAAAACGTTTTCCCTATATCTCGAAAAAAATCAAAAGTGTTCTCTAATCTGAATATTTTTTTAATATATTTCCTATTAATAAAAATTTCGGCAGTTGCCCACCCCTAAAAGGTTGAATGCACGCAAGTGCGCTCTTTGTTGAACCAGGTAAACAACCATAGTCAGATCTGATCAGATTGTTTTTCACCTCCACTCCCTTTTCTCGTGGAGCATAGCCTTATCGTCGACTAAATCCGAGTTACTTTTTTAGTTTTGACTAGCACTTAATATTTTCCTTGCTACACGTTAAGCTGTGTATTTTTTACCGCACATGATTCTGTTGAAAAATTGAATAGGATGATGATAAAAGAGTTTTTTTTTTTTTTTTTTCTAAAAAAATAATTGAAGAGAATAATACAGGCAAGCCGGTTGTCCCAACTGGGTCAGCCCAATTAGAATTCTCAGATTGGGCTAGGTATTGCAGGAAATGTCTAACAAGAGCCCAAAATACTTCCTCGTCTTGCTCTCTGTACTTCGCAGAAGTGTAAAACCCGTGCAAATGATTCTCAAGCGGATAGATCCTTGAACCCGCCATGGACATGGGAACCGCAAACCTGGACGTGCGTGACCTCCTTTCTACAGCCGGTGATCTCGATCCGTCATCGCCTCTCTCGGCGCCTGACCTTCGCCTCCTCATTGACCGCCTTCAAATCCATTCATCCCGTATCAAGGCACGAGCGCGCGCTTACCTCCTGTCTCATCGCCACGACCTCGCCTCCGCTCTTTCTCGCGCCGCAGACGCGTCGTCCGCCACTTCCTCACTTTCCGATTCCCTCTCTACTGCGCTCCAGCTCCTCACCGACCGCCCTCTGGACCTCGAGATCCGTGCCTTGGCTGATCAGATTGTTGCCACGAGGCGAGAGCTGCGGGAGAGAAAGGAGGCACTTGCCACAGTGACTGAGATCTCGCGGTTTCTTGATCGGATCCGGTTTGTGCGGGAGGGGACCCGATCAGAGAGAGTGGTTGAGGCGGCCAAAACTGTGTGCGAGTTGAGAAGTACATTCATTGTTCATAAGAAAGGGGATGACGAACCTTTGGTTTTTGACATGCTCAGGAATGAATGGAGAGAGTGCTTTGATGAGGTCAGTTATTTGATTTGTTCACGCATGTCCATTCTTCTTGTGATATTTTCATTTTATTGTGAATTATTAAATTCTAAGTTGAAACTTTTGAATTGGTGTAGTTACAAGGTGTTCTTGCGAAGAATGTGGAGGATTGTGTTAAGTACAATGAGGAGAAAAAGAAGTTAATAATTAGTTCACGTGGCTGTAAAGTAGAACTCTCTGTTGCTTTACAAGCTCTCGAGGTTAGTTTTATGGTTGTATATATTGTATCAGTGTAGGTGTATGCATTTACCAGGTATAATTTGAGCTGTTGAAGTGATTAAAATGTACATTATAGATTTCATGTCTATTTATTTGGGTTTCCTAATTGGTTTTCTGCATAGTTAGGCATTATTGATTTGTAGTTCCTTTATAGCGGTTATCTTAGCTTCGTTTTGTTTCATCTGAAAACGCAATATATGTGTTTGATTGACAAGACTGTGCCAGCTGTTTTTTAGACTTTTTTTTGCCTGCTAGTTCAAAAGAAATTCAAAATAAAAAACAAAAATTACTGTGCCAGCTGAGCCAGGTACTGAGGCCTTTTTGATAACAGCTGGTATATCTAAATATGCTACCTAAATCTGTTGCTCTTATGCCCATTTCTCCATCATAAATTACTTAGTGTACTAGTTGTGAAAATGGCTTTCTCGAAAGTGCCGAGCAAAGTTAACTTCCTCTGAAATTTGTTGTAGAATCATTCTCAGGGTCCCTATAAATAGTTTATACCATTTTTTAAAAAGAAACTGATCTTTACAACTCTCGCCGCTCATGGGTGGCAAACCTAAAGCCAAGCATTGCATATCGCATTTTTACACCCCCCAACGTTGGTGTTTTGGCCTTTTTAGTAAGCTCAGATATAGGATGATTATGCCCAAAAATATCTGATAGTCAATGAAAAGGTAGTAATAGACTTGAGTATTGTGCATGTGGTTCTGAGAGAAGGTCCATTTGTAATTTTATCATTTGCAAGGCATAACTTTTGAGGAAAGGAGTTGTCTTTATTTGGTTACAACAGAGTTGGCCTTTCTTTCACTATTCTGAATTCCAGTGAGCATTAGTATATATTGGTACCAGACTTGAGTTGGTTTTGTTGAAAACTCTGCATATATAATTTAAATTTAAACCCAACATTTTGTTCATATCTGTATGATACATATATGATGCAAATGAAAATTAGTGTTATTTATTTATAGTTTATATTGAATTATTTGAAATTTTCATTTGTCTGAATTTGATGACATTTGAGGCATTATCACATTGCACCTGAAAATTGCAGAATATTTGATATTATTGTATATATATATAAAAGGAGGAGGGTTCAAATGCACCCAAATTTTTGTGCACCCAAATGCACCCTATCTTTCAAATCATTTTTCTCCGTTTTTAAAGTCCGAATAGTCAATCCGAACCGTTAGATGCGATATATATATTAAGATGTGCTTGGAGACCAAATTTTACATTTTTTGGAATTTTTTTACTATTTATTAAGCCACTTTGAAAATCGCTGATTTTACATTTTCTGGACCATTGGATCAGCGATTTTCAAAGTGGTATAATAAATAGTAAAAAAATTCCAAAAAATATAAAATTTGGTCTCCAAGCACATCTTAATATATAGATCGCATCTAACGGTTTGGATTGACTATTTGGACTTTGAAAATGGAGAAAAATGATTTAAAAGATAGAGTGCATTTGGATGCACAAAAATTTGGGTGCATTTGAACCCTCCTCATATAAAAGAACACGTAAAATGTGGTTTGTGCCTTCGGAGCCTTTTCGATTTCATATAATAAATATTTGAAAGTGACTCGATCGCTTTAGATAATTACTCTATTGATGTTTTCGACAGATTCTTGATGTGTTGGACTATGGAATGGCAAAAGTTGCTGATTTGACGATCAAGCATGTTATTGCTCCGGTGATAACTAACATCTCAACTTCAGTTACTGAAGTGGTTAGTGAGGATGCTACTGAAAAAGGGGAGTCCATACTGCAAGTTGTTTCATCTGAAACTAGGGTAATTATTTTTATTCAACCTCCTAGTCATCTGTGCTTGGCTAGGGAACTAAAAGAAATGTGCAAAGAAACAAAAATGGCAACAACTTTGGTTTAAATTTCAATTGCCAGCTGGGACGCGGGCTCTCGTTTTTGTATTGAACATCATCAGACTGAAATTATATGAGAAAGGGTCATTTTAAGCTTAAGGGTATCTGTGTTTGATGTTGGCTCGCCTGACCAAATTCTCTATCCATTAAATCTTGTAAAGCAGAAAGAAAGATTCCACCAATAACAGTTCATTAATTTTAACAAGGTTCTCTCTGTGCAAGGAGATGGTGGGATAGACCAGCTTCTCCCAGGGCAGCTTTAACACCCATAATAACATAGTACATCACCTAAGTAAGATGTATTTATCACAAGCTATGGTATAAATAATGCCGTCTGTTGTCAGACCTATTGAAGTATAAGTGTATTGAAAACCTAACAGCAAACTTATGAGATAATTTGTGTTATGTTTAGACTTGAACAAGCTGTAAGATTGTTACCTTGATTCATTTTTTAAAGCTCAAACCCATAATAAGGTTGATATACAAGCAGTGAGTGCCTTTATTTTATAAACTTTTAACGTGTGAGCTACCTTCATTTAAGTTCATGTTTTCTTTTGATGATAAAAAGCTATTCTAACACTTCTTTTGGTAATCTTTTTGTAGCATTACGAGGATGGTTCCGTTTTGTATTCAAGGATCATCAACATCTTGAAATTTATTAACAAATCCATCTGCCTTAATAAAGGTACTTGGATGCAGTGCTTTGCTAAAATGACATGGTCAACAATAACCGACCTTATCATAACTAATTTCCTTTCAAAGGTTTGTTTAAAGTTCATTACATGTTTAATTGATATAAAAAAGCCACCTCAAGAAAGCATAAGCCAGATTCTTGTTCTTTCAGGCTATTCCTGATGTCCCATCAAAGATGATTGATTTTCAAGATATTATGAGAAATACTGCTGGGTTTGAGGAGGCTCTGAGAAAAATGCATTTCATCTCTGGTGATAATAAAGACCGAAAATTGAGCCAGTATGTAGATAACGTAGAAGTACACTTTGCTTCTAAGAAGAGAAATGAGCTCTTGGTTAAGGCTAGAAGTATACTCAAAGACTTTAGCTATGCTGATCCTCCTGTGAGTTTACTGTATTGTTTCTCAGATTCATTAATTATGCTGCAGCAGTTTCTTGTCAAATGTCGAAAGCACTTTTTTTTTTGTAGCTTGTGCTTATTTGTAGATGTCGCAAAGAAGCTGGTTGGGTTTAGTTTTGGTCTTGGGTCTTTCAAGGTGTCCGTCAATTTCGGGTCTGGGGTCCCTACCGTATCTCAATTTTGTTGGATTAATTTTTTGTTATAGTTATTGTATGTTCTTGTGATTCGGGTTTGGGTTAGTCGGATTATGGGTTCCTGTCTGTCATTTTTGGGTATTATGTTAGATTCTGATGAAATTGATTTGAAGTCGAGGTTGAGGCATTTTTTATTTGGGCATGATCAGGTTACTTATCAGGTTGAATTGGGTTTTGGGTCAGGTCAGTCTGCTTAGTGGTTGCTTGGGTTCAGTTCAGTTAGCTCAGAATTGCTATGTAGTTAATGGGTAGTTGATCTTGGTTCCTTTTGGCTGTGTTTAGGGTCACTGATTTTCACAAATATATAAAGAAGCCGAGTCCTTGTCCAGATTAAGCAGGCTTATTTGGTTTTTTTTTTAGGTTAGACTCTTCCAGATGCACTTTAGAACTAGGTCATTGTATGCTTAATTATGAGAATGCTGGAGCTCTTGATTAATACAGAATTGTTGTTGCTATCTTCGGTTAGTCTGAATGTTATCTTTTCATCTATTACTGTAAAATTTAATAGTACAAAATTGTATGGTAGGAATCTGGTACATCTGATTATGTGGTGGATATACTTTTGCAACAAGACCGGTGTTTTGTGTCCAAATCTGCCTTCCAGCTCATGAACCTGGTGCATGAGGCTCTAAGGGTATGCTGATTTGCAAGAAAGAGTATATCTTTGTTGTAATCTGAAAGTTCTCCTTTTTTAGTTCTCGAGTTCTCAAGATTTAATTTTTAAACTTCAGTGCAGGATGCTTGTTTGTCTTCTGCAAGAGTTTCAAAGGAATATTACAATGCTTCCAGGGATGTTTTACACTTGTACAAGGCTATTGTACCAGCTAAGGTATGCAGCACAAAGATACATTTCCTTGGACAAATTGAATTTTGGACGGCATTAAAATTCTCTGAAAAACATATACAACAGATTTTGATTTGAGGTTTTGTAGTATTAACCATCTAAAACGATTTTTCTTTGAGATTTGAGACTATATTATGTCTACACTACTGATCATAGGGGCCGAAGTCCTAAGCCCTACATCCTTGGCTTTGTGACTCCAGTTGGGTTTCATTTCTAGCCTACCCCAACTTGTGTGGCAATAAAGGCTTGGTTTGTTGTTGTATTTGAGACTTTGTAGTATTTAAAGTACTAGTTTGCTGCATTATAATGGAAGAAATCTAAATTTATACTGTGTTATGTTATTAGGTATCGAGATGTGGTATTTATAATTTGGACTTTGTGAAACTAGAAAAATAGATTTTCCAAAAAAAATACTGCTATTTGATTTATCTTCTGCTTTATTTCACTTGCACATTAATCCGTTAAATGACTACCCTGCCCTTTAATGCCACTAAACACTGATTTTTTTTTTTTTTTTTATAATAAACTACCATAAAATTTACTGCAGAAGGTACTGACAATAATACGTTCTACTTGTTGGTACTGACAATACATTCTACTTGTTGTACAGTATTAAAAAGAAATTTTAATAACAGCAATGCAAATTAGCTGCAGTGTTATTTTGTTGGGACATCTAATATAGCGCAACAATTTTTCTCTTTTAATTGTATGCTTGAAGCTAGAGAAGCAGCTAAGTAGCATCACCCAAGTGGCAATCATTGTTCATAACGACTTCTACTATTTGTCCCAGGAAGTTCTTGGACTTGCTTTTCAGGTACATTTTTATTTATTATTTTTCTAAGTTCTCAATATTTTTTGGCCAAAATTTAGCGGAAAAAATCCCAAGATAAGAAACAAGGAGACTAATATTTTTCCAAGAAAATGTTAGTTGTGCTTTAATTTCAAGAATATGAACTGAAGCGAACACAGCCCCAAAATGAGGCAGTCAATGTCCTAACTGAACTAGAACAACCAAAACTAACTATGAATGAGAGAGAACTTAGAAAATAATCAACTGATGTTATATTCTTTGGTTCAGTACCGTGCAGATTTTCCAAGCGGCCTCCAAAACCATGCCACATTTGTTGACCTGGCCCCAAATTTGTATGAGGTTTCAGAGGACATATTGGAAAGGCAGATTCAACTTGTTCTTTCTTTCTTAAAAGAGGTATTTTCCCTTTTAACTTTTGGTTATCTGCTATCTAGAATTCCTTCTCTTTTTATCAAAACACCTGTAGTCCTGACACACCTAACCCTACTCAGGTACAATAGAGATTTAAGTCCAACTAAATGGATGCTGAAATTAGTCGTTGCCTGCTGTTCTTATACAGTTCCGTACCCAAGAGTGTATCCTGGTCTTATATAAACCAGGCCTAATCTATATTTTTGTCTGTCTAATGCATTAGTAATTGAATTTCTCCTCTTGTGATAACATTTTACATCATTTGCATAACTTAGTTGTGTGCTTGTTTCCCTGGGAGACTGGGACTGTTCTTGAATAGATTGAATGACATTCAGGTTGATGTTATTACAGGCTATAGATTGTGCTGGCGGCTTTCAGAACACACACCTATCACTACAGTACGAATCGGCGAAGTTCAGCATAGAGCAGGTGTCTTGATTATTCTTATTAAGTTGCAATATAATCTTTAAGCCGATCTGTTTGCGTTATGTCTGATGCTCTTTCTCTTTAGATTGTGTTCAACTTAGAGAAGGTGCGTATAATGTGGGAACCATGCATGGCTGCGTCTACCTACAGGAGATGTATGCATACAATATTGGATTTTGTGTTCTCTAAAATCACAGCTGACATGCTTGCACTGGATGATATTGCTGCAGAAGAAACATTTCAGGTCTTTATTTTCTTTTTTTGAATTTTATTTGTAAAAGAAGTACCATACTTTTTTCTATATATCTACCGATGAAACCTTGCAAAATCAGCAGATCTTTATCAGAATTATTCATTATTAATATGGCGGAATATTGGGAGCTGTATTTCAGCTAACTTGATCATATTTTATGGTTTGTCTCTGTTTCTCTACCTGGAATCAGAATAGTAATAGCTGAATAGGAGGTGTGGTCTATAGTTTTGAATTGGAAGCTTGTGATGATCAACTATTATTACGTGCCATTGCAGTTACAAAGTTTGATTCACTTGGCGCTTGAAAACATGACCTCTTTGTTTGGATCTCTCACCACAGCAGTTGATGAGATGATACCATCTCTAAGGAAGCTGCGCAAATTAGCAGGTGCGTTCTCAGAAGGTCCACTGCCAATCTGGCACCATCAATGAACTGTAATTGGTGGATATACCGGTGCTATTATTGTATGGTTCATGCTTCAATGTACCTTATCTTTTTGATGTTTGTGTGTGTGGAGGAAGGTTGGGACGGTTCTAGTTGAGTAAAAAGACATTTGTTGCTTTCTTAAAAAATATATACATGTATGGTCCTTCCAAGTTACAAGCAGTCCTGTATCTTGAGGTTAGAATTATTCGGTATGGTCCTTACAAGCCATTTTTGTGATTTTGGTCCTTTAGGATTTTTTAGAACCAACAAATGTCTGATAATATATTATTACATATTTCTTAAAAAACTTTTAGCATGAATAGATGTGATGTTTTTCTCTTTAGAAAGCATATGGGCACTTCATTTACAAATAGATACTTATTTGCTATGTGAGGACCAAAACTTGTACCAGATTCAATTACTAATGCATCAGACAGTTATTATTTACAGGACCAAAATTTTAGTAAAATTTAATACATTTTGCAGCAATTGTCTGAACATGTAAGGATCATTTGTTTTATGGTCACTTTTGCTTTTGTTGAAGCTGGTACAGGTGTTGCAATCCTTGGCCTGTGATTCTTGACCATTTTATTAATGAAGATTTGGACTCATTTGAAATTTTCTTCTTCTTTTGTTGTAGACTTGTTTGATATGTCACTGAAATCCATCACTTCGGCATGGGAAAATGGTGAACTGTTTCTGTGTGGCTTTACATCCTCTGAGGTACATTTTCGGAGTCATTTGTTTTGTTATCTGTATTAGCTGGCTTATGTCCTGTATGCCTAGCCCAACAAGCCTTAGTTGATGACTTCAGAAAAATGAAAGAAAAGAAATAGCAGGAAAGATAATGAACATGCACCTTACAATGGTGATGCCAGTTCATGCTGCTACTGTACTTTGGGCAAAACAGTAATAAAAAGTCGGAACCAGATATGCCAATCCTGAATTGGATAGAATTTTTTTCTAAGACCACAATCTCTTTGAAGTCTGGTGTGGGTTCCTGTTTGCTGTTGAAACTCACTTGTTATAACTTGTCTCGAAGGAATCATTTGTAGCAGGACAATTTGAAATTGTATCTTTGTTCTTATTGATGATTTCCAAGTTCTTTTATTGATCTTTTGTCTCCTTTTTTTACTTGTTCTCGTGGCTGATAATATTTTTTTAAATCTTGAACAATGTGCAGGTAGAGAGTTTCGTCAAAGCAATTTTTGCAGATTCAAATCTAAGGAATGAATGTTTGTTGAGGATTGAAGAATTTACTTTTACATAGTTGGAATTATGAAAGAAATAGTGAGTTTTGGATGATTGGCTGATTTTTTTTTTTCCTATCAGAATTTATTGCAACCTGGCACGTTTGAGGATGTAAATTAGTGGGCTGGAATATAATCTTATTCTTAATTAAACCAAAGCACATTGAAATTTGGGAGGTTGAAATTATAATTTGTAGTATGAATATAGGTATAATTCTTCAAACAACTAAGAAATTTAATTAGATTTGAAATCTTTCTTCTTTCTTTTTTGGGTGGGTGGGGGGCTGGACTGTAGCCCTCCCTGTCCCTTCCCTGTAAAGCTCAGCTCCTGAATTTGTACATGAGTATTGCTTTGGCATCACCATCATTTATTTAAAGTCATACTTTGCACGATATTTGGAATGATAATTTTCTGGAGTTATTGCGTATAGATGGCTTGTTTCATATCAGCAATTACCCTGGTTTTTCCGTTATTTATTATCCTTCTGAAATTAGTTTGGATAATTTCAGAATTGAGACTCCGAATTTGCTACATTGTTTGTGGGGGGAAGAAAGGTGGTCAAAGGCTATGGTCGCCTCTAGCAGGTGTTGAATGAATGAAATGCCCACATCGATAGTAGGTTTTTTTCTTCTGTAATTTTGCTTTTCTTTATTTGCATAAATGTGAGTAACGAAAGTAAGATTAAACAGAGTTAAATGATAAGATAGTGGATAAAACTCCTCCCCTACATGGCTAGTTGGAAAGACTTGACCTCGGCTTTGGAGCCGAGGCTTAACACCAGTCCAAGTGTCGGACATCAATTATGAATATGAAAAAAAAAATCAATTATGAATATGAAAAAAAAATCTCATAGAAAGTACCAAACGAACTTCATTAAAGATAAGAGGAAGGACGAGAAAAGATGCTTGTTGGCAGGGACAGTCATAATTTCACGTTATTTTGGGTAAATGTGAACGAAGGTTAATCATATAAAAGTTTTATGCTGTGTAAGAAGATCAATTTTACAGTATTCATAGTATTTTTTTTTTATTCTAAACTGTATACAAAATCATGTATGATCAATACAAAATTTTTGAAAATAAATACATGTCAATTCATTATACTTGAATCTGCTAATGCTTGCTGGACATCAAAGGACATAAGCACCAGATAAAATTAGGTGGGAGATAAAATTGTGCAGGGAGACTGAAGTCATGGCATATTAGAAACTGTTATCAATATAGGTACTGGAGTAAATAATGCCATGAATTAATTGTTGGGTAACAAAGTGCAAGTACCGAAAAACTAGAATTAAACCTGTGCTCCTCTTCTCTGTACATATTTAGAAAGCAAATTAAATAGAACCAATTTAATCCTCACTTTCGGTGGTGCTCTCTATCTATAATACACAACCCAGAACAACCAAAGCCACTAAACCAGTTCAAACTCATTAAAACCACACCAACCTTATTGACTCCTCTCCGGTACAAATACCTCACGCTGATACAAACTTCCAGAAAACAAAACAGTTACGTTTAATTAGACTTACCACCAAAAAGCATTTAGCATTGTAAGCAATGTCAGTTAAAGGCATTAAGTACCTTCACTTAGCCGGGCTGTTAATGCTGACGTTCACACTTCAGGTTGCGGCGGTTGAAGTATCATGTGGTGATGCTGTCAATTCTCTAATTCCATGCGGGCCATTTCTGATCGGGGCAGGACAAGCACAGCCGGGCGAAAGATGCTGCCAGAGTGCACAGGAGTTGAAGCGTATGGCAACCACGACTGCCACACGCCGTTCATTGTGTCGTTGCCTTGAGCAGGCTGGTCCCTCATTCGGTGTCAATCCCGAGCAAGCACGCAAGCTCCTATCCATGTGCAAACTCGATCTCAACATCCCCATCAGCGCTACTTACAACTGCAACTTGTTGTCTCTCTATCTCTTAATCATATAAAACATAAAATATAAAATCAAATAGACAGTACCGAGATAAATAAAAAAAAAACATGTGAAAATGTTCCAGGTAATTAATATTTGGATCATCATCTTTACAACACGTGCAAATAGATACATTATTGTGTAAACTGTTTGGCTTCAACATTTCCCAGCCAACATGAACTGAAAAAAGAAAGAAAGACAAAACATGATTAAAATAAGAAGACCTGAAAAGTAATGTACATATACTTTGATTTTAGTGAATATTTGCAGTCTATAAAAATAGTAAGAATTAATGGGACGTTGAATTTTTTTAGTAATTATCGCTTTAGAAATACTAATATTTTTATTTTTATTTTCTTGTTCTGTGTTTTCAGGATACCCTAAAAGCACTTCAAAACTTGGTCTCAAAAGAGAGAGCTGCTAAGGTGCGAAGAGTAGAATCAATATAGCTCTCGAATAAAAAAAAAAGAAAAAATAATCAATATAGCTCGAATTTCAATTTGTTTCTTGTGCTTCTAGATGCAATTAATTGCTGTCACTATCATATCGCCTTGATTATATATAAAATTTATATATATGGACCGTATTCTCATCTCAGTGTTTCTTTTTTGAAAATCCTTGGCAGATGCTACCAATTTTTGCATTAGCCATCAACATCTCAGTGTTTCAACCGAACGTATTAATTGATCAACTGAGACAAAACATATACATATTTTCTTCTTTAATTGTTGGATTGCTCAAAACTTTTGATTATTGTGAATTTGTGATCAGCATCGATTTCAATTTGTAAGGCAATTACTCGTAAAGGCTTACTGCATTGACGTATTACTATAGGTAATTGGTAAATGATAATAATTAAATATTCTACGAGCCTTGTTTTATAAAACTAAAGTACTAATATAATTAACACGTACGTGTACTGAGCTTGTCAAGAATTAAACAGAAAAGAACTACCGTTGGCAACTTAAATTTTTTTTCTTTTTGACATTTTTACAAACACCGTCATGCAAACTGACATAAGCATTTCAAATCAATGACAGTTTCTTTTTTCTCTGTTGGGATTGTTCGGACATTAGATTTTAATTAATAAATAAAAAATCAACTGACAACTTGTTTGATTGTTTAACCTTAAAAAAAAAAAAAAAAAAAGTAAAGCTGTTGCGTGCACCGAATTTTTTATTAATAGAAATAAAATAAATAAAATATTTAAAAAGAACACTACTGTTGAGTTTTTTCGAAAACTAAGTAGACCGGGTCCTGTAAACCCGTCCCACCTGACGGGTCCAATTGACCCGTCCCGGTTAATCGGATTAGCCGTTAACTAACATCACGGAAAAAAAAAAAAAAAAAATTCCCGGACGGGTTTAAGCATCCCGTCCCGAGTCTGTAAAAAAAAAAAAAAAAAAAAAAATTCCGGACGGGTTTAAGCATCCCGTCCCGAGTCTGTTAAAAAAAAAAAATCTGGACGGGTTAAGTAAACCCGTCCAGAATTTGAAATATTATATTTATATTATATTATTATATTATATTATTATATTATATATTATTATATTATATTATATTATTATATTCTATTATATTATATTATTATATTATATTATATTATTATATTATATTATATTATATTATATTATTATATTATATTATATTATATTATGATTTTATATATATTATATTTTTTTGTTTTTTATATTATATTATTATATTAATATACTTATATATATATATTATATTATGAATATAACTAGTTTAGTTGTGCTTAAGTTCACCAAAGTATTTGGTGAGCTTAACTCCAAAACTTATTAAATTGTTTTCAAATGACGAATCCAAACCGTTAGAACCTGCCTATCTTGCGAGTGATGCATCTACATGTGAAAATTTTAAACGTTCAAATTAATTTAGTATAAAGTCAAGCGGTAAGAAAACGTTCAAAAAATAAATGCACTAAAATTAATTTATTAATCTTTTAATCTTGACCGATTGACTTTATACTAAATTAATTCAAATGTTTAAAATCATAATATAATAATATAATAATATAATATAAAAAACAAAAAATATAATATATATAAAATCATAATATAATATAATATAATAATATAATATAATATAATATAATAATATAATATAATAGAATATAATATAATAATATAATATAATATAATATAATATAATATAATATAATAATATAATATAAATATAATATTTCAAATTCTGGACGGGTTTACTTAACCCGTCCAGATTTTTTTTTTTTTTTTTTTTTTTTTTTAACAGACTCGGGACGGGATACTTAAACCCGTCCGGAAATTTTTTTTTTTTTTTTTTTAACAGACTCGGGACGGGATGCTTAAACCCGTCCGGGAATATTTTTTTTTTTTTTTTTTCCGTGATGTTAGTTAACGGCTAATCCAATTAACCGGGACGGGTCCAATCCGGGACGGGTCAATTGGACCCGTCCGGTGGGACGGGTTTACAGGGCCCGGTCTACTTAGTTTTCGAAAAAACTCAACAGTAGTGTTCTTTTTAAATATTTTATTTATTTTATTTCTATTAATAAAAAATTCGGGTTGCGTGCATCTAAGACGACCGGCCAATATACGCGCAATGCGGCCTAAATAGAAACCGAAGGATTTAGATCTAATTAAGTTCTGATTTATCATGACACAAATTTCAGAGCGGGTCTCATATTTCAAATAGGTTCTACAGTGATTTTGGTTCGTTTAAGAATACTTTACACGGTCAGATACTGCAGAGTATATTTTACAATATGTTCAATCCAATCTATTTTTTTTTTTTTTACCAAATTAGAATGTGATTGGTTTAAATACAGATTTGAACTTGACTAACCTTTTAGTTTATGTTAGATTATAAATTTGATCTTCAAAAATCCATCTTAACTTAGTGCTCAACAATCATCATGCTATTTATAGTAGCAAAATTGTTAATTTGTTAAATATTATTAAAAATAACAAAAAACAAACTTTCTAGATATTTCAATCAAATTATAATCCATTTAAAGAATTTCTAACCCAGTATAGTCACTAGTCAGGTTGGGTTAAATTTTTTAGAAAATTCACCCCTATTGGCTGCACCTAAAACTGCATATCTCTACCTGTAGAAAAAGTTGAGTTGAAAAGTGTAAGATATTTGATCTGTTCAAGTGAAAGATCGCCCGAATATTAACTAAATCAAACGGTCAAAAACTGCATGAGGTGAGAGTGATCAGAAGAACAAATCTTGTTTGAAGCACTGATGTTTCCATAATAATTTTCTTTTCTGTAATTGAGCTATCATTTATTCGAGGTTTAAGAAAGGTGTATGAAACAGTACACCTTTGACAATTTCTACGGTAGTCAATCTGAACTAGAGGTCCTGATAATCTAAACCACTTCTGTATACTAAAAGTCTATGCATTACACTATCCATCTTAAGTTATCGACATTTAATATAACAGCCCAGATCTTTGTAATGACAAAAACAATCGCACAAAAGAGCGCCTGATCAGTTGACAGCCATTAAAAGATTTCTCTCAAGTGAAATTAGGCTGGAAAAGTCTCAAGCCTGGGTTCGGTCAAGTCAACCGCCTCATCTTCCGGGGAATGCCAGATGTGTGAATCCAAACTCAGATTGATCAACCTCTCAACAAACTGTGAGGGAAGATCGGTGGCAAGATGGGGGTCAAACTCTGAGTCATTTTGGTCCTCCCTTGCAGAGGAAGAGGTCACAGGGGAAGGGGGGCACTGCAGATGCGTCTGTATTTGCATTTGGTTACTCCATCTTCCAGATGTAACAGCAGAAGCTGCTTGGATCAGCATTTCTCTTCTCGCGAGTGAATCCACCCGTGGTGTGTTTGCGCCTGTTATGCTCCTCCTGTTGCCATGTGGCGTGTTCTGTATTTTTAAATCATTGGAAATATCCACACAAGTGATTTAATTTTTTTTCTCATGCAATATAGAAACATCAGGTCAATATAAAACTGATGAAGCTCATGTTTCTGACACCTGTACCAATATAGGACAAGATAAAGCAATAGAAGAAAAAAATATATAGCAATTTACCATGAAAAAGCTAGTGATTAGCTTTCCCCTATTGGTTCTGTCGGGGTCGATTGTGGAAAGGATCTGAACAACTTCTGACATAGTTGGTCTCGACTCTGGGTCCCACTGTAAGCATTCTCTAGCTAGGTGTGCCATTATTTGCATTTCTTCTTCAGAAAAATTTCCTTTCAAGAGGGGGTCTGGTAATTCTGTCAACACTAGCTTTCTATCACGCAATCGTGGAGTTGCCTACAATTATTTATCCCAAGCAATTTAGAATGTTAATGTCACAATTTCTTTCGATTGGCTTTGAAAGTGAAGTAAATCACGGATCGCAAAAGTTCGTACTAGTTACCCTTCAACACGTCAGGTGTTACCAAAATGGCTCAGAGATATATCTCATCTTTGAACACCAGTACCCAATTTTTTTTTCCCATTACTAAGTGTTCCAACATTCTAGGACCAATTTTGATTGATATATTGTTTTTTTTTTTTTATTTCAGATTTTCTATATGGTTTTCTTTAGATAGTACCCAAAAGGTACTAAATATTTGCTCCGACACAAAGAAACCTTCCTAAAGCATCAAGACCAAAGACAAGTGAAAAGTAAAATACTTGGGTAGAGAAAGAAATTGCTTTCATTTTTCATTATTACCCAGAGGACTAGGCTCTCATCAGCTTTATTAGGAGATCTGTGAACAGGAGGTCGGCCAGTGATCAACTCAAGCAAGACTACCCCAAAACTAAAAACATCAGATTTGAGGGAGGCCTTCCCCACAATGGCATACTCTGGCGCAAAGTAACCAAATGTGCCCAGCATCCTTGCTGGTGAACTTGAACAGCTAGCCATATTTTCATCATTTAAAAGCCGCTTAGCCATGCCAAGATCTGTTATCTGCAATATCATATAGAGTTCATAGCTTATGACAGAAATAAAAATGGCCCCTTACAAAGTTCTTATCTAGCTTGTATGATTGTATCTGTTGGTTCATAAAGCTTCAATTACTTACTAAGTTAAATATTGACAATTCATCTTAGGTGATCATAAATAGTCCTTACTTCAGGGTCCAAGTTGTAAAATTTAGGAGGACCAAGGGGGAGAAGGGGCTCAGTTTAACTACAGTTTAAGAAAAGAAAAAAGTACACCCATGGTCTAGGGAAGAGAGGGTACTAAAGTTGAAAGCCACCAGTTAGCTGCTATGTTATCAAAATTTCATCAAGCCAACAACCACGTTGCAAAGTAACAGCATTGCTGGTATACAGGACTAATTTAAACAATATATGAGTTTAGGACCAATTATAACATTGCATGAATCCTAATGGACCCCAATATTACAAAATTCGGACAGTCTAAAAGACATGGATTGCAGTAGGGACTTAATTTTTCATTTCTTAATAAAGGGGTATTTTAGGAAAAAAGAAAAGGAGGCATTTAAATAGTTCACATATTTTAATGAATAAATTTATCTTAACCGATGAATATAACAGCAAAAGCATGAAACTAAGAATAGTAATTCTAATAATACCTTAGCATGAAGCATTTCATCCAGAAGAATATTGGTTGACTTGATATCACGGTGTAGAATTCTTGGTGCGGCTGCTTCATGCAGATATTCCAATCCCCTGGCAGCACCCAATGCAATGGCCACCCTTGTTTTCCATTCCATCATTCTCATTCCAATTCCCCTGTCCCCCTCTTCTTTGTTGATCATCCCTTGTGCTTTGTTAAGACATTCCCTTAGGTTCCCGTTCGACATGTATTCAAGCACCAAGAGTCTCTCTGACTGACGGCCGTGATTCTCTGAGCAGTATCCCAGCAACGGCACTACGTGTCGGTGATTTAGTCGTGATATTAACTCTATCTGTAGAATGAGATCTGATTAACATATTTTGGTGTATCTTTTTGCGAAAAATGAATCGCACAATTGTTTTCTTATTCGAAAGAGGTACATAATTGGAAAAAATAATCCTTTATTCATAGTATTTGTTAAAGTCCTCTAGACAAATAATAAATTAGTTAAGGAAAGGCAGGCATACTACCAGAAACCCTAAATCCTACCTCAGACAAGAACTCAAAATCAGCCTCGCTTCCTACAGGTATGAGTTTCTTAATTGCCACCATTCTACCATCAGAGAGTTGGCCACGGTACACGGTACTGGTACCGCCAACACCTATTACATTTTCATCTGAGAACTTGTTTGTTGCCTGGTCCAGTTCTCCATATGAAAATCGAACAATTACCCCAGGCAAGCCTCCTCGTATGTCCCCAAACATTCTTGATACCTGTCGTATCAGTGCTACATTGTAGCAGAAATATTAAAACATTTTTCTCAATCACAATGCAAGATACATCGTGAATGGAGGTATACACCATATCAAATATCCAAACACAAGATTCCCACTGTAAAAGTTTTCTAGTTGGAGTGCTTTATATTGAGTTGTGAACGGATGCCCCCAAACTTGGACCAACTTGAGTCAAAATTGCACAGTTATGAGTTTTAATTGAGGCTCAATCACACCATTCAGGGTAAAAAAACTGAGGCCACGCTGAGTCTTTATTACGGACAAAGTTGCATTAGAAAGGTTTATTCTAGTGTAAACTGATTCTTAATGAAGGATAAATGGATGCTGAACTGAGCATTAATTGAGGCATATGAAGTAACAGAGGGAATTGAGACTTAGATAAGGTAGAATTTTGCCTCCAAGAGCATATCACTTAGCAGTGTCCAAAATTACTCGAGGCACTTTGCATGGTGAGGTATTAATTCAGCCTAAATTTTGAGTCTAAAAAATAGCATAAAAAGAAAATACAATAAACTACCTACTTTTGAATAAACTGAAGTGGAAGCCAGTTTTAACAGCAGAGCCTGAGAGAGAAGACGAATGGTGGCTAATCAAGTTGGAGCGGCTATTCGAACTGGTGTACTTGTCAAAAGTATGGACACGGGAATTCAGCTGGGAGTGTGGTGGCAACCGATCCTTTCTGTACAAGTAGAAAGTGACGGATCCCAGCACAGCTATAATGGCTGTCAGAGTTGCACACAGGATAACAATTATAAGAATTCCTTTGTTTGATAACTGCTCCTTAATGCCGCTGGTTTCGCTGCCTCCACTTGTAACTGGACCAGAATTAAAAGTACTGTTTTGTAAATCATTGTGATTTAGAAAGGGTCATATTTATGGCAGAAGAAATTGTAGCAATGCATCAGCCCAATTTGTAAGACCAAGCATAGACTATTATGCCAAGTTAGTGAGTCAGGTCTGGACTTGGCAATATCAGGGGCCACTTTATTTTGTTTTTCATCAAAATATGAAAGCAAGATTATAAAACACATTCATTGACCTGGCTTAGCCAAAGCTTAAGGGTTCAGGATAATAAGTCAGGCCTGGGTTGTGTCAATCCTAATTTTTTTTTTAAATGTTCAACTCAAGTCATCCAACCACATAGAATTGGTAAAGTGCATGGTAAATTAAATTGCATACTTAGCCCTAGATAATCTGGCTCATGGTTTAAAGAAGTTAACAATTAATGAACTGAGTTGGGTGGTTATGTGGAGTCATCAGTCCTAAAAATCAGGCAAGAGTGTAATGTTATAGATATTTCTGCGAGAGTTACCAGAAGTGCAGTTGCAGGAACTGAAGCAGTTGAGATCATGCATATTACTTGTTGGTTGTGATCCACAGGTGCAGTTCCATACTCCATTTCCTTCATCTACACCCCAATAAACAAATTTAAAAACAAATAAATACAATATTTACTTCGTGAGGATGAAAATGAAAAAAAAATATAGATCAGTATTCTTTTCTTATTGAGTGAAAAGGAACCAAATTAATATTTCTCAATAATCTACTACATCAGCAATGCGAGTTTAGATTCACGTCATCCAGAAAATGATTGAATTTTGATTAAAAAAAGAATGGTCACCAAAATCTGTCAAAGTTACATTGGAATGTTGGTGTTTCTGCTGCTAGACTAACATTTTCCGTGTTTGATCTTTATAAAAAAAAAGGGATGTTGATTACTACATTTAGCTTTTGGTAGTCATAAGAGTTGTAAGTTGCATACCATGAATGCATTGACAAGAGGAAGAACAGTTATTGTTAGATGTAGAAACACCGGTACATGTACATGCCCAATTTAATGCATCTGCGCAACCTGCACAAACCCTTATTTGTTGAATAGTACATCATTTATGTTACAGAAAAGTAAATGCGGCACAAAATGGCATCAATGGTGTCAACAACCTTTTTGCTCAATTTGTGTCTCCTTGGTTTCTTGCTACTAATTCCATATTCTGAAAACTTACTTTTACTTGCATTATATTTTCTCTTTTTTGAAAAGCTTGGCAGTGGCTGCCAAGTTGAGCATTATATTTTCACAATAGTAATTTCCAATTGCATACCAGAAAGTGTACAAGATAGCACTTTTGTATTTTGTATGTTACTTTTCTGTTTCTCCATGGATATGTAATGCTGAAATACTAGAATATTGAACTGGACAGTGGTATGTAAATTGATAAATTAGAAAGATGGAAAATGAAGTACAGACCTGTGGGAAGAAAAATTAGCCCAAAAATGCAGCTGACAGAAATTAGGGCTACTTTAAGATGAAGATCCATGTTGCTTCATAGGTGTTTAAACCATTACAAACCTGCATATCAAGTATCTGTCATCTGGCATGCCCTATACATCCTGAAAAACAGCAAAAGAGATAAATTGAAATTTTCCATATTGGCACATTTTATTATAAAAAATATGGATAGTAATTAAAAAACTCTCTCAGAACTTAAATCTTGCTAGAGACGCAGGGATGAGAAAAAAAGACCCTGAAAGACTAAGCAACGTAACACCACCTTGCAAATTTAAAAAAATAAAAAAAGTGTCAGAAAAGAACATATGATATTTAGGGAAAAGAGACCTGTACACTTTATTTATTAAATAAAAAGCTAATCTCACTAAAAATAAATAAATACGTGCAAAGCATAAGGGCAATATCACCATTTATTATATTTGAAAAATACTCCCATTAGCTTATTGCCTGTGGCCATCTAAGTCAACATCCACAAATCAAAGAAAGAGAAAACAAGATAAATAATCAGTACAAAGTAAGATGCACAATAAACAATGCGATTTTTTTTTTTTTGTAAAGAGTGGTTATACCAACAGTTGTCACATTAAGAAACAATAATACAATTTTTTAAAATGAATATACTAATTAGCTCACAGAAGCATGTGATTATGATTTCAACAGAAAAGAAAATAGTGACGGGTGCATGAAACATGATTAGGCTCTCTCTAATTAAGATCTTATACAAAAAAAAAACACTCAATCTTCAAGCCTCAATGCTATACAAATCTCAGAAACTAAGCCAAATCTGTAAAAAGAAATCAATAACAAAGTAAACAACAAAGTTTTAATGAAGAGAACACGAAATGCATACCGCCATTTGAAATAAAGGAACTCTCCCTCTCTCACGCTCACACATTCCCAAATAGCAAAACGAAACTAGCAAAGAGTAATAAGTAGCTCACCTATCTTGTTTGTTAAGAGCAATGAATCTAATTATTGATTAGGTCCCACAATATTTCAGATAAATTCCCTAGAGAGAGAAATGGTCTGAGAAATAATGCTGATACCGACCTCTTCCCAAAGAATGTTAGACCAGAACACAGCTGAAAAGTTCAAATTTTTAGCTAAAAGAGGAGAAACAAGACATCTTAATCATTATCAATATATACAATTTAGAAGCTTGACACGGACACCTGACCATCCGCCCTATATTCTCTAGTATGTGCCAGAAAGAATAAAAAAGAAAATAACTTAAAACATAAAAGATTAAAATCAGGGTCCTTATTTGTAAAAGGCACTCTATTGCAATGTAGAACTAATTGTACGTTTCTCAATCAACAAAGCACAAAGTTGAGGAACAAAATTCACAATCCGACATAAATTTGCAAATAAAGAACTTCATTCAAGAAGTAAAGAGTTGAGAACGGTCACCTGGGTAATCTCGCAGCAAGAACCGGTGGGGGTTCTTTTGCAATTGTTTGCTTCCCAGGGTTTAAAACAAAAAAACGGGTAGTAAGGTTTGGAGCCAACGGCAGTAGAGACTATAGAGTAGAGACTTGGATTAAAAAGCAAGCTTGGTGCAGGGTAGAACGTCGAGTAAAAGGTAATTTTCTCCATGTCACCGTGATTTTCTCTCACATTGTCTTTTTTGAAATATTCGGCATTTTGCGTATTGCCTCCAAAAACATCCTAAATTACACCTTCCTCGCAAACCATTTTTTGCCTTGTTGGGTTGACAGGCTGTGGAGTCCGCATCATCTGAGGTAACAGAATATTTTTGTTTATGATCCGGACCGTCTATCATAGTCCGGTCAATCCGGACCGAAGTCGTTTGTACGGAGTTCCTTTAATATTCGTGCGGATTCTGGGCTGTGCCGGTGAATGTTCTGTTACCTTCGTGCGTATTTGTACGGAGTTCCTATAATAGTCGTTTGTACGCGTTCGGATCTAAACAGAAATATTCTGTTACCTTAGGCGATATGAATTCTGGGCTGTGCCTGTGAATGTGGGGTATGTAAATCAATAAATGAACCAAGTATATTTTTTTATAGAGAGGGTTCAAATGCACCCAAATTTTTGTGCACCCAAATGCACCCTATTCTTTTTCTCCGTTTTCAAAGTCCGAATAGTCAATCTGAACCGTTAGATGCGATCTATATATTAAGATGTGCTTGGAGACCAAATTTTACATTTTTGGAAATTTTTTTACTATTTATTAAGCCACTTTGAAAATCTCTGATTTTACATTTTCTGGACCATTGGATCAGCGATTTTCAAAGTGGCTTAATAAATAGTAAAAAAAATTTTCCAAAAATGTAAAATTTGGTCTCCAAGCACATCTTAATATATAGATCGCATCTAATTGTTCGGATTGACTATTCGGACTTGGAAAATGAAAAAAAAAAAAACGAATTTGAAAAATATGATGCATTTGGGTGCACAAAAATTTGATTGCATTTGAACCCTCCTCTTTTTTATAATAGTGGGAACAAACTCACCGATATTTTAGATTTTTTATTGAAATCACAGAACAGTATTGTTTGGTACCAATACCAACCATCTGGTAACTTTTACGGAATCAAACAAGAAGACAACATCAACATACAGCCAACAAATCTCAACATAATTCCTAAAAAGTAAAAAACATAAAGAGATTCCTAACTAGATATATCTATAAAAATCTTTTCCAGAATCTCTTCCCATCTCCTTAGCGGATGTCATATTGTCAATCATAACGGGTCCAGGCTCAAACATTGGAGCCACCTCTTTTTTTTTTTTCAAGGATGTTGTACCTACTGGCAACTGACTTGCTAAACCTTTAACATCAAATGGTAAAATTAGACTAAGCTTAAAATATGATTCATCGCCTATATTTTTGCACCAAAATGAAATCAAAGATTACTTGTACCATTTTTAAAACATAATCTATTTATGTTGAAGCCAAATTACCCCATAGTTTTACTCCCCTTAATAAGTTCCACTAATAATTTATCTTAAGTCATATACAGGCATTGATCATTTATTGTTGTAATGCTACAATTAAATTTGTTGTGATCCGCCATCCAAGTCCATAATCCTGATGCAATTGGACATGTAAGAAAAATGTGGTCAATTGATTCAATTTAAGCATAATATAATGCTTGGTTACATCTTAATAATGTTTGTATTCAGAGAAGGAACTAGACTTTTATGAGGATCAAATGTGAATAAGAATCGATTATATAAAACTTTTATGCTGAGAATGTGAATTAATTTTATATTATTCATGACATTTTGCTATAAATTATATAGAAAATCATACATAATTTTTTTTAGTAGTGAATTCAAGATCCACCGATTTCATTAGAAACCATAAAAACTAAGTTCAAATACCTAAAACAAGTACTTAAAACTCAGCCAAATTGTTTGTTACAGAATATCCACAAATTACCAAAAACAACATACACCTGCACAAAAACATATAGTTCAAACACATAATAACAACTATCAGTAATCTAATAAGTCCCAATCCACATCACCTATATACAACATCCCAACATACAATATCCCAAGAAACGAGAGAATATTTTCTTCTAGTAGAATTACCATCATGCCATAAAAATTTACGTCTAATTTTATCAATTCTATATCTTATTTTAACATAAAATTATGTATTAAAATTTAGAGTGAGTCTATGGTACTATGCATATTACGATTTGGCACCGTGTTACTGCTCTATATTCGAGTTTTCAAATTCTAACGGTCGATCCGAACCGTTCATCTTGTTCTCCATATTAATATGTGTTTGGAGGCCAAATTTTACATTTTTTGAAATTTTTTTACTATTTTTTTAGATTTATTGAAAATCACTGTTTTTGGATGGTCCAGAATTTTCAGATCAAGTGATTTTCTAAATATCTAAAAAAATAGTAAACAAATTTCAAAAAATGTAAAATTTGGTCTCCAAACACATATTAATATGGAGAACAAGATGAACGGTTCGGATCGACCGTTAGGATTTGAAAACTCAAATATAGAGCCGTAGCACAGTAACAACCCGTGATATGCATAGTACCATAGACTCACTCTTAAAATTTATACACAAATACAAAAAATAAAAACTAGAGATCAATAATTGTGCAAGCCTCCGCCGGTCCGCCTCCGTTTGTATCCGTCCCCTTCATATTAAAAATTGGTTGAATTTTTTTTAATATATAGTACAGTTTTTCTTATAAAATATTAAATGTTTGCTTTTAGTATAGTAGTAGATCTCTATTTTGAAGACTTAAGTTCAAATTTCACTACAACATATTTTACATTTTAAGTTTATATCAAAATCTTCTAATTCCGCCTATGTATGAATAGAGTGAGTCTATGGTACTATGCATATTACGATTTGGCCCGTAATACGGCTCAATATTTGACTTTTCAAAATTCTAACGGTTGATCCGAACCGTTCATCTTGTTCTCCATATTAATATGTATTTGGAGACCAAATTTTACATTTTTTGAAATTTTTGTACTATTTTTTTAGATTTATTGAAAATCACTGTTTTTGGATGGTCCAGAATTTTCAGATCAAGTAATTTTCTAAATATCTAAAAAAATAGTAAAAAAATTTCAAAAAATATAAAATTTGGTCTCCAAACACATATTAATATGGAGAACAAGATGAGCGGTTCGGATCGATAGTTAGGATTTGGAAAACTCAAATATTGAGCCGTAGCACGAGCCAAGCCGTGATATGCATAGTACCATAGACTCACTCGTATGAATATGATGACTTTTTGAATTTTTCTAAAAGGCTTCTTACCATTTTCCATAAACAATCTCCGATTGTTTTTATCATTTTAAAAAATAAATAAATGTCCGTTTAGGTAATAAATAAGTGTACATTAGTGTAATACTCAGATCATGTGAATTAAGGAAAAGTCAAACTTGCATTTTTAAGGATTAAAAAAACAAGTCTCGAAGATTAAAACAACTGTCAAAACATGTTTCGACTTGACCAGAACTACGTAATAACTGTCAATAATTATGTCTTTAACTATAATAAACAAGCATCGATACTTATATGTATGATGATATTTGAGATTAAATTTGTAAACTTTGGTTATGGAAAGCTCAAAAAATTAAGGGATATGTTTTTTTACTTTCCAAAGAGCTTTAGAATCCTCGATTAACAGAAAGATTAGAAAGATTACGAAAGTGTTTGGAATGTTAAAAGCAAGAATAATTATACTAATTCTCTCACCCGTCTTCCTTTTTTCCCCGCACTCTCTCTTATCAATATTAACTTCCTTAACAACCTTTATCCCCCCATTTATTCTACTAATAATTTTCATTTATCCCCGCATTAAATTAGACTATCATTTAATAACAATCCCTACATTAATTATGATGTCCTCTAATAACAATACCCGCATTAATTATATTGTCCTAAAATAACAATCCCTGCATTAATTATACTTTCCTTTAATAACAATTCCCGCTAACATAAAATATTTATCCATGTAACATAAAATATTTGAATAATTATATAAAACCCCCCACTCCCATCCTCCCATTTTCCCCTCACTCTCTCTCTTCCTTAATTGCCATATATCCCCCCACTAATTTCGTTAAAAGTTTCATTTTATCCCCGCATTAAATTAGACTGTCATTTAATACCAATTTCCGCATTAATTATGCCTTCCTCTAATAACAATTCCCGTATTAATTATTCCTTTAAAAACAATCTCCGCATTAATTATACTGTTATCTAATAACAATCCCCGTTAATAAATGCTTATATGTTAATTGATGTTAAAAAAAGTATTTATCATTATTTCTGAGAAGTATTTACCCTTATAACGTAGAGTATTTATTCATGTAACATAGAGTATTTATCATTATGTCTGAGAGTATTTATCATTGATGTTTTACTGAAAGTTGCAAGTATGCCTGAGAAGTATTTATCTATGTAACATAAAGTATTTATCCATATAATGTAAATTATTTACCTATGTAACATAAAGTATTTATCATTATGTCTCAAAGTATTTATCATTAGGTGAGGGGATTGTTTATTTAATGGTCTCCAGTTATGCGGGGACGATTCAAAAAAAAAAGAAATTTTGTGCGGGGACAATTAATGGATTGATTTATTCTTTCATAAATAGAGATCATTGCATATGGTTTAATACCTGACAAATTCAAGTTAAATACTTTGATGCTTCAAGTTAAATACCCGCAGTTTTTTAGACGCTCATTAATGATTGAGCGGTCCCCCCATGTTTAATGGTCCCCAGTTGTGCGGGGACGATTCAATAAAAAAGAAAATTTTGTGCGGGAACAATTAATGGATTGATTTATTCTTTCATAAATAGAGATCATTGCAGAGGGTTTAATACCTGAAAAAATCAAGGTATATACTTTGATGCTTCAAGTTAAATACCCGCAGTTTTTTAAACGCTCATTAATGATTGAGCGGTCCCCCATGTTTTTTTTGGCAGTATCTGTGGGGATAAATGCGGGGTGGAGGCTGCGGGGATTGTTATCTGCGTCCAAAATATTTATGCATGTAACATAAAATATTTATTCATATAACATAAATTATTTATCATTATGCTTGAGAAGTATTTATCATTAATGTTTACTAAAAGCTGCAGTTATGCCTGTGAAATATTTATCCATGTAACATAAAATATTTATCATTATGTCTTAGAAATATTTATTATTGATGTTTTACTGAAAGTTGCAATTATGTCTGAGAAGTATTTATCCATGTAACATAAAATATTTATCATTATGCTTGAGAAGTATTTATCATTGATGTTTTACTAAAAGTTGCAGTTACGTCTCAAAAATATTTATCCATATAGCATAAAATATTTATCATTGATGTTTTACTAAAAGTTGCAGTTATGTCTATGAAATATTTATCCATGTAACATAAAATATTTATCATTATATTTGAGAAGTATTTATCATTGGGTCAGGAGATTGTTTATTTAATGGTCCCCAGTTGTGTGGGGACAATTAAAAAAAAAAAATTGTGCGGGGACAATTGATGGATTGATTTATTCAGTTATAAATAGAGATCATTGCATAGGTATTAATACTTTGCAAATTCAAGATAAATATTTTGATGCTTCAAGTTAAATACTAACAGTTTCTGCAGAGTATTAATGATTGAGTAGTCCCCTCATGACTTTTTTAACAGTTTGTGCGAAGTTTTTTACGGAATTGAGACTGCGAAGATTGTTATCGGGATCCTAAAAATAATGCACAAAAAACGAGTATATTTTGAAAGGAGAAATTTTTGCGAGGATTCTTCCATAGTAATAACAGTTAAAGAACAACACAACGGTTATAAAACAATGTATAATATATGGCCCAAGGAAAGTGGGTAATGATTATTTAATGAACCCAATAGTTATAACAATTATGATATAATTAATAGCTGCTAAATATCTAACCGTTGTAATAGTCAGATTTAGCTATATATTATATTTGTTGTTATTATTAAGAGGAGGGTTCAAATGTCTCCATCTCTCTTCATCATTTTAAAAGTTCAAACAGTCGATCCGAACCGCTCAACCTAACCTCCATACTAAAATATGTTTGGAGACCAAATTTTATATTTTTAGGAATTTTTTTACTATTTTTTTAGATAGGTACAATCCACAGTAGTTATGTCGGTAAGTTGTCATGGACCATAACTGCTGCACAATAAAAAAATTGTTACAAGTTGATTTTTTTTCTTCTGAAAATTATGCAGAGCAAAAAAGTTATGTTGATAAGTGGTACTCGTTATATATTTAATTTTCTTCGACGAATACAGAGAGCAAAATAATTTGTGGTGGTCCATAATGCTACGCTATCAATAATTGTTATAAATTGATTTATTTTTTCTAAAAATCACGGGGAGCAAAAACTTTACATAATAGTCAATAATCGTTTTACGGTTATCAAACGATGTATATTCAATTATTTTGGGGAAAATGCAAATTGCTCTGAGAAAGGTAAAAGTTGATCTTTATACAAGTGAGCTTTTAACATTTATATTTGATAAGTAATTAAAGAGTAATAGCCTCAAATAATCATTCAGAAGTATTTAAAACTTAACCTGAAGCATATTTGCACAATCTTGAAATCTTGAACTTTTTTTGTCTTGGATTTTTACAATTTTAGCTTTGAAGTTCTTCACAATTTTACTAATCTAAAATAACACTTCAAACAAAAAAAATCAAATTTACACAATATTATTTTGAGATTGTCAAATCAAGTTTGATTAGAACAAAAATATCTACAATCAATCAATGTCTAAATTAAAGTTTCAGTTTTTTTATTTTCCTTTCACAGAGAACTTGTTTATGACTGTTAACTTTTTAATAATAGTGAGAGTTCTCTGTGAAAGGAAAAAGAAATATATGATACTTATTATTTCCTGAAAATTATTAAATAAGGCGAACTTAACGCTGATGGGTTTTGATTTTTCATGACAAATGATGTCGCATTATTTAAGGTGAATAAAGACAGGTGATGTCCTCTAATTGTGGGGACATACTTTATTATAGATTTCAGACATATTGATTTTGAGCTATTTATTATAAATTAAAGGCAGCTGCTGCCAGGCTTTTAAAATAAATATTTTAAATTAAAAGGTACATATTAAACAGTTCATATTTGTCTGAAATTCTTGTATGGATTAGGTGTTGTAAAAAATATTTATTTAGTCCGATTAGTCGTTGACAGTGATCAAATAATTATGAATTTTCTGATTAATGAGCCGATTATTTTTATTATTTCCAACCCTATTAATCCGACGAACTCATACAGTTATTTACAACACTGATATGGGTATGTAACAAGAAATAAATCTGCTACGATGTACAAAGCACGAGGCTTGGCGTTTATACTGAATTAATGAGGAACGGGAAGGTGCGAACAAAATTTAAGAAACCAAAACACAAGTCACGCGGAATCACAGATATAATAAATGGCATTTTTATGTGCTCGAAGGATGCATTTAGTAGGAGACAAGGAAGTAGGAATTATTACTTTGGCTACTCAACCGCTATTTATTACCATGGGAATTTCAGATTTTACTGTTTTGGTGGATATATCTCCAGCTCCAGGTCATAATTCATAAACCTTGATTTTATAAATAAAAGATATACACTTGTAAATATTTTCTTTTTAACTCGAATGGAAGCTTTAAATAATGCCCAATTCGATGGAAGCTTCACCAGGGTATAAAACAAAGGCATTGTCTTTTCTAATTTTTTTTATTTTTCTTTTGAAACAAGGCCCGAATACATTAATTGTTTGTTGCTAGGCATCTAGATCCAATGGAAGTTGTTATGAGGTCTCTCTTATAATGAATATTTCTTTTGTAGGTAACCTTATCCTCGACCTCCACGTTGGCATTCCACTTTAAGCGATAATCAGGAATAAAATCATAAATATTACTTTCAAAGAACGCAACATATTCGCTGTTAAATGTAATTTTACAACAAAATTTTATTTAAGGTCCTGTTCAGATGTTGAAAATTTCATGAAAATTAATGTATTCTCGGACTATCTAGGATATATAAAATTTTCATGATCCGTTCGGATGTATATATTTTGTATGAGAAATGGGATTAGTTTTATTTTTTTACATTTTTTTTCTCATTCTAAGTATAAATTAATTGGGGAAAAAAAATATCAAGTTGGGTCTAATTTTTTCCATGACAGAAGCAATGGTATTCTCTCTTCTAATTTTTTTTTTTTCACTTTATCCCCATTTTATGTTATCTATAAGAAGTGTCAGAATTTGACCCTATTAGCAATTAAAGAAAATTATTGTTTGAGATATTATAAAATTACATTCAATCATTTTGAGTTGTGTCATTGTAAATTCATATGCTCTAATACATTCGGCATCAAGCTTCTATATTTGTGTTGACTCCTTTAATGTCAGTTTCGGAATTTTGTTACAACGTAATTAACATATTTTTTAATTGCAATTAATTTTATATTATTTGATGTTATATTATAAAATGAAATTCAGCATGTTTGATAAACATCAATAATTTTAAGTATAAAAATTATAAAAAAAAATATACAATTCATATTTTAATTCAAGCAAATTAAGCATAAGTGATAATCAGTTTGTGAATTTATTTTTTAATATTTTTTTTGTTAATTGGATAACAAGTTTACAAGCAAAAAAACTCATTATGAAATAAAATTAATAATAGTTTACAAGCAAAAAACTCGTTATGAAATAAAAATTACTAAGTATTGTTATGCTATTGTTTAATTTGTTTTATTTAATTATATTAATAATTATTAATAAGAATAATTGTATTGACATTAAGTATTTTAGAAAAGAAATAAGATTTTCTACAATTATTTTCACTAAATATTTATTTCAGCACACACCCATAAATATTATAGTGCATATTCATGAGTACAGAATTACACAAATTAAATTTGTGGGTTTTCGTAATCATAAAATCTAATCCGCATAATTATGTGACAATCGAACATGACCAGTGGCAGTGGATACACACTTAAATGTAAACAAACAAACTAATTACGGTGCTTTTCTTAAATTAGATGTATAAATTAATCAGAGTAACTTCAAGATAAATTTATCCCAATTCTTAAATAATATAAGACATTGCACCTTATTCTTTAATAAATGAAAAACTACCTTTCCCTGTCAAAATTAAGCATTGCCTGTCACTAAAATACTATTATAATAAATGAATCAATTCAATCAATAAAATTAATACCTTCTCCTTTATTATTTGCAATAAGTCTGGATAAATTTTGTCTCCCAAACTATCTTTTAGTCTAATATATATTCCAATTTGTTTTATAAAATTACATTTTTTTTTTTTTTTTTTACGTTTTGTATGTTTTTTCTAATATTCGATAGTAGAGTAGAATTCCTAATTTCATCAAGTTTTTTTGTGAACTTAACTCTAAAAAAATCTATTGGATTGATTTCAAACGATGAATCCAAACCGTTGAAATCATTTTACATTACGAGTGATGTGTCTACATATGAAAATTTTAAACTTTTAAATTAATTTAGTATAGAGTCAAGTGTTCAAAAGACGTCTAAAAAATGAATGCATTAAAATTAATTTATAAACTTTCTAATTTTGACTGCTTGACTCTATACTAAATTAATTCAAAATTTAAAATTTTCACACGTAGACACATTACTCATAAAGTAAAAGAATATTAACGGTTTGGATTCATTATTTGAAATCAATTCAATAAATTTTAAAATTGAGTTTACAAGAGAATTTAAAAAAACACCTAGTTCTACTCTTCAATAGTAATCCTCCTGTCCCCTCGAAAGAACTTAGAAACACCGTTGAAAAAATTATATATGTATGATTTTTTTTTTCCTTGTTGGTGCAAACTAAATAGTGAAGGCTTTCGCTATAAACAAAGGGAAAATTAAAATAAGAAAGGATTGCCAAAATTTAAAGCAATTATGGACCCCTTTAACAGACCACCTACCAACTGAAAATGTCAAGATTGACAGTTTTGTTTTATTTACAGGTAGGAGTAAAATATTCACTTAGGTGTTACTTGTTTGCAAATTAATTGATTTGTTAATTAAATTATTGTGTACCAATCCATCTATTTAGAGCAAACTATTCAATAGCGCCTCCTCTGAGCAGAAAGGATGAAAAACCACAATAAGCAGATCAATGAATGGATTTATTTTAGTTGCTATTCATGTCAAAATCAAGGATGACTTTTTGGGCAAAATAAAAACTTAGTTTCTATTATATGAGACATATATAATTTATATTAAAGTTTGTTCAAAACATATTTTTATACATTTTTCTATACTATTAACACCCTAAACTATAGAGTTTTGCTAAGCTATTTAAAATTGAGCGACTTTGTACACCAAAAGATCAGATCAAATAAAGGAGAAAAGAACTCCAAAAAATATGGCAAAAGAAATAAAAACAGCTTTTTCTTGAAGAAAAGCAACAAATTCTCACCTCCGCTAGAAATATAAAATTCCTTCTTTCTTTAAAGCTAGGACATGAAATATAAGTCAATGCCCACCAAATTAACTACACAGTAACCTAGCTAGCGTTTGTTTTTCTTAACCGTGACAAGACGAGCAACCTAACCTATTCTAAAAAGTAAAACCAATATACCATGTAGCTTCGTTTACTTCACTCTAAAAATTTATTATTTTCTTTTTGTTGAAAACTTGACAGTGACTGCCAGATACTTCACTCTGTAATTAATTAAAGCCCACAATTAGATATTGATGATGTGAATCCAATCTATATATCAATCATCTTAATTAGATCAAATGGTTACATCTGAAGGTAAGATCCTGGTTTTAATATATATATATATATATATTTTTTTAAGAAGGCCATAGTCGATCCGTTTCATTGAGAACGAAACATAAGAGTTTTACAAAAAGGAAAAAGAAAAATTGCTGAAAAAGTAAAGGGAAAATTGTTTTCAACATTACTCAGTCCAGGCACCAAAAGAATAATAGCATAATAACAAAGTATACATCCTAAGCTAAGCCACATCAACTATCAAGGCTAGGAACAAAATATAGCAAGACAGTTAAGTAGAATCATCAGAGCCACACCACCATTTGACAAAACTCGCATGTAACATCCCCTGACTACCCTCTAATTCTGAGTTATGTTTTAATAAGAATTTTGTTATGATGCATTAACCACATAAAGGCTCTTATTTTTTATGGAACAGGAAGTTTCCCCATAGTATCCTGGTTATAATTTTACGCGCAGACCAGCTAAAGAACATGATTTAATTAATTTTAATAGCCACTTGAATCAATAATTATTATTATCATTATCATTATCATCTTACAGACTCGTAGTTCTAGGCTTGAGCCTTGAATATATATCTTATAATCCTATACATTAAATGCTCCTCGTGCGTCGTAAAACAAAATTCCATTGTTACATGGGACCAGTTTCAAGCTTTCCTTCGCAATTTTGTTAATTGTTATTTGAGTGAGTCTATGGTACTATGCATATCACGGGTTGTTACCGTGTTACGGCTCTATATTCGAGTTTTCAAATCCTAACGGTCGATCCGAACCGTTCATCTTGTTCTCCATATTAATATGTGTTTGGAGACCAAATTTTACATTTTTTTGAAATTGTTTTACTATTTTTTTAGATATTTAGAACATCACTTGATCTGAAAATTCTGGACCATCCAAAAACAGTGATTTTCAATAAATCTAAAAAAATAGTAAAAAAATTTCAAAAAATGTAAAATTTGGTCTCCAAACACATATTAATATGGAGAACAAGATGAACGGTTCGGATCGACCGTTAAAATTTGAAAACTCGAATATAGAACCGTAGTACGGTGCCAAATCGTAATATGCATAGTACCATAGACTCACTCTTGTTATTTTATACTGGACAGAGATCTGAGATAATGAGTGTACAGTGTAGCCATCACATAGACTTCAATTCCCTTAATTTTTTATTATTATCTCAAAGGGAATATTTTGACCGAAAATAAACGGATCAAATTTTCGTTGAAAAACTTCTCTGAATAACAACAGTGGGTCGATCTAGTTCATTTGTTGTTGATCGGATGGTCCAAGGTAGCGGATATAGACTGTTCTACAGAAGTTACTCAAATATAATAATAATAAATTATAATAGTTTCTTAGATGTGCTCCAATGCACTATATTTTAGTGAATAAATTTTAAGATTAATTTGACCATCCGATATACCAATAAAAATATTAAAAACTAAATATATGGTTACCCATTTTATAATTGTTGAGATGTAGAAGTTTGGCCTCAGAAAATCATCATAGGCACATTTAGGAAAGAAATCAGCTGGCATAAATTATATAAATGGTAAGTTATATTTAGTATCTATTATTATTTCGGTAATTAGGCAAGAATCTACAAGTATGTATTTTAGGAAAATAGCCAGCGACTAATAGAGAATTAGGTGATAAATACTCATGTACAGAGTTTTGTATAGATCAGAAAAAAGTAATAAAATTCATTCTTCATTTATAAAATTCTTCAATAATAAATATTATAATTTATATTTTGATAGTTAAGAGATTATTGAAATATTTTAACACTAACAGGACACTGTACTCTGTAATTAGTGAATGATTTATCTCAGACGCGTTTTTGTCGACAATGGTTTATAGAATGATTTGCATATTTTTCACAGACCAAGTTTACAGACTTACATGTCTTCTGTTCTACTAATTAAGAATCAAAATTTAGCACGGACTGAATCGAATGGGAGTTGAAAGTTGAGAGATAAATATGGTGGATAACTGGCTACGGACTTCAGTAAAAAGGAAAAGAAAAGTTTGCTGGCTAGTACCCCGGGTTTATAATGTCTCATATCCTGTCGGATGGCTTATTTTTGAACTTTTCTCCATTAATGTAGAAATTTCTTTACCATGTGGGATGTTGCTCTGTCATTTTCTTTCAATGAAGGTCACCGCTATCCAAACACAGAGATGGTGATTGTTATCAATTTAAATACCCCACTCAAGTCTAAGACAGTGCAAGATACTGACACCTTGTGGTGTTTTATCTTTCTTCATTTCAGACCACTTGATAGCAGCATTTTCAAACCGATAAGAGAGGTAAGATACCAGTCAAGATGCCAACTCAACAAAGATCACATACCTAAGCAAGCGAAACACACACTATATGGTTGAATATCCATTATAACAGTTTTCAGAATGGATGAAAAATCACTGGAAATGCCTATTACGGAAATAGAAACTAATGCCCTTTTTCCCCTTTAGGAAGATCCTATAGATTAAACCTTATAAAGAAATTCTGGAGATCTCATGGAAAAAGGACAGCAGATCTCATGGAAAAAGGACAGCTTGTAAAGCAGCTGGGAGCATATGGACTCCAAAAAAGAACCTGTAAAATAAACATCATTATTTATTTAAGATCTCATAGCAATAATTTCTTTCTCTAAATCCCGTTATTTAATGGAAAACAAAATCCTATACGACAGGATCTGCATTATTTACTACCATGCTCTGCAAAATAGCACTACACCTCTAAGAAAGCACAAACACACCACCACTACAAAAACTAACAACTCCATAATCAAGCTGACAAGGAGTGAGCAAACTATTGCAAAAGGGGTCTCTTTTTTCAAGTCTTAGGCAGAAATTTCTTCTTTCCAGTTCAAGCTTTAGGACTGGCTTTTGAAAGACGGGGAAGCCATAACAGTTAAGACCTCGGTGACAGATGCCATGCAACTCAGAGCTGCCTTTAGAATATCCTGCGAGCACCCTGGCTTGACTATGCTTTTCACCTGTAATTAACAAAAACAATTGTTGTCTTATTAACAACCCAATTATGCCTGAAGCTTAAGCTCGGAAAAAGACAATTTTTATCATACATACATATATATATAGAGGTTGGCTAAGATCAAAGTGGTAGTTCCTGAGCTTTGGTGCTATCAATTCGTTTTTCAATTTTCAAAGTTCAAAACGTCGATCCGAACCGTTCAAGTGGTTCTCCATATGAAATTGTGCTTGGAGACCAAATTTTACATTTTTCTGAATTTTTTTTATTATTTATTAAGCCACTTTGAAAATCGCTGATCCAACGGGTGGCTTAACAAAACAGTAAAATCAGAAGCCACCGTTGGATCAGTTGTTTTCAAAGTGGCTTAATAAATAGTAAAAAAATTCAGAAAAATATAAAATTTGGTCTCCAAGTACAATTTAATATGGAGAACAACTTGAACGGTTCGGATCGACGTTTTGAACTTTAAAGATTAAAAAACGAATTGGTAGCACCAAAGCTCAGGAACTACCACTTTAATCTCAGCCAACCTCTATATATATATAGAGTAAGGCTACCATGCTTTGCAAATTAAAGTGAATGTTTTAATTTGCGCTCATATCTCTAGTTTCGAAGTCCAAATAGTCGATCAAAACCGTTAGATGTTTAATCTATATTAAAATGTGCTTGGAGACCAAATTTTACATTTTTTTGAATTTTTTTACTATTTATTAAGATCGTTTGAACATCGCTGTTTTTTAATGGTGCAGAATTTTAATTAAAACACTTACTTTAATTTGCAAAGCATGGTAGCCTTACTCTATATATATATATATATATTAAAATTTTCAGCTTAAGATTGAGCAAAAAGGTACAAGGTACATTTTTAATTATCGCACCACCCTATGTTAGCAAGACCCCATATTTCTCAATGCTTATTACAGTGTTAGGATTTTATTTGCTAACTCATCCTTCAACAAACTATTAATTGGGGAACCAAGTGGTAACTAATCTAATAGGATTTTTTATTCAAAACTGTTCTCATAGGATTTTGCAATTCAAAACTTCTCTGATTAGCAGGTAGAGAGGTAGCTTTAGTAGTTCCTAATACTTCCTCATGATAAAGATCCATCATCTACAAGCCAGTATTATTTGGCATGCAACAATACCAAACATGATCAATATCACCTTAGCTCCTCTTTATCTAATTTCTCCAATAATGAAAAATCTAAGAAAAAGCATGGAGCTATATGTCATTTCTAATGCATTTATGTGGACTGGATAATTAATAAGGACGAGATTTAAAGGTAATTTATAAAGTAGGGTATCAAATTTCTGGTTAATGCTTTCCAGGGCTGTAAAAAAATATTTCCAGCCTTATTTTTGCCTTCATATCTCCACCAATCAATGAGGAGCCTCTAGTCCAAGAGGTATCAGATACTATACGGAAGGAATTTCTGTATAAACCACCACTAAATATAACTTCTCTATAGAAAATGATACATGCTTGATCAGCACCAAATGGCACTAGTTGATCTTGTGTCCTTAAGATGGTATTGTTGGGGCTTTATTTAGTATAAGAAATTTGCAAAGGGAACTCTGTTTAAAGGCACTAGATCAACTTGCCCCCTTTGGTTTTGGTTTCTGGCAAATCTGAGGTCTTGTTTGGTAATGGTTTTTAAAAAAAAAAAATTACAAGGAACAAAGTGCTATGAAATTGCTGAATGAGCCCAACAATAGAAGGAACAACTTACTTGTTCGAGATATTGTTGAAGCTTCTTGATGCGGCCCATATAATCCTGATCCTCTACTGAGAGTGAAATCGTTGGCTGATCTACACCTGGCCCCTCAAACTGAAGTGGACCCGGATTTCTGTACATGTCCTCGAGCAGTAGGGTTGCAGCCTTCTCTCTCCATACTCTAATGAGAATATATTTCATATCATTTCATTATAAATATATGAATCACTTCTTTGAGAAGTATAAAACCTTTGAAAACTATGGTTTATCTTTTCAAAGTCTGTCATTTTCATATCAAACATTATGTCCATTATAAATATCTACTGCTAGAAATTAATCTATTATATTATTAGATTATGTGGGCAACACCATACCAGTAGTTTCCATTTTAGGGACAATGGTAGGATAATTCCTGCCATAAACTGCAGTTGAAAACTCAACACAAACTAACTTTATAAATATTGGATAATATTTTATACATTGTTGCTTATTTTAACATAATTTTATCTTCTCAAATAATTTCCAAGATTTGCTAATCTCCTCGAGTATGGAGGTTTGTCCATAGACCGTGTTGTGCGAATATTAATGGGATGGAATTTCTTTAACAGAAGACTAGCAGGATTAATTTGAAACTCTAGCACTGACAAAAAAAACCAGCCGTTTACTAAAAACTCTAGCTGATAGAGACTAAAGATTTTGTGATTTAATATATTCTTTAACTAACCAGCAGCAACAGCAAGCCAACAATAAAACATTAAATAAATGAAAAAACGGAAAATAATACGGACTCGTAAGCTTTTCCCCTTAGATCAACAGAAGCAGGATGAATTGCAGGTTTTCCGACTGGAATGCCTCCAGGACCACGAGTGTACTTCTTCACACTCAACATAGCCTACATTTTTACCAAAATTTTAACTTTAGAGAATAGAAAATATGCTTAAGCTATTTCAAGGTGGTAAGGTTGAAACTTACTGTAAACGGAGCAGCACCACATTTCCAATGATTGACTGAATTCTTCAAGTTAGTTACAGTTGCTATGTATCCATTTAAACCTGCCGCTAGTATGTGACGGCATATATTACCCAGTACCTGTTTTGTATTATGATAAAAGGGCAATTAATACAAATGAATTTTAAATTGGATCTGAGTAGCATATTATGGGTGACAACCTGTCAGGAGACACTAGACTAATCTCTTTTCCATTTTGTATACTTATTTCAGCAGATAATATCAAGAATTTTAATAAAAAAACATGAATTACCTGCAATTATGTCCATTTTACTCAGTATAACACTTTTGTTTGTCTAACATACTCTGATTTATACAATCCACATTTGTATTATGCCATTTTGATGTGGCTTTTAAACTAGTATATATTTTGCATACTGACATTCCTTGAGGATTTGTTATATGGCCATTATCAGTTCTTTCATATTAATTTTCTATTTTTTATTGAAGAAGCAAGGACGAGGTAGAGAGGGAGGTTTGGACATACATAGGCATAATCACAATCAAATTTTGAAGGCAAGGAGCCACGAGCCTGGTAGCCGAAAAAGTGACACACTGCATTGAATTTCTTCCCTTTATAAGTTCCGTCTTTCTGAAAAAAAAAATTGATAGCCTCAGCAGGAGGCGTTGTTTAAGTGAGAATTAAAAACTACAAAATACTGAATAGAACAAAAAGGAGGGAAAGATAAAAGAAAAATACAGTTCTCTTCTCCATTTCTTCTTCGACCAGATGGGCTAGAAGTTTCTCCGTCTCAATCTGACAAATGCAGTCATATGGATCATGCTCTTATAAAAAATAAACCAAGGAAAACATAAGGAATAACAGGAAGAGATATATACCTGAGAGAGTTGTGCTGAGTTATCAGACTCTGGGAGTAGTAGTAACTGTGCAGCAAAGGAAATATGATCAGAACTGTGTTTATCAGGATATTACTACAAAAATGTATAACTTCTTTACATAAAGAAACCAACACTCCCCCCTCACCCCAAACATGAACATAAACCACCAAATAAATGAACAAAAACGGAACCTTACAAACCCAAATAAACACTTGATGACGATATTGATGGATTTCTGATGTAGTGATTGGTTGTGAAACTTGGAGCTTTGTGCATAAGATATAAAGGAAACAATATATATAAACAGAACTAGAGAAGACCTCTTTTCTGATGAAGCGAGGGAGGAACTCAAACAAGGCACTAGCCCACGGTGACAGATGCAATGATATTTTCTCTGCAGGAATGCCGTTCCTATGAAGCCCATGTATTTCCTTCATAACAAAAAGATAAGTATCAAGGGAGACGGTCAATGAAAACAAATACACAGTCCTTTTCAAGAACTTGGACAAATAAGAAAATATCATAAAGCTGCAGTTACAATTGTCAGTCACTTAAAATAAGACTTAATGGCACGAAAGTATATAAAAGCTCGCTGATAAAGCAAGCATTTCTGAACAGAGCTTCTGAGTAGTCTAAATAATCAACCTACAAAAAGAGTACAGTTTGAGCATCTCCTAAGAAAGAAACTATAATAAACATGATTTTTGGCAGACAAAGCGCTATAATCTAAAAGATTTCTTCAGAAACTGGTGATAGTCACAGAAAATAAATTGAAAAATTAAACAGAAAAGTGCTTCTACCTGAAGGAGGGCATACATCTCTGGAATACTTTCAACAATTCCTTCTGGTATGAGAATAACACCATGATACTTATCTGGGCATAAAATAAAAAAATAAAAAATTATATACCAGAAAGTTAAGTAGTATCTTATCCTGATTACGTCATACCAGACAACTTTAGTTCACAAAACCTTGTTTAAACACTACTATTATGGACCATCCAACTGTCATGAATATGCCAGCTTTGAGTCACTGCAATAGTATGGTATAGCTAGATACAACAGGAGAGGGTAGAGCGAGTACCTTGAGCAGCACGTGCTTGAACAGCATCACAGATTTGCTTAGTTATGTCAAAAAGGGTGAGTTTTGACAGTGCCACTTCCTCACCCAATATCAGCTGAAACCCAATAAATACAAAAGGGTAAAGTTAATCAGATAAGCCCTCTAAAAGTGAGAAACTATTAAACATAAACATGTCATTAACTCTGAGATATAGCATATCATCATGCAAAGGTAAACATGATACTTATCATTCTGCCTTGAATGCCAAGGGCAAGCAAATAGAATCATGTAGTTAAACAACTTGATGTTGCACGTAATCAAAATTATTGAACGCCCGATGAGGCCCTCTCGTTCAAATAGATACTTCCATCAATAATAGAAAGCCCCTCCAATATTGTCAAGATGTGTACTTTTCTAAAAATATCAAACACCACAAGCCCCTCCAAAATGAAAAATGTCATATAGATTCCCAGGAGACAAAAATAACTTGATGCTCTTCTCATGTCTAATTCATTCACAATTATCCGCAAAGCACCCGTTCAAATAGAATTTTCGTCAATAAATGAAAAAAAATACATGTACTAGCCCACTTTTCTTTTTTCTCAAGTCAAAAATAGAATATTTGAAATAATAAACAGAGAGAATAGAACACACCATGTTAGGGTGAGACTGTAGAGCACATTCCAAGGCCACATTGGAAGCCTGACGACCCATCAACCGAACAAAGTAGTAGTACTGGATACCAATTTACATTCGTACATTATTTAGTTATAAATAGAACAATCAGTATTAGGAAAAATTCATATCACGCTAGAAAGGGTGCATTGACAAACAATAAGGAATACTGCTCACAGCCCTCATTGCCAAGTTCTTTAAAAAGAAAATGCCTAAAACACCCTTGTTAAAGCAATAAGCAAGGAGAGCTGTTTGGTAACCTTTCAAGAAATGGGGAATAAAGACGCCTAAGGTGAACAGTATGTTTTATCTGAGGGTGCACACAAAATTGCCACATGGTAAGTTGAAAATATTTCAAAGTTTAAGATTTCACAAGGACTCGCACAAATGGAACAGCAACATACAAGCATGCATGTCTGGCATTAAGCATATGTAATGGAAGATGAATAGTAATAATACCTTTCCTGCGGAAAGGGCGTCAGTGCATATGTTGCTAATTAGTTGTGAATTGACCTGAAAGAAGAATTTCAACATTTAAACTCATAAGAAAGTGGAAATTTCTGGTAGATTTTCCATTTTTCTAAAAAAAATTGATTACTGCTCTCACCAATGCAAAGAACAAACAAAACAGAACTAGACTTGGTCAACATGCACCTAAGCTAATTTAGCTGTACACTATTTCTGACCCTCCAGCAGCTTTGGATTCTTATATCCAAATTTAATTGTTTATTCCAATTAACAGTTTAAAGACGCCACTTGTCACTATGTTTCAACCATCATGCCCGATTATTTATTAAATTAAAAATGAAGTCGTGCAAACAAGCAAGATGAGTTGAACTGAACCAAGGTACAAGGAAAAATGGAATAAAAAAAAGCAAAGTAGAACCTTGCAAACTGTGTCAAACCCAACATTGGTCTCAACAAATTGATTCTTCAGATCTCCATAGAACGTTACCGGCACGCCCACCACCTATTCAGTATTCAATTAGGTAATGTTTTACATTATTTGACACAACGGTGATTATGTAATTTTCGATAATCTCCAAAAAGAAAATCGGAGAGAAAAAAAAGCAGCATTGTACCTTAGTACTACAATTACATTCAGCAAAGGTCTCAGCTAGCTGAGCTGCATCTGAGTTTGACGTGGCACCTTCAATCAAAAGCAAGTGAAATATTGTCAATGAATAAATAGATAGATAGACGGAAACCCCCAAGTATTAAATTGTGACAAAAGGTAAATAAGCTACCTCCAATAATAACAAGGCCATCCAACTTAAGATCATTGCATGTTGCAATGGTGGCGTTAACTTGTTCTGTTGTCCTTATTTGATCAACACTTCTCCCAATCAAATCATAGCCACCTTCATATAAATTTAGTTTTTCATATATAACTTATAGGCCATAGAAAATTAACTAATATACAAAAGAGAATGGCATACCTTGGTTCTTGTACGAAGAAAGAACCTCATCTGTGATTTCCAGGGTTTTCTTTGCAAACATGCCTTCACTTCCACCTTAATGCAATACAAAAGATAACTTAATTACCCAGAAACTAAATACACAATAGCAACTCTATATTAATGAAACTCTGAGACAAGAAGCTGAGTAATTAGTAATTGCTTGCTAATACAACATCTTGGAATGATGTGTCTTATTTAAAAGATGTTAAAGTCACCAGCATTAAAAAAGAAAAGAAAAAAGAAAAAGAGAACAGAGAGAAAAAATAAAATAAACTAACCAAGAAAACCAAGCAAGGCACTGCCAGGGTTGTGTTTTTTCAAGGCATCATGAAGTCCCCAAATGACGTTGTGTCCACCTGGTGACTGCCTCCCAGAAAATACTACTCCTACCCTATATTTGGTTTGTTTCAAAGGAAAAAGATTCAAATTTATATTAAACTATGCAACTTCATATATGCCTATTGTAAACCAGATCATAAACCCTAAAGTCTCGAATATAATAACACTATGCATGGGGTCATAAAAATTTGTAAATATCACAAGTTCAGACCACAATATCAGGTTTAAATAAAAAAAATCTAAGGTACAATTTCACTGAAGATAATAATACAAGGTTCCAGAGCCATTCTATATCTATGCATAGAAGTATATGCCTACAGGCCATCAGTCAGTATTGCTGAGGAAATGTTAGACCTTATCAAGGGTTCTAATTAGCTTTTGACAGTCCATAGTGGCAGGGAGGTAGCTTAGTGTTTAACATTTAAAAGTAATAGAGCAGCCAAGTCCATAGTGGCAGGGAGGTAGCTTAGTGTTTAACATTTAAAAGTAATAGAGCAGCCAATAAACCCTGAAACTGATACATTCCTTGAAAGTTGAAACTAATTTCCAACTTTAAAACACCTAAAATATTATAACACATATATAAGCATTAAAAACATAGTATCAATTCTATCACTATAAATAGTTCCTTGTATGCTAAAAGTAGGATACCGTATAGTCCATACTTCATATAGTAAAATAGAAAGTAGAAACTAAGTACCCTGTGTTAGAAGGAATAAGCTGATAACTCCAATCCCTTGTGAAAGAGTGGTGGATGAGAGTTATCCCCTTATCCCCACTTCTTATCATCTACCAAACAAAGCCCTATGGTTAAAATACAACAACATCTGAAAATAGGCAAGCACTAACTTGGTTCAAATGCTACAACATCTTAAAACCAAACAACTATTAGCCTTAAAATTAAACAACTAGCATATCAAATTCAGCGGACAATAAATAACGCTACATTCAACAGGTACAATTTCCAAATCCGCTGAATCACACAATCTATAGGAATTTAGAACATGATAAAATGCTATATCACCACTTTAGAAGCTTGGTTCTGATATGATTTTGTATTTTCCTACTAACTTATCTTGATTTTTATTGTGCTTGCTTATTTACTCAGTGCTAATTGAAGCAATTTAAGAGAGAATTACCAACAAAACTGTAGATAAAATCATTCCATATTCACATAGTACCAGCCAAAATTTCTTCTTACAGGCAGGAACAACAATCTTCAGATTTTGAATTCTTTCCAGCTTTATAGTTCAACAAATTTCAAGACGTGTGATTCATAATTTAGCAAGGTGGGTAAATTAATAACCTGATATACCTCTAAATAAAAGCTGGAAGGAGACAAACAATTAGGAGCATCAAAGTTGTTACCTAATTGGGTGTGGTAGGTGTATGGTTTGGGCTTCAGGGGCTAGAGTAGTGGCCCTCAAGAAATGGGCCAAGGGCTGCCCAAATGTGCGGGGGAAGGCCTGGCTTATTGCATGCGCACTGGCTGTATCAGCTGTTGTTGTCAAGTCGCCAAACTCCACCCTGACTGTATTCCCCTATAAATATTGTTACAAGCACAATTAAAATAAGAATCACAGATGAACTGTGAATAGACCCTCCCCCCTCCCACCCCAACACGCATAGTTAGTACTTGATTGCAATTACTCTTAAATTTGTCTGCACCAGGCAAACAGAAATTTACCAAAAATGCCGCACATTATCTGGGCCAAAAAGTTTTCGGAATGAAATTTAGAACCCCACTCCACCTCAGAGACATAACATTTGTAAAATTTTATTCAGATCCCCTCTATTAGAACAAAGTACTAAATTTACAATATATGCATGGTATAAATATATCAAATGATAGTAATTTGAATCATAATAGTTCCATAATCATAATAGTTGTACTCTTTTTTTATTTAAATTCTAGCAACAATGCATATTGCTAGGCACAATTTTTCCATAATTTCAAATTGGCAGCCCTATTAGAAAGATATTTATAAATAGAAAATATATTTCATTTTCCTGGTAACTGTAAACTCTTATACAATATGAGGGAAATGTAACCGAAAAAAAAAAAAACATTTTCTTCCAGCAAATCAGACATTGTGGAACTTTTTTTAGTAAACATGATTAGAATAGAAAAATTGGAAAATATTAGGCCAAAATAGACTGAGTTCTACGAACTTCACATCGATACAAGATAGAAATGGGGACCAAACCTCAGAAAAGGGGTGACAGAGGGAGATCTACCAACTTTTTCAAGACATCAACAGAAGATAGAAAAGGAAGGCGGTTTTGGTCAGCCGAGATAGAAAAACCTTTACTAGAATGACGAAAATACTAAATAAAAAAAATATAGGAAAAGAAACCAAGAGGCACCTGGAGGCAGGGAGGGAGTTGAGGCTGGTACTCTGTTCTCTTTTTTTGAAGCTCCGATAACTCTCGAGGTGCACCAAAATCCGCCATCTCTGTCTCTCTCAAATCAAATCTCTTCCTCTCGGATCACTGTTAGGGAGGGAGGAGCCACGGAGGGGAAAGCTTTCTCTGCTCTTTGTTTCTCACCGGGAGTGTAAAATAGACTTCTTATTGTGCGACTGAATGAGGCGCATCGTGACGCATTATATGCAAATAGGCTCGTGCTTTCAAATGAGTTGAACCAATCGTATTAGGGGTCGCTATTTCAGTGAAATGGTCTATATATGGAAGTTACGCATGGTTCATACCTAATAATTAGAGCGAACGGGGCGGAAACTCTTGATTTCGGCAGAGCTACGAGTAAACTATTTACGAGGAAAAAATGAAGTGGGATCCATTATTGATTGATACCAAGTTGGCAAGTAAATATACACCAGGTGCACCTTATAAAGAAGACGCTAAAAATAATGAAAGCCTGCGGTAACATAACCCGCGTACGAAATGTAAACCCAGGCGCCACCTGTTTTCTGGCTTTCTGTCCACTTTTGTCCTGCAAACTTGACCCACTATATTTTTTTTTTCATTCTTTGATTTGGACCGTTTGGTAAAGTTAGTGGTTTAAGCCTCAGAACATCTCTAATTCAGTAATTAAAATTAATTACTAAATAATAATTATAAAAAATTAAAAAATTAAGCAATTCATTTACATTGGTACAATAAACTAAACAATTGAGAATTAAATACTTGACCAATAAGAATTAAATATTTTGTCAACTCATCTTTAAAAAAGAATTTCTCATTAAGTAATTTTTTCCAACAATTGTTAAATAAACAATAGCCATACAATCCAGTAATTACAAAAACAATTGACACATTAGTATAAGCAATCCATAAACAATCACCGTTGAAGATGCTCTAATGAATATATTCTTAGCATAGATACCGTTAGATCCTGCGTCCTTGTCGTTTGTACTGAGACTGCTTGTTTCTCGAAAAGCACTATGCGTGAATTTAAAAGGCCTCCGGTTCATGCGAAATGGAGATGCTTGAACGCAGATGGGAAATCGAGACCTCGATTTGTGAATTATTGGAGGTGGGTATATTGGTAACTTACTAGAGTTGGCTGATTTTTATTATACAATGATCATAGCATTGGTTATTAAAACGTCATGCCTACGGCTTTAATAAAAGATTAATAATTAAAAAAGTCATTTTGACTTGAAAATCAGACAACGAAGGAATCATGTTTTGTTTTTCTTCTTTCTTGTTTATTAGTATGATAGTGACATAATAATTCTATGACGAACTAAAAACTTATACCAAAATTTAAATTCAAATTAATGTTAAAAAATCTGAACACAATCAACAATAGATTTTACTTGCAATTTGAATATTGGTCAAGAATAAATTATAATGTTAGATCTGAATTTATGGAATTTAATGGTGTTAAATTCTTAAATATAAATACACGAGTGGGGTTAAGTATTCTAACTCCTTAAATATGCCACATTACTAATTTTTCATTTGTTCAATCTTATTTTTATCTTTTTATTTAGGATCCTGAGAGCAATCCCCGCAATCTCAATCCCGCACAAACTGTCAAAAAAGTCATGGGGGGACCGCTCAATCATTAATACTCCACAGAAACTGTTAGTATTTAACTTAAAGCATCAAAGTATTTATCCTGGATTTGCAAAGTATTAATCCCTATATAATTATCTCTATTTATAACTGAACAAATCAATCTATCAATTGTCCCCGCACAAAATTTCTTTTTTTTTTAATTGTCCCCGCACAACTAGGGACAATTAAATAAACAATCCCCTCATAAATACTTGTCAGTTATTCCCGCACAATTTTTTTTTTTATTGTCCCCGCACAACTAGGGACCATTAAATAAACAACCCCCTCACCCAATGATAAAATACTTTATGCTACATGGATAAATACTCTATATTACATGGATAAATACTTCTCAGACATAATTGCAACTTTCAGTAAAACATCAATAATAAATACTTCTCAGACATAATGATAAATACTTTATGTTAAATTGATAAATACTTTCTATTACATGGATAAATATTTCTCAGACATAATTGCAACTTACAGTAAAATACTTCTCAGACATAATGATAAATAATTTATGTTATATGGATAGATACTTTTCAGACATAATGATAAATATTTTCTTGAACTTTGTTCTTAAACTTTTTAATCAAATCAAAGTATTAACATGTCAGGGACAATGATAAATACTTCTCAGACATAAAGATAAATACTTGTCAGAACAATAATAAATACTTTATTGAATATCAGCAAACAGATAAATAATTGTTAGCGGGGATTGTTATTAAATGAAAGTATAATTAATGCGGGGATTGTTATTAAAGGAAAGTATAATTAATGAGAGGATTGTTAATAAAATGACAGTATAATTAATGCGGAAATTGTTATTAATTCATAGTAATTAATGCGGGGATAAATGAAAATTGTTAGCGGAATTAATGGGGGGATAAAAGGCAGTTAAGGAAGTTAATTTGGAGAGAGAGAGAGCGCGGTGATAAATGGGGGGACAGGGGTGGGGGGATTAGTATAATTATTCTTTTATTTATTATAATCGGGACGGTTAATTTGTTTTCGTACTTTTCTCGTTTGAAGATGATGTCTTTAGTTTAGTGTGTTCGAGATGTATAAAAACTTTTAAATAATAACTTTTTCTGTGTTCTTCCACAAGAATTTTCACACAACTTATCATGTTATTTTTTTATTTTTGCAGATTTTTGGTATTTCATATAGATACTTATTTGTGTTTAGAATTTATTGAATGCAATATTTTTTATAATAAATTGTTACGTGTAAAAAATTATTATTTTCTTCTATAAATGTTTCTTTATAGAAGCCGAACTCCGGCAAACAAAGGATCCATAGGTACCTGACTCAACAAAATTGAAACGGACGACTCAGATTTAATATCAGCCGATGTCTGTTCGGGATGATGGAGGTGGCAGTATTATTGTGCTTTGAAATTTGTGCCAAGTTAAACATTTTAATTTTGAACCGTCCGATTTAATTGTACTCAGTAACCTGAGGGGATGTGAATTCGTAAAGAAATGCACATATCCCACACACTAATACGGGCACAACGATGCATTATTTTCTAAAAAGTAAAGATTTTATACAGATCTAGTCTCTAGACAAAGATGTAAATAAAATACTCAAAAAAAAAAAAAATCCATTTTAGACTATCCAATGACAAGAACATATCAATAACTTTAGAGGAGGGTTCAAATGCGTTCATGTTTTTGTGCCTCCATTATGCCTCCATCTCTCTCCATCATTTTTAAAGTTCAAACAGATGATTCGAACCGGTCAACCTAACCTCCATACTAAAATATGTTTGGAGACCAAATTTTATATTTTTAGAAATTTTTTTACTATTTTTTTAGATAGGCACAAAATCAGTAAATCTGAACCATCTAAAAACAGTATTTTTGTACCTATCTAAAAAAATAGTAAAACAATTCCTAAAAATATAAAATTTGGTCTCCAAACATATTTTAGTATGGAGGTTAGGTTGAGCGGTTCGGATCGACTGTTTGAACTTTGAAAATGATGGAGAAAGATGGAGGCATGATGGAGGCACACGAACATGGAGGCATTTGAACCCTTGTCATAACTTTATTAGGATACGTTTGGACTTTGGATGGAAGATAGAATAGCTAGAATAGTAAAATTTAAAAATAGCAAATGAAAATAGAAAATAAATAGTGATTTTCAGATTGTTATTAAAATAGTGTTATTTTGATTAGTGAAATGTTGTTTGGATTGTAAATTTGGAATAGTGAATAGCTGTAACCGATAAATGATAGTGTTAATAAGGTGCTAATTAAGATGAAATGTAGGCAAGTGAGGTTTCAAATGAATTGTCACGGTGTGGAGATAACAGAAGTAATGTCAATTTTATAATTTCGAAATTATGTTAGCGGAAATCTGAGAAAAAAATATTTTTTTCCTCTCTCTTTATACTTTCGAATAGTAGCTATTCCAACATTTGTAAGGAATAAATAATAGCAGTTATTATAACTATTTCAAATAGTAAAAATATTGTTTGGATGAACGTTATTATTCCGAATAACCCCTATTCTAAAATAGCTGTATATTCTAGCTATTCTCATTTCATCCAAACATACCCTAACGAATATCTTCTTAACTAATATTAAAAAACCAGTTTAAAAACAAAACAAAAACTTCCTGCTTACTTTTGTAGTTTTATTTAATTTGATGGTCAAAATTAATAATCATTTTTTTTAATAAACAGCGGTGTACTGAAAAATAACTCAATATTAAATTCTGATTTGTTGTACTTTCCAGTCAAAAACTGTGATATTTGGGACCAAAAGTGAAGTCTTAATTGTCCGCCGGTCTCCTTTTTTTTTCTCTCAATTTAATCAAATATTTGCTAGTAGAAGAGGAAAGGTCTCAAAAGAGCAAAGAAGGTTCTCGAGAAAAAAAAAGAAAAGAAAGAATTATCTTATATTTCTCCGCACATTTTTATTACTTCCCTGTTTATTTTCTCATTTTCTATTTTTTCTATTTTTTATAACATGATCATGAATGACAAAATTTTCAAATTATTCCCAAACGCTCAATTTTCAACATATAATCTTCAACAGTGAAAATTATCATATTGGATAATATTTCAGAGATATTAGATAATTTGATGTTTGATCTCCAACTTTTATTTGAGAACTGCGAATTTAATACAGTGGTACGAATCACATCTATCTATAGAGATATTACAGATTCAATTCTACTAAGGTGTACCATAACTTTTTAATAAAATAACTATATAAGACTTAATATTTTTTATTTTTTATTTTTTTACTTTATTTTCCCACTATATCACCTTATAGACCAGTCTATGCTGAATGCGTATCCTCTACATTAACTTAAAAAAGAATCTTCTGAGTTAATAAATATGAACCGTCTGATTTTAAACGAAGCTAATCCGACACCTGCCTATAACATGAGAAGTCTTTCAATATTAGTGCATATTTAATTTGCATAAATTTTAAAATAGATTGAACGTTGAGATTCATTAACTCAAAATATTCTCATTTGAGTTATCGTGTTACGTATGAGGGAGACAATGACATGTGATTGTTGATTACATAATATAAAAATTTTAAATAATTTATTTATAGTATTATATCAAATGTCATCAATTTCGAAGTAATTTCATACGCAAGTTTTTTGTAAGTACTTAATTTTTTTTTTCTAAAAAGGCCATAATAAATTTTAGCTTCTTTTTATTTAGATCTAAGGATTATAATTGGCAGAAGGATAAGAAAAATAAAAGAGATAGTTCTTGTAGTATTCTAGAAGCATTTGAAAAAAGATACTTGACTTTTCGAAAATGATAAACACTATTTAAATCTTAATCTTTGATAAAATTAAGAAGAAGAAAAACAATTGTCAAATATTAAATAAAAATAAATTATTATTGTTTTAGAGAAATATTTTAATTATTAAATTTTATACTCGTTGCAATTAACTTTTAATTCTTTTGAACACTCACATCAGCAATTTTTACTAAAAAATAGTTAGGAAACAATTTCTTTTAAAATTTATTTATAAATTAGAAATCACGCTACATAGAATAGAATACAAGGTGTTAGCGTGCTTTTAAAAATAAAATTAAGAATCTCAATGCAATGCAATGCAAATGCTCTTTATTAGTAAGCATTCACGAATTCAGATCCAGTGCAATAACTGGCCGAGTAGAATGAGATTTGACTTTTGAGTCATCAGTTTCAGTCTGATACAAATTTCAAATTAAATATTTTATTAGAATAGATTCCGTATCAATTTTGATCCGGTTGAAAGTATTGCACTCAGTCAGATATCATTCGGCATCCACACAATAATAAGTAATAATCTTCGAGGTACCGTTGGAATAATGAATTGCTCGTGTAGTTCTGTTCTCTAGAAGCATTTCAAAATAGACCAAAATCATTTATCACTTTCTCCGACTTTCTTTTTCCCCTTTTCCTCCGAAGCAAGAGATTTCTTTGTTTATGTATTCCTTTGTAAGACAGCTTCTTCATCTCAGAAAAAAAGAAAAGACAGCTTCTGGAATCGGTTTTAATGTTGTTCGAGTTGCGACTTGGAATCTTCAAACTTTAATCGGAAAAAAGGAAGAAAGAAAGTAGTCAACATGTTACCTAAATAAAAATAATAATAAAAAAAATACCTTCTAGATCTTCTTATATTTTGGTTTTTCTCCGGCTTCGTCTCCCAAGCAACGTGCATGTACAATAACCTTAAATTTGGCTTTCTTTAATTTGCTGCCAACAAAAGTTGTCTGCTTTTGGTAATTAACAAGAGTAATATCTTTTTTTTTGCTAAGAGTAACAAAAGTTATCTGGTTTTGGTTTCTCCAAGTGTATAAATCTTTATTCTTATATTAAGCACATAGATGTCCTAATCTGTTAACGGCTGTGATTAAACAATAGAATTTCATATTGAATTTCAACCCTTCAATCAAACAGATGAAATGTTTTTTATTCAATCTGTTAATGGCTTTCTTTAATTTGTTGCCAACAAAAGTTGTCTGGTTTTGGTAATTAACAAGAGTAATATCTTTTTAACAAAAGTTGTCTGGTTTTAGTTTTTCCAAGTGTATAAATCTTTATTCCTATATTAAGCACATAGATGTCCTAATCTGTTAACGGCTGTGATTAAACAATAGAATTTCATATTGAATTTCAACCCTTCAATCAATCAGATTTTTTATTCTATACATTTTTTTTGATGTTTTTCTATGTATAGAAGTCTAAATTTATTTAGATATGTATTGGCCACATACAGATGTAATAATTACTCCATTTTTTTACCAAAAACTTTTATAAATATGCAAATCAGACAATTATAACTAACTGCCAACAATACATATATTCTAACCAATTATCTACATTTGGTATCTTTATTAAATCCCAACCTGTGTAAATCGTAATTAATGAGATCAGATTGGTGGATACAAAAAAATAATTACTAATATTAAGTCGTAAAATAATTACTAATATTGAGTATCTATGAAAACAATTAAATAAAAATTCAATTTATAATTATTAGGTAATCTTAATTGCCGAGTTGGAATGCCAATTTTAGCAAGAATTTTGTAGATTCCTGAACAAACAATCAAAACCAAATAAAATTGTGTAAAGATTTAATTCTTTCTCGTGATGTAAGAAAAGATACCACATTATCATTAAGAAATTTCTTAATTTGTTTGGTTCTTATATTATTATTATGTGCCCAATAAGTTTTTTTTTTAAATTAAAATTGAGACACTGTAATTAATCATTACGTGAAAGACAGTCAAAACTTCGTAATAAAGTACCTTAAAATTTAAATGAATCAAAATTTTATACCTGGTAATAAATATTATGTTATATGTACATACATAACTGACGTTCATATAATGAGATATATAACAAAAAGGGCATGATGAAAAAAATGGAAATTCATTTTAAAATACCACACAAAATCAACGTACTTATGAAATAAAAGTCGTCCAACTTAATTTTATAAAATAATGAATTTTGTATGCATTTGTTCTCTTATAATATGTCTATGTTCCAATATATTTTAATATCATTCATAAATATTATTGAATAATTATTCTTTTCATTAGTCTATCTATTTATGAAAATATGTTATTTTTATGAGAATTTTTTGTTCTTTTATAATATGTTTCCATTGCAAAGCATAGGCGTGATACTAGTATATAATAAATCACGCCTAACCTATATTTATTGTGGTATATAATCAAAACCAAGAAACAATATTTGTATTACAAAAATATGAGTTACAAAAAAAAAATTATATTACCTTCTATATTCCTTCGATTCTAAATTGTCCTGAACATAATTTTTCAATTACAAAGTTAACAAAACAAATGTTTTTTGGGATTTTGGAATATGCAAATCCTCCTAAAAGGGTGGGTCCCATTTGTGATTTGTCCCTCTTTTTTTATATCAACCGCTCAATGTAAAACGGAAAGAATTTAATCAGAAGAAATGAAAAGGATAACATTTTAGAGAGAATTTTCTTTCTATTACCTACAGTTATTATCTGATTGCGAAAAAATTTCGACCAACAAATATCAAAATGCTATTCATGATCTATTAATTACATTCAAAATATCCTTAAATTTGGACAACACCATCGAGATTAGGAGTGCAAACGGATCGGATACGAATCGCATAGTGGTAAAATTATATCTGTATCCGCTTTTATTTTTCGGATACGGATAAGAATCAAATATTAGACAGATACAGATATATGGATATAAATATCGGCTTTTTATAATAATGAATAACATAATTTTTTTCATAATATATATTAAACTATATATTATATATTTACTATACGGATACAGATAATTAAAATTTAAAATCATATCCGTATCTGTACGGATATTTGGATATTGGATATATGTATCTTATTTTTAAATATGAATTCAAATACAGTCGGATAATATCTAACCGTTTGCAACCCTAGATTCAAGATTCAAGCAGTGTTATCAGAACTAGACGGGACCACTGATTTAACCGAAAAAAATCGGAACCGGTCTCCTGTCCGGTTCGGTTCTGTTTAAGACCTCTTAAGCATCTAACTCGGTTAAAACCCAATTAACCAGCTGGGTTTTTAAAAAACTACCGATAAAAACCGATGTTAAACCCCAGTTCAATAGAGTTTTCAACTTTTCATAAATCTAGCCAATATTGCTACTTTCTCTCAGATCATAAAATTTTATTCCTTTTTCTCAAATCGCCAAGATAGAAAGCATCAGGAAATTGGATCTCCTTCCTCCTACAACCTCCCAAATCTCATTCTGATCGTGTTCTTCAATATTGCTCATCTATTTATGTGTATTTCACGGTGGCACAAGTAGCTTGAAAGTTGAAACGAAATCGCGAGAGAAGTTGTCTACATCCTATATTGTAAGTAATCTCATTCAATTAATAAATTCAAATCTGTAACATACGTGAAAAGGTTGAATTATTTAGTAAGCTTTATTGAATTGATGCATGCATGTTAAGTGTTTGATGAAATACTCAAATGAAAATAGAATTTTAGATGAGAGCAGTGGAGTTGCCAATGATTGCTCAAATGAAAAACCGAAGTTAAAAAAATCAGTAAATTATTGTTTGTTTGCTTGTTTAAGTACTTCTCGATATTTTTTATCCATGTTACTGTTTGGTAGTTCCAAGTTGGTACAACAAGCACTAACAATGTCATTTCTGTGTAGAAGGATTAAAACAAAGATCAAACATGTGTACTCGAGTTGATCCATTTAAATTTTGCAACTTGGTGATCTCAACATACATTTCAAACAAAAGGAGAATTGGAATATACTAAATATTGGTACAACGAAACATGTTACTCAGTTTTTGTGGTAAACGAAACAAGATTTCTAATTTTACTGATAAAAAACATGTTTCTCAGTTTTCCAGATTCCTAATGTATATGATATTTTGATCTCTGGTTTTTGAAATGAATTACAAAGGTGACTCTTTATTTTATTTGTCCTTATTCTGTTTTTTAGCTGTACTGGTAATTTTCCTGGTCGTCTTTTACTGTTTTTCTGTTAGAAAAGACAAACTGAGGGGCCTAGATGCAAATATTACTTTTATGGCTTGGACCCCTTGTCAGGGCTCTTATAGGTACCGGGAAATGGGACACTACTCTTGTAATGCATGCGAACTCACAAGCTATCTTTGAGCTTATGTAATTTCAAGCATGAAATGAAGTTATGCCTACGGGCTGTTAGCCAAAAAAAACAGCGGTTGAACCGGACAACTCTGGACCAATGAACCGTTAACCCGAAGTTTTATCGGGTCAATGTCCGGTCCGGTTCTGATAACATTGGATTCAAGACGGGGACAACAGTTAAACGGATTACAAACGGGGTCAACCAGCATTGGTTATATCCTCCAACATTGCACGAGGCAGAGGATCGATAATAATACCAGGTACAGATGTATAATAAAGTATGTTTGGCAATCTTGTTGGTTGTGATTTCATTGCAGTATTCAGAAAAGAAAAAAAATTAGTTCCATTATTATATTTTTTTCCCTTGAGATTATTTATTAATATCAAGCAAACAACTTCGGAAGCGTAGATATACAAAATATATAATAGAAAATGCATAGTTTGGTTTTTCTAGAATCCAATTAATATACAAAAAATGTTTGTTTATTAGAATTGCATGCCCATAAAAAATGAATGATAAACAACAAATATTTTAATTCTATTATTAAATCTAAGGAATTTTGCGGGCAGGAGTGGCAAAAAAAATTCATAGTTCGTGATTCGATTTGAGTTTAATTCAATTCACACTAATGGATTCAGCTGTTAATCTTTAACAATGCATGAATCAAACTTACATCACAGTTCAAAATTGTTAACATAATGATAACTTCTAATAGAAAAATGTTTCACCAACATAACAAATTAACAACGGAATAAGTTACATTTGACTAGGTTCATGCCGTGATTTTAATCAATCCAACAGTGTAAAAGGTAAAAAAATCTTAAACTGACCCATAATCCATTAGTGTGAATTAGTGAAAAGTAAAAGAAAACCGTGTAAATTTTGTTCCGCGAGAAGAAAATTAATGCATAAACTATCTGCATAACTAGGGCTGCTAAAAAAATTTGTAGTTCGCAATTAATTCGATTCGAAATTAGTTCGATTCAAAACAAATCAAACCAGTTCGATTCGAATCTTATTCAAATTCAAACTCAAACTCAAACTAGAATAAGTTCTATTCGGTTTGATTCATTGCCAACCCTAGGTAGAGTGGCAATTTTTCCAAACATTTGGTTAAAAAGAATGATAGTTATACATAGGTCCCTGTTTTCAGTACCCAACATCTTGCAACTTTTGTTTCTATTTTAGAATCTTCAGATATTTTTTTTAAATAATCTACCCGCAATTCCTCTTATATTATCCGATTATTATCAAATAGTAAATTTGAGCGAAATATATATCATATCTTTCTTGTATCTTCCAACTTATCTCCATTATAAATGTCTAAAATGTAATATATATATATATATATAGTAAGGCCACGCTACTTCGCGAATTAAACAGGCTGTTTTAATTCGCACTCATATCTCTAGTTTCGAAGTCCAAATAGCCGATTCAAACCATTAGATGTTTAATCTATATTAAAATGTGCTTGGAGACCAAATTTTACATTTTTTGGAACTATTTTATTATTTATGAAGATGGTTTGAAAATCGCTGTTTTTTAATGGTGCAGAATTTTAATAAAAACAACGATTCTTGAGAGCCTTTAGCCATGCGTATTTACGATATCTACATGCACGTAAAGATACGGAAAAAACAAAAGAGAAGGAAAGAATTATTTTTTACCTGTATCTTCCAACTTATCTCCATTATAAATGTCTAAAATGTAATATATATATATATATATATAGAGCAAGGCCACGCTACTTCGCGAATTAAAAGGGCTGTTTTAATTCGCGCTCATATCTCTAGTTTCGAAGTCCAAATAGCCGATTCAAACCGTTAGATGTTTAATCTATATTAAAATGTGCTTGGAGACCAAATTTTACATTTTTTGGAACTATTTTATTATTTATGAAGATGGTTTGAAAATCGCTGTTTTTTAATGGTGCAGAATTTTAATAAAAACAGTGATTCTTGAGAAGATGATTCTTGAGAGCCTTTAGCCATGCGTATTTACGATATCTACATGCACGTAGAGATACAGAAAAAACAAAAGAGAAGGAAAGAATTATTTTCCTTTGTAATTAACACTAAATATATAATTTAATTCAATGAAGTGAGAAATGGGGTTATTAATAACGTTTTGAGTTTTTTTTTAGTAAGATACAAGAGTTAAGCTCATGTTTTGTTTAACCGTGATTGGTTTATAAAAGTTGAAGAGTTCTGAGAAGTAACCCTTCAATGTGTTTACATTAAGAAAATAACGTTTTGAGTTTGAATGAGTAAACAGTTAATTATAATATTTCAATGGGTTTCTATCTAAAATTAGAAGTTTCAATGGACATGTAATTAATTTTCTCCAAAATAAACAGATGCCTGATTTGAGAGCCAATAAGTTTTCCCTTCATTAATCCTGATTACCGGATCATCATAACCCATCATCCAATAAGACACCCGATATGATGTCAGTGACTCGACACACTTGTTCTAGTCCGTGCCCCTCGGCCACTATTGGTCCGGTTGTCCCTACCGTTTGACTAGATATATAATATAGAGTTAGGCTAATATGACACTAGTGTTATATCAAACTAAATAACACCACATTTTAAACTCTTAGATCTGCTTTAAGATTCGTACAAAATGAAGTGCTTGAATAGTAAAAGCGGATAGTACGAATTTTAAAGCAGATCTAAGAGTTTAAGATGTGGTGTTATTTAGTTTGATATAACACTAGTGTCATATTAGCCTAACTCTATAATATATTCCGTTGAAGTCGCGCATCTGAAATCATTTTCTCATTGGGCCTTAATGGGCCCATATACAGTTGAGCCCAATGAAGTAGAAAACCGACTCGTTTCAAATCGAAAGTAGCCGACCTCACACTTTTTTAATATATTTTAGTTAGAGAGGGTTGACCAGGCATTCCAATTCCAGGGCTTCTCCGAGTTCTTGAATTTCAACTTTTCTTCTTTTGAAGGAAGAATTTCTTAAATTAAATTCTCTTTGATTCAAATGTGATATTAGTAAAGTGTTAAATTTATGTCCGCCATAGAGGACTTGAAATTCTGAAGAACTCCATGATGCAATCGTTCTACAGTTGTATAACAGTACTAGTATAGTAGATTAACCTGTTTTCTCTGTTGCATGGAGATGTAGCCCCATTTATGCTTATTAATTATTATTTCGAGCTAAGAGCAGCATGCCGATGTGGCCCCGTTTATTGCTTGACATTCTGAGCTAAATCTATTATTTGGATTTGGAAAATATGCAACAATGTGAATGTAGTTATTAAATTTGCCATATTTGTTATTTGACTGGATTTTTAAATTAATATGACCAATGATAAAATATGAAGCAGCAATTCTTGTAACTGCTCAAAGCTTGATGCTGCCCAAATATGGAATTTTCTATCTATGCTAAAGATCTAGGTGGTTGATATATACTCTCAGGTTTCAACGGAAAGAGAGAGAGAGAGAAAGGCGAGAGGAAGGGCGAGGAGTTGTACAGTTAGGCTTCACACTAAATATGGAATGTGTTTTTTATATGTATAAAGGTATAAACAACAATTTCTAAAGCTGAACACAAAATCAAATAAATTATTTTAAAAAATGTCATCCAACAACGCACCCTCCAAGAAGGCGCTCAGGAGCGGTGCGGGTGGGTCTCAGGGCGCTGGTTCGTCGAGGGGCAGCATGTCTGACCAGAAAGTCAAGTTTGCGAGGCGCACCTCTAGCGGCAGATATGTGAACATGTCTCAAGATGAAATCTCCATGTCTGGAGAAATATCAGGAGATTACATGAATTACACGGTGCATATTCCACCGACTCCAGACAACCAGCCAATGGATGAGGGGTCGGTGGCCATGAAGGCGGAGGAACAATATGTGTCGAATTCTCTCTTCACCGGGGGATTCAACAGTGTCACCCGGGCCCACCTAATGGACCGCGTTATAGAGTCCAATGTGAACCACCCCCAAATGGTAGGGAATAAGGTTGGTTCTGTCTGTGGCATGCCCTCTTGTGATGGAAGTGCTATGGTTGACGAGCGCGGTCTTGATATTGATCCCTGCGAGTGCCGGTCAGTTGATCCTCATTTTTCTCAACAACCTTGAAAATATTTCATTGGCATTTTAGCCACATTTAACCCATTTTTTTTCTTAAGAAAAGGTGGTACATTTTGTTCCATGACTTGTTGCGATGAGAAGTGGTTTTGCTCCTTTTTTATGAAGAAAAGAAAAGTATGCACACTAAATCAAAGACTGTTCAAATGAAACTCAACTGATGTTTTCTCCCATATAATAAAAAAAATAAAAATTTAAACAATTATAGCAAATATATCTACATTAGAAATCTCTCTCTCTATATATAGTACATACACCAATTTGAGTATATGGCAACGGTGACTCAATTACAGAATCAGTTGGAAACCTTAATTGTCATGTGTGATTTGAGTTTTATTGACGTAACACTAATAATATACATTGAATGAACGCGTTGCAGGTTCAAGATATGCAGGGACTGTTACATGGATGCACAAAAGTCCGGAGGTATCTGTCCAGGATGCAAGGAACCATATAAAACTGATGATTTCGATGATGAACCCTTGAATTCTGGGGCCAAGCTGCCTCCACTTCCTGCTCCATCAGGCAGCTCTAAGGCTGTCATGGCTAATAACAAGTCAATTGTAGCACGGACAGGCGATTTTGACCACAGTCGATGGCTTTTTGAAAGCAAGGGTACGTATGGATATGGTAACGCATTTCATCCAAATTCAGATGATGGTGATGCTGATGAAGATGATATTAGTGTTCCCTTAAATTCTGAGAAGCCATGGAAGCCCCTTACACGGAAAGTCCGTATGAAAGCCGGTATCATCAGCCCTTATAGGTTGTTATATAGAAAGTATAAGTCGTTAATAAATTCTTAACAATGCAACATATTTTGAATCTAACATTTTTTTTTATGTTTACGACTGATATGTCCAGGCTACTAATGCTTGTTCGGTTGGTCACACTCTTCTTCTTTCTAACATGGCGAGTAAAGCACCCAAATGTCGATGCACCATGGTTATGGGGAATGTCAATTGTGTGTGAAATCTGGTTTGCCTTTTCCTGGCTGTTAGACATGCTTCCCAAGCTTAATCCAATTAACCGTGCGACTGACCTTGCTGTGCTTAAGGAAAAGTTTGAAACTGTCACCCCCTCCAACCCCACAGGCCGTTCCGACCTTCCTGGCATGGACGTGTTTGTGTCAACTGCTGATCCAGAGAAGGAGCCTCCACTCGTCACTGCCAACACCATTCTCTCCATCCTATCTGTGGATTACCCAGTCGAGAAACTTTCCTGCTACATATCAGATGATGGCGGTGCATTACTAACATTTGAGGCCATGGCAGAGGCAGCAAGTTTTGCCAATATTTGGGTTCCTTTCTGTAAAAAACATGACATCGAACCAAGAAATCCAGACAGCTACTTTAGCATGAAAGGTGACCCCACCAAGAACAAGCGGCGACCTGATTTTGTAAAGGACCGGAGAAAAGTGAAGCGGGAGTATGATGAATTCAAAGTGAGGATCAATGGCCTCCCTGACGCCATTCGTCGTCGGTCTGATGCTTTTAATGCAAGAGAGGAGATGAAGGTCCTGAAGATGGTTAGAGAAAGTGGTATCGACCCTTCTGAGCACCCCAAGGTCCCTAAAGCCACTTGGATGGCTGATGGATCCCATTGGCCTGGTACATGGGCAGTTTCATCAGCTGATCATGGCAGAGGCGACCATGCTAGCATTCTACAGGTACATGTGCTTAAAAGAATACACAGTCCATTGTTAACTAGTTCTTTCAATATGAAAATTGTGGATATATTAAACCCTTAATTAACGCCATGAATCACAGGTAATGTTGAAGCCCCCATCTCCAGAACCCCTTGAGGGAGGTTATGAAGAAGAATCAGCAATAGACTTCACCGGAGTGGATATCAGGTTACCAATGCTGGTATATGTCTCACGAGAGAAGAGACGTGGGTATGATCACAATAAGAAAGCAGGAGCAATGAATGCATTAGTGCGTGCCTCTGCCATCATGTCAAATGGTCCATTCATCCTGAATCTGGATTGCGACCACTACATATACAACTGCAAGGCCATGAGGGAAGGTATGTGCTTCATGTTGGACCGAAATGGGGACCGGATCTGCTATGTCCAATTCCCTCAGCGGTTCGAGGGCATTGACCCCTCCGATCGTTATGCCAACCACAACACAGTCTTCTTTGATGGAAACATGAGAGCCCTTGATGGATTACAGGTCTGTAACATGATACCTTGTCTTTAAATTCTTCAATTGTCCTTACAAAAATAAAACAAGTTCTCCCATTAGAGTTCAGCTCGGCAACAATACTGTTAATTTGTTTTCATTGGCTGATTATGTTTTATTTTAACACAGGGTCCTGTATATGTCGGTACAGGATGTCTATTTAGGAGATTTGCACTATATGGTTTTGATCCTCCACGAGCAACAGAGTACTCTGGATGGTTCATGAAGAAGAACAAGAAAAATATGTACAAGGATAAAGATGCCGAATCAGAAACTCAATCCCTTCGAGCAAGCGATTTTGATACTTCACTTGACTCTGCCCTTCTTCCAAAACGTTTTGGGAACTCTGCAGCACTAGCTGACTCTATACCAATTGCTGAATTCCAAGGTCGACCGCTTGCCGACCATCCAGGAGTAAGGCATGGACGGCCTCCCGGCGTTCTTACCAATCCACGACCACCATTGAGTGCAGAAACAGTTGGAGAGGCAGTATCAGTTATATCATGTTGGTACGAGGATAAGACTGAATGGGGTGACCGTGTGGGGTGGATCTACGGTTCTGTGACAGAGGATGTCGTCACAGGGTATCGCATGCATAATCGTGGATGGAGATCTATATACTGTGTAACAAAGCGCGATGCTTTCAGAGGCTCAGCACCAATCAACTTAACAGATCGTTTGCATCAGGTGCTTCGTTGGGCTACTGGCTCGGTTGAGATTTTCTTCTCCCGTAACAATGCAGTCCTCGCGACCTCCCGCCTCAAATTCCTACAACGTATTGCCTACCTCAATGTTGGCATATATCCGTTCACATCTTTCTTCCTCATAGTGTACTGTTTTTTGCCAGCACTTTCGCTCTTTTCGGGCTCCTTTATTGTGCAAACTCTAAACGTGGCATTTTTGTTGTACCTTCTGACCATCACAATTGCCCTTATTGGACTTGCCATACTCGAGGTGAAGTGGTCAGGCGTAGGATTAGAGGAGTGGTGGCGTAATGAGCAATTTTGGCTAATCTCAGGCACCAGTGCTCATCTATATGCTGTTATTCAAGGCCTCCTAAAAGTTATAGCCGGGATTGAGATCTCATTCACGCTTACATCAAAGTCAGCAGGAGATGAAAATGAAGATATTTATGCAGACCTCTACATCGTCAAGTGGAGTTCGCTCATGATTCCTCCCATAACCATTATGATGGTCAACATAATTGCCATTGCATTTGCCTTCGCCAGGACAATATACAGTGAGGTGCCGCAATGGAGCAAGTTGATTGGTGGTGTCTTTTTTAGCTTTTGGGTGCTGGCACATCTCTACCCTTTCGCCAAGGGACTTATGGGCAGGAGAGGAAAGACACCAACCATAGTTTTTGTGTGGTCGGGACTCATGGCCATTACGATATCTCTTTTGTGGACTGCTATCAGCCCTCCCACCAGCTCCGGATCTGGATCTTCTGCAGCTAACGGAGGCGGCTTCCAGTTTCCATGAGATGTTGCTCATTGTCCAAATTTCTGGTTCTACAAAAATAGATTTTGTTTATAGGATTGGTGTGTTCTCGTTAACCTTTAGTTTCTCTAGACTACTGTTTTCTTTCTTTATTTTTGTTGTAATTAAACAGAATTTAAGCCCTGCTGCCACTAGAACCTTTACCATTTCAAATACATCAACAGCTTATTCCATGTGCATAGTAATTAAATCGATTTTGCTTTATTCACTGGCTTTCACAAACAACTAGGATTACTAGAAGGAATGAAATCATCTCAGATTGGAAGTCAAGGAAATGGTCGTTCCAATATAATTCTCAACAAATAGAGCAACAATCCCAGTAAATGCAAATTCCATGTGCTCCCATACAGACTACCTGGTTGGCTGGTACATGCATTGACATAAATTCAACCACCTCGGCTGATGATTGCAATTCACCTTGTCAAAAACTCTATAACAACTAATCCAATATGTAAAACTAGCTAGTTTTCATTTCCCTTTAGCTGTTCATTGAAAAAGTTTCAAGTTATTTTAAATACCAAAAAAAACAACTATAAATTAAAAAAAATTTAAAAAAAATAAAAAACACCAGAGTTGGTTGCAGTATAACCTACACATCCTATTACTTGCTGACATGTATGCAAGGGATAAACAACAACAACAACCAAGCCTTTAGTCCCAAACAAGTTGGGATAGACTAGAAATGAAACCCAATTACTCCCAACCAAGCATATTGTTACATGCAAGGTCTAAGCAGCCAAATTATTCCCAAAAAATTGCTCAAACCCAAGGAGAGACGAACACAATTTAATTACCATCCATATAAGAATAATTACACTCCCTGTATAGATTTTCATCCAAAAATTAATTAGTACAAGCAGAAACCGCAAAGCTCCCAAAAGACCACCAAGTAAAAGACTACTGAAATAACAACTATAGTAATGCAAGTACATTTAATCAACTAACAGGCTCCAAAAGTTACATAATTAAAGCATGCCACTACAAAAATAAGTATCGACCTTAATAATGGAGAGAGTTCACAGCGGAGGGCTTACAGAAGGTCGAATCTTGGCTGGCATATGCAGATTAAAGGTTTGCTTAGGTGTTATAGACATCTTATTCAAGGAATATTCTAGGTCATCACCTTCTCCGTCACTATTATTGTAATCATCATCATAGTGACCTTTAAAGCTGCTGATTGGATCAGAGGATATCCTTGGTGCATCAAGATCCTGGAGTTCTTCGTCTTCATCATCGTCTTCCTCACTATTGCAGTAGCTGTATGTTGTCTTCGCCCTTGACCAATACACAAAATTTGGCCTGATGAACCTGCCCAATATAATGTGATAAAGCAAAACTGATGAAGCACCGTTTAGATTTAGCTGAGCAGGGATGGCATCTAATATACTAAACTAAAAAAGAATCTAATTTTTAGCAAAAACATTCGGTTTGATCCCCCCCCCCACACACACACCGCCGCCTTGGATCTTCAAGAATAACTGTTTCATTTGCTTACTGCGGCTATTTGAAGCTAAGAAATTTAGACATTTTTAAAGGGACATGCCTTGATATGAGGAACAGGAAAATTAACTATGATATAGATAAATTAAAAGATTAACTACAATAATATGTTTTGAACTACGAAAGAAACAAACCTGTCAGATTCCTTTAATAAATAGGGTTCGAACGGAAAGAAAATGTCCAATCGTTGAGTCCCACCAAAGGCCTTGGAAAAAGCGGAATCAATGGCATTTTCATCAATAGTAAATGATGCCTGAAACAGGCGAGCTGCTTTTGCCTGTTGTCGAAACTCCTGAACTATTGAAGGCAAACACACCTAGTACAGACAGCATGGGGCAAAATGTAACAAATCTAATGATTATGTTAAAAATGATCTACAATGTATAGATCAAAAGGTACTGTGATCTCAGACAAAAATCAAAATTTCTAGGTAATAGAAAATGCATACTTCATAAAATGCTGACAATTCCAAACTAAACACCAATAAAGGACTCCTTAGAGAGAAGAGGTAAAAGGGGAAACATATGGGGCAGGTTACGCGAACGTTGCAAGTTACAAATTCTAGTTTAGGGTTTGTAAAAGCTTAAGAATTTGTTTTGTTTAGGATTTAGAAACCTCTCCCCTCCCTTCCATTCCCCTACCCAAGTAAAACTTCAACTGCTAAGCGAAATGAAGGGGCTTGGACAAAACCAGTCATCCAATTTTCACGGCACTTCTATCTGCAGAAGGCCTCAATCCCATTTTCTTTTTTAAGCCCAAACAAAATAAAAACAAATCAAGCAATTTTAATTTTGGTTTAAATAAAGGTGTCATATGCTGGTTTTGAAAAGGACTGGATGAAAATCGATATAACCTCAGAGGTAATTCGAAAATTTTAAACTTGGTTTTAACAACTGGATAACGATTTGTAAACAAAAGGCTAGTACCTCTACAGTCCAACAAAAACAAATGAATTAATTTTGCATCGCATGGAAATAACAAATGTGCAGGTGTTATTGGCAAATAATTAAAAATAATAAAAATCAAAAGTACCATAAGAGGATCCAAGCGATTACAGAGAATAGAGCCCAAGGGAAGATCAAAGAGAAAGGACTTGGCAGGTAATTTAGTAGGTACATCCAGCAGCTCTCTCATTCTAAAGCAGAGTATATACATCACTGCCTACTCCCACAACCACAATAAAACAACAGCAATAATATCAGAAAAAAGGAGCCTGCTAAAAATTAGTGTTCAAGAAATAAAAGGTGCACTTTTACCTGACAAGCAGAGTAATAGATTTGATGGGCTTCTGGATTGAATATTCTCTCCCAGTCTGGATTGGAATAATCGGAACACCAATTAACTAGTCTGTATTTCAATGTCTTTCATTAGATGATTATACAAATAAAGAGATATCAATATTAAAAAAGAAAGAAAAGAGATAGAAGTAACCTTGTTAAAATGCTAGCAACTATTGACGAAGAGATGAACTTAGCTCGTGAGAGGTAGCTTGCCAGGTATGAAACAGCACTCATCCTGCACCGACAAAGGAGATTTAGAAGGTATATAGTTCTTATTGCTAGATATCTTGTGCTTGGCATAAAATTGAGATGGCACCGTATTACAGAGAATTGAGTTTGACTAGTTCAAATTACAATTCCATTTACATACCTCGAGATTGGATCCTCAGATGTTGAAAGGAAAATCTCAGTAAGGTCAACAGCAAACTTTATGCCCCAGATCTCAGGATCCAGTGAACATGCATAAAACATCACAAACTGCACCCAATAACCAATCCAAATAAAAAGCTGTTTAATATAACAATACAAAGGCTGGCAATTGAGATCATCAAGATCATGCTCAATTTAAACCAACCCACTGGGTCAGTGGCATATAGAAGTTGGGATTTCTTGTTCCATTGGCAGGCCAGGTCAGTTCAGGACTTGACAAAAAACCAAGTTTAACAAGTACCCAACATGTATATAGAACTCACTACCAATGTTTTATTATTTGATAAATTAAGAAGAGCAGTTAAGTTGGTTGACTTGACCAAAGAAGACCAGACCAACTGCAAATATATAATGGTTCATCCTCCCAAGGAAAGAATAGAATAAGTACATCAGAACCTGAGTGAACTTGGATTTATGAAGCCTCAGCACTGAAGTCCGAAATATGTCCATAAACATGTTATAATCCTGCCTCAGGTAAATAATAAATCAATCTAACAAATACAAAAAAATAATCATATTATTTACCAATCGGTTCTGGTATTGCACAAACCAGTTTTCTAGGATGAGCAACTACGGAATGTTATGTTGCAAAATTTCACCATGTTTGGTCATTTGAATGTTGACTTGCATTCAAATAAAAAAAATGAAATACATAAGAAGACTAGCTTGACATTAAATGTTAGTTGGATAATGGAAATGGCTAACTACTTGGCTTAAACTTATGAGCACATAATAATTGCAATAGAGTGATAAATCTCATGACACATTGTTATTGTGTGCTAAGTGCACATGAAAATGCAAAATATATAGATAAATACCTTTACGGCTATATAAAAGTAAATAGTATAATCAGCAATTTACCATAACGATACCAAGTCAACACCATAATGCATTTCAGTTGAATAAGCACTAAATTTAACAATGATTAGAGTAATAAATATTTTTTGTCTTAGTTTTGGTCCAGTCCGTTAGCTATTAATAATTTAATATTATTAATTTTGATCAATATTTGAAATATGACAAAAAAATAATCCAATATTTGAAGTGATAATTTTCTTGTCCCACACTATACACAATTGGGGCGTAACTTATTCCACTATAGGTGGCATAAGACGATATGTATTCCAGTTGTAAAAGTATATTTTTAAAAGATTTAAGAATAAATAATAGTTCTTTTTGCATTAGTTTGCTTGACATCGATAATCCAGCCAATTAGCTATTAATTTTAATCATTATTTGAATAAAGGGGGATTTCATGTATCAGCTCAAAAACCTTAAAATTACGTATTTCCCCCCTCTAAAATTCATAATATCATATTGACCCTTCTAAAGTTACAAAATTCACAAATTTACACAATTCATTGACTTTTCTATTGAAACTCATTTTAAATTTATAAATTAGCCATTTTACCCTTTATTAAAAGATAAAAATGTCATAACCTATAACACTCTTATAAATGGGGTGTGCAAGAAAGTTGAAATTGAGAAGGCACTTGGTTTCTAAGGGCATGACCAGAAAATTATATTGACATTTCATTTCACAGATAATTATGCCTCAACCTAAATACAAAAATGGGGCGTATCTGGTGTCGCTGTTTTTAATTTGTCATCATTTCTATCCCTTCTGCCAAGTTATGCAATTTCATATTTACCATGTTTGGGAGCAAAGCGCAAGTGAGAAATTTGGGATATGCCATGCTTATGCCTTAACCAAACATGGGCTAAAACACCAACTTATAATCAGACATAACAAGAAGTAAATATATTAGTGAAATAATTAAAAAAAGGAAATAGGGCTTGCAAATATTTGTGATATGTCGACCCAATTCTAGTTGTTTGAGATGGTATGCTAACTAAAAATTGTGTTTATATGGAGAAGTTTAAGAAAGAAAAGTACCGTTAACAAGCGGCCGCTTTCAACACGTGATTTGAGATGCTCACAGACAACCACCATCAAGCCATCCAACTTTTCCACAAAGGCACTATTGTTATTAAAACCCCTATTATTAAATGGAGCACCAACCTATAGAATGTATAAAAAGTATATAGGTAGTTAGCTTATATATATATAGTAAGGCTACCATGCTTTGCAAATTAAAGTGGGCGTTTTAATTTGCGCTCATATCTCTAGTTTCAAAGTTCAAATAGTCAATCCGAACTTCTCAACATGTTCTTCATATTGAAATGTGCTTGGAGACCAAATTTTACATTTTTTGGAAATTTTTTACTATTTTTTTAGAATTTTTCAAAATCAGTGTTTTTCTGAATTTTTGAAAAACACTGATTTTGAAAAATTCTTAAAAAAAGTAAAAAATTTCCAAAAAATGTAAAATTTGGTCTCCAAGCACATTTCAATATGAAGAACATGTTGAGAAGTTCGGATTGACTATTTGAAATTTGAAACTAGAGATATGAGCGCAAATTAAAACACCCACTTTAATTTGCAAAGCATGGTATATATATATCCAATCATAAACTTGAATACAGTACACAAACTCTACAAAGATAGACAAAACATGTAAAAGAAAAATTATTTTCCATAGCTTCAACACCTTTGAATCATCTTCAGCAAATTGTAAACAATGATTGTCAAGATCTTCAAGCTCCATGTCAAATATGCCTATGGTTTGATCTTCTTGAAGTACATCATTCCAAGTTATATTTACCTTTCCAAACAAAAATGATGTTACTTCTTGGTTCGTGATGATCATTCAACATAAAATGTATGCAAGAACAAGCTTTTATCTTATTTTAAACCAGTAAGGAGATCAAGAACCTCGGAAGTACAAATGAAGAAGGAAGGAGGGTTCAAATGCCTTCACTTTTGGTGCCCCACCACTATGCCTCAAATTTAAAATTTTAATATCTCAAAAAACATAATTCATATATCGAATTAGAAGTTCATATGTGATCTGTCTTTTTCTACGCACATAAAGAATTACGATATTTCGACTTCGTTTTGATTGGCACCAAGAGTTTGTAGAAAATCCACTGATGCTGACAAGACATTGATTTTTCAAATCTTGGCTCTGATCAAAACAGAGTTGAAATGCCACAAGTTTTTATGCGCATGTAGAGAAAGTAATATATATCACATCTAGTGGTTTTATTTTTTATTTTAGGATTAACATTATTGTTATTAAGGATTCAAATGCTGGTGGCATTATGCAGGCAATTGAACCCTTCTCGAATAGAAAACTAATGGAGGATCAGGACAAATTTCCATGATTGTTTGTAATACAAAGCAGATTTCAAGTACATATAATTTTGATAAATTTAATGTAAGAATACCAAACTAGACCCCAAATTGCTCAAGCAATTCAATTTGCAACCCCTTCTCACAAGATATTGAAGTTTTACTTTGTTCAAACCAAATTAATCAAATAAATAAACAAACTGAATATTGTCCCCATTTCTTTTCTCTCTCCCCCCTGTAGGCTCAGGTTATAGTTCTGTACCTACAGTGAAACTACAAATGTAATTTTGCATCATGTTTTTCATAGAAGATGCAAAACAGTTTATTATAGAGAGGCGGAAACTTACATCCAAATCAGAGAGCAAATTGATGACCTTTGAAAGTAAAGTGGCACTGAGGACGTCTCCTATTTCCTCTCTCTGTAAACCCAGCATGCACTCAACATAGGCATTCATTTTCTGCATAACAGAATTACTTTATTCCATTAGAAACAACAGAAAATAGAAATGTGTCGGAGCACCCATCCTCCAACCAACATACACAGAAGCACACACCTTAAATGCACACATACACGATAAAGTTGCTGAAGTTATCCTCACTAAATTAAAAATCAGAACTGGATAAAATGCTTTGCACACAAACCCAACTGAACCTCAATTAACTACTAATTCTCCACCAAAACCGTTGATTGCTCAGTGAACCCTCAACTAAATAGAATTTTGCCATCATTAACCCTCAATTAGTCAATTGGCGATTCTGTTGCCCCATTTAACTCCAAATTTGTGCATAATTCAATTTATTCCAACTTAAGCCTCAACATTAACCTCAAGTGCAAGTAACCACAAAAGGTGAATACAACTTAGTGGTGAGAGTAAAAGAACTTACGGCCTTCGAGTCAAAAGGCCGTGGCATGGTCTTATCAAGGGCATGAGATAATTTGAAAGCCGCTAGAGGAACATATTGGAAAATATATTGCAAACATGTATGCAATTCTTGGTGAATCTCCCTCTTCCTAATAACCCATTTAGGCTGATCTAGCCACCTCAGAACCCTCTCAGGCGGTGCAAAGTTGCTCACAAGCATGTGCAAGCACCCCTCCAGGTACTTGTCCGGCACCGCTGCCTGGTACAGACAATACTCAAATATCAGTCACAAGAAACAACAATTCTAAACATTAGTGCAGCATGAAACATCAGGTAAATGTACATAAAATGGAAGAGTGTTTTCCTTTTCTTGCACTTCTGCTCACAGAAACTAAATAATTTGTCCATGAGCAACTTTTAATGTTCTTAACTCCAGAACAGAAGCACACATCTTGTGCGCATTCCAATTTTAGTATGCCAGAGGTAAATAAAAAATTAAAACAGACCAAGCCCATTTTGCATAAAAGAAACATCAATTGTGACAATTGACCCATCAACGAGCTGGTCTGGCATTACCGGGTTCATACTTAATGCTGACAAACCAGAAGAGCCAAAAGTGCACAAACAAAAATGGAAAATAAGAATTGACCCACTAATGAACTAGTCTGGTGTCACCTGGTTCATATTCTAGTTGGTGTCTTGCAGAATCATTGATAATGTACCAGCCAAGAACTGACCAGCACTAGGTTTATACCAGTCCCTGCAGCCACCTAGTAATAAATTACTATTCGGTGGCTGAACTTGTTTGATTGGGACTTTACCAGCTGGTGATACTGAAGGTAGGTTAAATGATGTCACCATGCATGAATAACGTACCAAGGTAATAATCAACTCCAATAAAGCAGTCCTTGTATCAAATCCAAAGAACCATATGCGCATTTGAAATACCTACGAAGTAAATGAACTTCAGTTTAGGATAAAATGAATTGCTTTAAATTTCACTTCAAGTTAGAAGTATGAAGTATCAATCATAACCCTCCATATGCATAACAGATAGCAAGACTACTTGGTACCTAACCATTTCTTTACATGAATGATATAAAAATAAGGGTTCTTTGAGTACATTCTCTCACATGCTTTGCATAATTATCAATAATATTCTGAGTAAAATTAGAGTGCATAAGAAAGTTTCCAAAATCTTTTACATTACTAAGAAGAGAGTCATGGTATGTGGTATCAATTCTTGACACAGCTCGAGCCATCGCCTTCAATGCTGTCTGCAAAATTTGAAAATAAAAAAATAAAAAGAATTAAATGATACTGTAAGGAACATTTGTTACTGAAATATAGCCTTATGCTCTACAAGGCAGGTCGGTTAGTTAATCGTTACACAGTTTTGCACAGTTAAGCATCAATTGCATTTAAATCCGTAAGCTTGCACAAATAATATATAGATCAGTACTACGAGTACAGACCATTATACACGGACCCAACTGGAGCCACAAAAAGACTAGATAAAATGAAAATTACCGTAAGCAAGGCCTCCTCATCAGGTCCAAATCTGGCAGAGGGGTCCACAATACTTCGTAAGTAGTCGTACTGCGCTTTGTCATCGGTATCCACGAGTTTGGGTTCCTACATAATCAAAAGAAATGTCAATACATAGCAAGTTAAATCAATATAGATGAGAAAAACGAACTCGATAATAACAGGAAAAATGATAATCAAAACATGGGAAGATGGATCAACATAAGAGAGAAAAACAAATTCAATAATAACAGGAAATTTTAAGGTTTAGAGGTTGCATTGTAGAGAGAATAAATATATTTTTGCAAATTTCAAATTAAGGAGCTTATAACCCAGAACGGAACATTTATTTTGGGACTGACTCGATTTAAAAAGATCCTCAAAAAGATATTCAGTTGCTTTGTAGCAAATTAAAATAAGGGAGTTATATTAGCTCCCTTTAACAAAGCTGTCTAAGACTGAATTTAACTAACAGGACTGCATTGACATGATATAGCACGGAAAATCTATTTGACGTTACGTACGAATTTTTAATGGTGCCCGTTTTATTGCAAAATGAAAAAAAAAAAGTAAAAAAAACTAAGAGCTCAATTAGGTCACTTAGCTCGTAAAAATTGTGAGATTTAAAGATCCCACATATCATAGCTTGTGGAAGGATGTGGTTAAGGAAAAATACTACGATTCCCCCCATCCAATGCCTTACTCCTCTTTTTGGCAAGCCATCACTCAGAAAGAACAGCTAAGTCAATTGAGCATTACGGTAGAACCTGGTAGTCAGGGGCAGGTTAGTCTGTGGCATGATGTTTGGCATGCCAACTGTGCACTGAAAAATACTTTCCCTTTACTTTTTGACATATGTGTTACTCCTATGATTACACTTCAAGAAACTGTCCTGTCTCAAGGATCTCTTATCATATTTAGACGAGAATTGGGAGGTGTTCTCTTACACGATTGGTCTCAATTGCTGCATACCATCAGTAATGTATCCTTCACACATGAACAGGATAGTATATCCTGGAGTTGGGAATCCACTGGTAGATTTACCGTTCAATCCATGTACCATTTTCTCAATTTTCGAGGGGTGCTGCCACCTCATACTCTGACCTAGTGGAATCTCCCGGTTCCCCCAAAAATTAAAGCATTCATGTGGTAAGTTACCAAACATAGAATTCTCACTAAAATTTTTTTGCAAAACAAAGGGTGGACAGGAGATATTATATGCCAATTCTGTACTTGTAATGAGACCTCTAATCATCTCTTCTTTAGACGTTTTTATGCTAAACAGGTGTGGGCTTGGATGGGATCTTGCCGCCAGTTTTATCAGCAATGGGAATCAATAGAGGATCTCATAAACTTTGCATCTAATCTACCCAAATGTTTGAAAATTGCTTTTCTTATAGTAGCTTGTGCAGTTGTTTGGAGTATTTGGAAACATCGTAATGATTTGTGTTTCAATAACACCAGAATTTACACAGCACGCAATTTGATCTTACAAATTCTATCTCTTGTGGATTATTGGACAGGTAATACTAAGGAAGAGATCCGAACAGCAGTGCAGGACTGGGTTCCACAGGATATTGATGCAATACCTTTGCAGGTGGTGGATCCAGATGATGTCTTGATGCTGGAATGGGTTACTGGCACTGAAGATGAAGTCTAAAGGCTGTTTTACTTTTTATGTTCTTATCAAACTTATCTGCAAGCTTGCTTTTTGTTGTGATATATTAAGCTTGCTGCCTATTTCTACTTGGGTTATTTTGAGTGCCTGTGTGCACTATAATATTGCTTTTGTTAGGCCTTATTATCTGCTTAATAGGGATGCTTCGTTGGGCACGTTTAAACATTGATCTTTGCTTGTAATTTACCAGTTTCATATATATGAAACGGGCATATGCCTTCTAAAAAAAAAAAAAAAAAAAAAGCTCGTAAAAATTGTACAGATATTGAAATAACGCAGAGCCCATTAATCTCGGTGCACGCCTCAATAAGCTTATCCCCGATAAATTGAAAACGATAACAAACAATACCACAAGCTGCTGTTTGTTTCCAAAATTTAACAGGAACTTTGAAGTAAAAACTTGCCTTGCGAACAGAGTCGAGCACATAATAAACGGAAGAAAAGGCCTCGGAGTCACTGGCATATTCCTCCTCTCCGGCCGCCACGTGTTCGACCATCCGTTCTCTCTGAAGATCCTCTGCCCCTTTCTCTTCACAGTTAGCAATAAATGAAAGATGTCGCTCGGAGCAAAGAAAGAGCAAAAATAGGGTACAACAATTGGAGCCCGAAGAGGAGGAGAGAATATGGCGCGGCCGAGAGAATGAGGAGGCGATTTAGGGTTTAAAGTTCGCCGAATTCTCGAGACCGGTACGAACAGCGTTTCTGTCTGGCGGGTAAATGACAGCAGTTTTAGTGATCCACTACATTTTGGGCTGTGGACGACGGAGACTAGATTCGCTGGGAAACGTTTGTTTAATATTTCACTGCTGTAAGCCTGTAAGAGCGTCTGTATCCCTAAAAGGCTGAAACTATTTTAATTTTTATGAAGGAGAATCCCGTAGGCATTTTATATTAATAAAAGATCTATTACATGGGCCTAAGCGGTTGGCCCAAAAAGGTACATTTAAATCTAAAACAAACTTACGAAAATAACAGATCTTGTATTGTACACACATGAAAAATGTATGAATAAAGATATTATCATCTTTTCCTCTCTATCTTGTTTATTCTTCTTATGATTGTTTATATTTATTTTATAACACGTTATCAGCACGAGAGCTCTACTAGTTGAAGATTCGAGGTAATTTTAATAACTTTTATTTCAATTTCATTTATATAAATAATACTTCCTAGTAATTGCTAAATGAAATAAGTTATCAATTTATTTATATTTATTTTGAGATGTTTAGTATGATTCATATAATTTTATATGAAGTGCATTTTTTTATTTAATCTTTCCGAAGAAGATTTAAAAGAAAAATCTTCTTGAAGAAGATTTATATGATGTACAAATATTGTATAGTGGTTCATATTTTTTTTTTTGCTTTAATAATTGAATCTTCTTGAAGAAGATTTCAAAAGATATTAAGAAGATCTTCCTGAAGAAGATATAAAGAAAAATTATATGATGCACAAATTTAACATGATGTTCATATATTTTTTTTTCAATAATTTAATCTTCTTGAAGAAGTTAAAGATATTCTAAGTTGAATTATTATCTCTTTATGGTTGAAGAGATTATAACGAGTTGTTGGACAAAATAATTCAATTGGTTCTGCTTCATTTCCTGAAGTAAATGTAGCAATATATAATAATAAATTTGAAAAAAAAAACTTGTGGACGTGGACAAGAATGAGTTTATTATCATGGTGATTATTACAAAAACACATATTTTCACCTGAAGTGGAAAGATAATGAAGAAAATTTAAATAATATGGAAAAATTAATGTGATGTTCATATTTTTTTTTAATAATTTAATCTTCGTGAAGAAGATTTATGTGGCTCACAAAAATTAATATGAGAATATTTCAATATATCTTCTTGAAGAAGATTTCAATAAGATTTATATGATGTGGATTTTTTTTTGATGTACTCTTCCCGAAGAAGATTCAAGAAATATTTCGAGTTTATACATTATCTTTTACATTATATTATGATAATGAAATGGCCCGAAGCCATATGAATATAAATTATATTAATGAAATTGGCCTGAAGCTATTTCATCAATTTTATCAATTGACCTGAAGTTCAATTATAATAAATTATTGAAGCCACATGTCTTGTTCTGGTTGAACAAAATAATAATTACACATGAAGTGGAAAAAATATGATGGACAAACTATTAGATATGGACGTGATAATGAAGAAAAAGCGCATCATTCCACTAGAAGTGGAAAAATAAATGAACAAAAAGAATTACCACTAGAAGTGGAGAAATAATTAGAAAATGAAGAGAATGACAAATAAGAAAATTCATGCTGTTATTAGTCATGTACCTGTCGTACGCCAATGTACCTGTAATACGTCAAAACATTATATTGAACTATTATGGACAAACTCAATTTATTCAAATGATTTAACATTATTTGAATGATGAAAAAGAGATATATAAAATAGGTGACATTTATGAAAAATTGAGCCCTCACTGTTTGAAAAAAAAAATAGTATATCAAACTTATACAAAATTATTTGAAAAGAGATGATTTATTTTCATAAATCATTTAATTTTCTATTAATACAATGCCCTAAAAGAAGCTTGTTCGTTTCTATTCATACAATGCCTTAAAGAAGCTTATCTATTTCATTAGAGGTATTAAAATATAAGGTGGAATTTTAATTTTTATCTTTTATGTTGTTACGGAAAATTGTAAGATAAAAAATGAATAGTTGTTCATTCTTTATTTTGAAAAATGAATTAATACTTATTTATTATTTATATTGATTGTAGTGCATAAAAAAATGTAAATGTATGATAAAATTTGCTTATTTATGTTTAATTTTTTTTTAAATACTACTTATTTATTCTTTTTATTATTGATTATTGTTGAAATGGTGTTTATTTATTTTTATAAAAAAAAAATTGATTGAAAGCTCCAGAAGAGTTATTTTGTTGTTACATGGAGGAATACAAATTTATATTGATGATGATGTATTATATTATTGTAAGTCTCAAATAAATTTGTTAAGTTTTAAGAATATCTGCCGAAATGGATATCATATTGAGACAACTAATGAAAAAATATTGAATATATGAAAAACAATGCATATTGAAAATAAATTGCATATGTTTTTTCTCTGACTTGTACTACACATATATTAGTGCAATTGAAATACATGTTATTGTAAACCAGAAGTTTACATACAAGAATATGTTTATAGTTTGGCATGTCCGGTTGGACCATTCCGGATCAATAGTGATGCGAAAAATAATAGATAATTATGAACATTCATCAAAGAACTAGAAGATTCTTTAATCTGATAATTTTTTTTTGTGTTGGTTTTATTTCTAGAACATATACAATATGATATTTGTGGAACAATATATCCAACATGTGAACCATTTGAATATTTTATGATTTTAATTGATGCATCAATAAGATGGTTACATGTATGTTTATTATCAAATCGCAACCTAGCGTTTGCGAAATTACTTGCTCAATAGATTTGATTAAAGAGCATAATTCAATTATGAAAATACGTCTAGACAATATCGAAATTAATGTTGAACATCCTGTAGATGTTCGTATATAAAAAGAAGATATGATATTCGCATCATGCCAACTAGCTATTATAAAGTTTTCCCCTTATAATTGGTTTTTGGTCACATACCTAATATTTCTCATATAATAATTTTTTGAATGTGCGGTATATGTTATAATTGCTCCACCACAATGCACTAAAATGGGATATCAAAGAAAATTGAGAATTTATATTGAATTTGAATCTCCATATATAATAGAGTGGTAGATTTATTCATGGCTAATTTTGCCGGTTGTGATTTTGATGAATAAAAATTTCCAACCTTAGGGGGAGAAAACTATCAGCTGGAAAAAAAATATATTAGTATGAATTTTCATTGTCTTATTTTGATCCTCGTACTAAAGAATGTGAACTAAATGTTCAAAAGATAATTCATTTGCAAAGGTTAGTGAATCAATTGCCAGACACATTCACAAACTCAAAGAACGTGACCAAATCACATGTACCAGCTGCTAATGCTCCAATTAAAGTCGGTGTCCCTGTTGGACAGACTAATTATAACACGGATGAAGCGTGGAAAAGCAATCGATTCCAAAGATTAAAAATATAAAAATCCTCGAAAAAGAAAAGGAGCAAAGAATGAAAATGGTCAAGTCGAGGATATGATAATTTCAGATAAAACTCCAGAAGAGAATAAAATTATAAGTAATATTGGAGTTCCAGCAGAAACTCAAGTATCTGAAATTCATGAAAATAAAGAGATCTCGATAAATTATATCATGAATGAAATAAGATGGAACCGAGATAAAATTGATATCAATAATATTTTTGTATATAATATAGCGCTAAACATAATAAATATTGAGGATCATGACTAGAAGTCTATTAAAGAATGTCGACAAAAGAATGATTGGCCAAAATAGAAATGTGCAATTGAGGTAGAGGTAAACTCTCTTGAAAAATGAGAAGTTTTTGGACCTGTAGTCCTTGTACCTCAAGGTATAAAACCAGTAGGATATAAATGAATATTTAAGAGAAAATAAAATGAGAAAGGTGGAATTTTGAGATATACTCATATGTGGTGGATGCAACAACTTTTTGATATATAATTAGTCTGGCAGTCCATGAAAGACTTAATTTGCACCTAATGGATATTGTTACAGCCTATTTAAATGGCTCGCTTGATAATGATATTTATATGAAAATCTCTGAAAGATTTAAGATGCCTAAAGCATGTAATTTAGGTTCTCGAGAACATTATTCAGTTAAATTGAATAAATTTGTATATCGATTAAAGCAATATGGACGCATATGCTATAATCATTTAAGTGAATATTTATTGAAACATGGATATAAGAATGATACGACCTGTCCATGTATTTCCATGAAAAGATATATAAATGATTTTATTATAACTGCAGTTTATGTTGACGATCTAAGTATCATTGGAACTCCTGAAGAGCTTCCAAAAGAATAAATTATTTAAATGAAGAATTTGAGATGAAAGATCTTGGAAGAACAAAATTTTGCATTGGATTGCAAATTGAACATTTAAAAATGATATTTTTTTTGCATCAAGAAAATTATATTGCAAGAGTGCTGAAATAATTTTATAAGGATAAATAACATTCATTAAGCACTCCGATGGTTGTAAGATCATTAGATGTGAATAAAGATCATTTAGACCTCGAGAAAATGATGAATAACTATTTGGTCCTGAAGTACCATATCTTAGTGCAATATGAGCACTTATCTTGATGGGCATACAATATATGATATACCATTTATAGTAAATTTATTAGCAAGATATAGTTCTTCTCTCACGCGAAGATATTGACATATAAATAAACATATATTTTGCTACCTATGAGAAAATTTAGCAATACACAAAAGCAAGTCAAGTATGTGTTTGGTTAAGATCTGTGATTCAACACATTCGTCAGACATGTAAATTGTCTTTTAGAGAAATGATCCCGAAGATCATATATGAATATAATATTATATGTATTGCTCAATGAAAGGAATGATACATTAAAGGAGATAGAACAAAACATATTTCACCAAAATTCTTTTTCACATACTATCTCGAAAAGAATAATGTTATTAATGTTCAGCAAATCCATTCAAGTGAAAAATCCAGCAGATTTATTCACTAAGGCACACCATACTGGAATATTCGAAAAACTAGTTCGTAATATTGGAGTTCGCCGACTTAAAGATCTTGATTGATGTTGTCATGAGGGGGAGTTAATATGCACTATATTTTCCTTAACCATGGTTTTTCCCACTGGGTTTTCCTGGTAAGGATGTAGTTGCGTATTTAGAAGAATATTGTACTCTTTTTCCTTCACTAGGTTTTTATCCCATAGGGTTTTTCCTAGTAAGGTTTTAATGAGGCATATTCTTATGTAATAGACATCCAAGGAGGAGTGTTATGAATAAAATGTTAATGTGGATGTCCATAACTCCCAACATTCATTCTCCACTATTCCCACTACTCCATGCACTACAATTGGAATTGATGGCCACTATTATTGGAATTTATTTCTCCATTTATTTAGATGGAATTTTTCATTTACAATTTGTAGCCTATAAATAGAGGCTTTGTAATCTTATATTGTACACACATGAGAAATGTATGAATAAAGAGATTATCATCTTTTCCTCTCTATTTTGTTTATTCTTCTTATGATTGTTTATATTTATTTTATAACAAGATCTAATTTAAATACTGAAATATAAAGCGCGTTCGCTTCTCTCTTTCGCAAATAACGAACTTATGGGGACCTCTCTGTAACATCTTCTCTTATCTTCTGACAGCAACTTGTTTTACCAGTAAAAAATGGGAAGCCTCCGTCTCACCTCTCCAAGTCCCTTTTTGTTCCAGACACAAAATTAGGCGATAAAGAAGTCTGGATTGAGCCTATTCTCAACCTCCAGGTGCGCAATTTGGCATTGAATAGGCGTGCCTTCCTCCGTTCTTCCTGATTGCTTCTAAAAAGTGATTAACAGTTATTTATAAACTCAATTGAGTTTTTTAGATGGTCTAAGTCTCTACTTATCAGACTAGGATTGCTTGACTAAATTAATAAACTTATTTTATTCTTATATATATATTTACATAATTAGAGAGTTAAGAAATAAAAATGAGCAACTTTATATAATAGATGATGTACGAACTAAAATTAAAAGACTAAAAAACTAAAATATGTAAAACTTAATGGACTATATAAAGCAAACGGTAAATTACTTTCTAATGATAAATTTTATGTATTATCATTTAAATTGAATGATTAGGGGCGGATATGCAAATTAGAACAGTGCGAAAAAAAAATATAGCAACTGCACAGATTCAGAATTTTGATCAAAGGTAGACACAAAATGCACACATTTTCAAATTTAAAATTTATACATAAAACATAGCAATCTCTGCGAAACTGGTGTGAAAAAAATTAGACACAATTATATATCTTTAGTTTTAAAAACATAACGTGATTATTTATGTTGAAATTTTTATTTAAAATCCAGAGTTTAAAACAAGTTTTTTTTTTTTTTTTCTTTTTAGCACACAAGATATTATAGGTATGGTTTTGCAGAAGCTTGTTTTGAACTAAAAAAATAGAAAAAAAAATTGATAAAAAATTATGTTAAGACAAATTATTACAATCAAGAAATTGGTTTATTCTCTGAGGTAGTGTCGTGTGGTTATTCTCTTATACTAATTGACTGTCTCAAATTTTTCGAAAATAATATGTTTTGTTTTAGAAAAATAAGAAATGTATTATATAATTAATTTGTAAGAAATTTTTAATAAGACAAAAGACAAGATTCAAATATTCACTAATATTAATAATATAGAATTAAAAATAAACTACAATCCCATTGCAATGTGTTAAGCTCTAGATTGATAGAGCCCTACGGGACTTGCACTCCAAATCAAAAGCTGGCACATTTAATTAAATTGTAAATGTTGATCTCATATGTCACATTTGTCTCTTTTTTTGTCTCCTTTCTTTCTATGAACAAGATAACATATCCTTCTTCATTTTTCTCAAATTTTCCCCATGATTTCCTATTCATGGTGGGGATCTCAGTGAACCATTTTTTTTCTACTAGACCACGGGTAAACACTAACATATAATGCTAGTGGATTTCCAAAAAGTTTTATAATTTAGGGTAGACACTTGCTTATTCCTAGACCTCTTTGGATTCGCTTCTGCATTTATTCTTGTAAGAAAAAGAATTGGCATTTCATCTAGTGACAAAGACAATGTCCTCTGCGTGAAATGTTACATGTTCAAAACTCGAATAAAAAAATCTTATATAAATATTAAATAGTTAGGTGACTTGACCTGCAATTATTACTCATAAATATTTCAAATCTTTAGGATAAATAAGAAAATACATAAGTTATAAAGCTATATAAGAAATTATCTCTTATAATTATTTGCATATAAGCACATATATTAAGACACGATTACATTATTTAACAAAAATAATATCTTTTCTTCAAATGACCTTTCAAAAAAGTGACAATTACTTTTTATTTCAACGCGCATTTGATACTTTGTATCAACATTGAGCTATATACAAACTTCATGTCAATACTCTCATTATTTGCATACAAGCACGTACATTAAGATTTAAGACACGATCAGAATATTTCACAAAAATGATTTCTATTCCCACCTTGGCAGGATCATATAATCATATCCCGGTTTAAATAAACTTCACGTGAAGATTCCATCTAGTACATGAGTTGTCTCTGATAAATTATCCCCTGGAAGCAAAAATAGTTTTAAATAAAACTGCAATCAAGTTGCCATGCTCGAATGCTAAGGTCTCGTTTAATCAAGAAATAAAGAAGTTAAAAGGAAAAACTTGCATATAAGTTTTAGCTTCTAATTTTTATTTTTATTTTCCTGTTGTAAACAGTTCTCATGTTTTCTCTTCCATTGAGGATAAGGTAGGTTTGAAGAAGAGAGATGCTCTAAGGAACAGGTCTAAGCTTCCAATTAGCCAGTTTTGGGGAACTACCGGTACAGAACAATCTAAGGTGCTTTCTCTAGCCCGCTGTAGCTAGCTAAGCTTTAACTTGAGCATTTCTGGGACCTTAGCTGGGCAATTTCAACAGCAATATCAAAATAAAACAAAGGAAAAGTGATGAGAAAAAAAAAAAAACAGGTACCGTAAAGTTAGCCACCAATGTGGATCATGGGTCGATTTGCTGTCTTGGCTATGTCAAACATATCCGCATGTTTTGCTTTCTTCCTCTTCACCTAAAATAAAAAAATAGAAGTTCCTATTTTAGCTTAAACATGCAAACTACGAAGAATCAATGATTGCAATTACAGCCAGCACGTACCAAAGTATCAGCACTACAGGTATGACCTCAACTTTCTTTCTTGTTTTTCCATTTTTCATTTTTTTCTCTCTAGAATCTTCTCTCTTTTGACCCAAGAATCACATTTGGGACAACATAAGTGGGCATGGCTGGAGAGTAACAGTACAGGACTCCCAGATTCAAATTATCTTTTTCTGTTGAATCAAGTAGCAGGGATATGGTGAGATCTGGTGTCATGAGGTCCTTGAATCTAACAACTCACTGTTTTATATTTCTGCTTTTTTAGAATTTTTGTTTGCTTAGTTGCAGTAATGGTACTTAGTTACGCCTTAAACATTGAGTGGGCCTATAACAAATGCTGCCTTCTTAGTTTCTGCTAAAGACCCAGTACAGGCACCTTCATATGTCTAAAGAGAGACTAAGGGAGACAAAATGACTGTTTGGCATTAGTTAAAAAGAGCTTTTGATTTTTCATAATTAAAATATTTAAGTGTGGGTATGTGTATGAAATGTCAATCAAACAACAATGAATAACTAAAGAAAAGGACAAGCGTATGCACATACTGCATCACCAATAATTTGCTTTAGACCAAGATCATCAACACCAGCTCGAATTGGCTCTCTCAAACTAACCTGCCAAAGATGGTCACAGACACAGATCATAAAGATTTCAAAAATAATTTCTCAATGCAAACATGAAGATCACAATTTGTCAAAAGAAAAAAATATATTTATCCATATTTCTTTAAAGAGAGAATTGTTATTGCAAAAATATCAAATTAAGAAAATTGACATTGTTTCAAGTAATGTATTAACATTGCAAAACACAGAAAATAACCCCTTTCATAATTTTTTTTAGTACAAATATTTGTGACAAAGGAGGCTTGGGCATTATAAAAATGAACGAATGGCTGTCCCTTTTCTCCTCAGATTATTCTAGATTTTTTCTTGTCAATTAGATCATATGAACTTAGAAATAAGGATTCATTTCAAGTGAGGCTATGGTACTATGCATAGCACCGATCTACCGGTGCTACAGCTCTAAAGTCTAAATCTCAACTTCCAATATTCAATCAGTCAATCTGAGCTACTCAATTTGATCTACATATAAAAATATTGTAGGACAGCAAATTATAGATATATATTTTTTTTAATTGCTTTTACTATTTTTTTGATCAGGGAGAGACATTTCTGTTGGACATTTCGGAAAAGCAAACAGGTGATCATTGTGATAGGTGTTAACGATGTCATTGGTTTTATCTATGTTTTTTTTTCTTTCATTTTGTAGCAAAATGACTACTAGCAAATAGGTTCAATTTACATTTTTAAAACAAAAAAATGATCCAGGGCAAAGGTAAGTTACCTCAGAAGTGCCAAATAAGCACACTTTGAAATTTCCATCTGCCAACAGCCTCAACCGGGTGCAACCAGCACAAAAATGCTCAGTCATGGATGTGATGAATGAAATTTTACCACAATGCCCCTCTATCTTGAAATTTTTGGCTGTGTCAGATGGGTGGTCTCTCAGTCTCCTTATGTCCTTGTACCTTTGCTTCTGTACAAAACAAAAAGAATATATAAAAATGTAATGCATAACCAAGTACAATAAGTGGGGTGTTTAAATTTTTTAAATGGAGAAAAGATAAAATAAAAGAAGAAAGAGAAGGATGCAGAGAATTTCCCAACAAAGAAATAGTCGATCTTTTTGCCCAACAAACTTCCTAAACCTTTTGAGTTCAGAAAAAAGATTACAAATAGAAAATACAACCATTCTTGATCAACTTAGCTAATGGCAAACTCAGATATGGTTGAAGATTATCACTTGTTAATGTGCCACTGGAATGAATGGACCACAAGAACTGAGATCAACATTGAAAACACAAAGGATAACCACAGCAGTTCAACCAAGTAGAGAGAAAATTCTCAGACTTGGTGGGTACAGAGTAGGACAATGTAGTTGTATTTTGGTGTTGTATTGACTATTCAATATTTGCTGTTACACTTAATTATTGTGGTTGTATTTTGGGTTGTATTGTATATTCTATATGTTCTGTTAAACACTTAACTAAAACATTGTATTTACATGATTCATGCTAACAGAAATGAAAGTGAGGTTACTAATTAAAACAAAAAGAACCCTACTTTTGGCAACAGATCAATTAAAAATCTAATTGAAATCAATGCGTTCAAACTACTGTTAATATGATACTAAAACTAACAAGAATCTGAACAATTTCAGCAGTGTACATACAAAGAATCTGAGCATTTTCAGCAGTGTTAGTAATTGTAAGGGGAAGGAATCCAGGGGTTAGACATTCACCGTAGAATAGGATATAACAAAGGTGTTGTACATAGTAGTGTACATACAAAGAATTGGAGGGGCTTTGATGTGAACTAGTTATAAATGTGTAATATAGGGAGCAAATAAAGGGATATGGGTTAGTTAAAAAAGGATGAGAACGAGATGGGGTCCTGATTATATCGAAAAGGGTAAAAATAGGGGAATTTAGACTCGTAAATTGCGGCTGTAAATTTTGGTTTCAATTAATGAGAAACTGCTAATGCACGGTACCACTTTTATCATAAAAGAAAAAACAAAAGCAAAAAAACAAAAATCTTGTTCACTATAAACCTAATTTGGACTTAAATATGATCTGTTATACAACTGACTTAATTACACCAAGAACCTCCTGACCAAACACATTTGGCTGCACTGCCGAGCAAGAGAAATAAGTAAATGAATATATGGACAAAGTCTGCCACAGGTGTTATACAGGCTAGTACCACTGATATCTCAATTCAATACCTTTTCATTTTTTTTCTTCTTGGGATTAATCAATTCTTCTTTTTCTTTGTAACAAGTATATTATATTTGGTACGAACACTTGTATGAAGTAAGAACCACATGAAGAAATGGTAGACAGTTTAAAAAATAAAAATAAAAAAGCTTAATTGTACCTTACCACTTTATCCATCATCTCAGCGTAGGGTACCAGCTTTTTGAAATTCCAAACATTTCCATCAAACGGCATAAACTCAATAAAGCGAACATTAATTGGCTTGTTTCTCGTCAACTCCACAAAATCACATATCTCATCATCATTTATCCCTCGCATCACCACACAATTCACCTATTCATAAAAATCAGTTACATATTTGTTATTTGCAGAATTCTCGATGTTTTACCAGCTCTAACTTAAAAAATTAGACAATAAATTTATGATTGGCTTTCTATTAATATAGCTAACTGCAGCTATGGGTGCATATTTCCCCTTATTTGCAATGACACAAACATTTCTCATGTTTGCAATTAATTCTCAATCTTATAACTTATTTACAAAATAGTCAAACATGAGATGAAACCAAAAAAAAAGGAAAATAAAAACTAAATGCCCGTAGTGTTAACACCATACGAACAGGTACATATCATCTAATTTGCTTGTCTTAGTTTATTGGTGCATAATTATTAAACAAAAAACAACCTGCTCATCACACCACCTTAACAGCTGGGAATTATCCACAATAACCTTAAAGAGATATTTTATACAACAGAACTGTGCTGGTTTATAGTAACAGAACCCAAAAAATACCTTCACTGGATCAAACCCAATATCAACAGCTGCATAGATTGACTCTAGGACCCGCTCCATCCCCTTCCTCCTTGTCATAAATTCAAATTTGGCCGGTACTAGAGTATCCAAACTTATGTTCAAAGCATTCAAACCGCATTCCTTCAGCCTTGGCAGCTTTTTTGCCAAAACCACCCCATTACTTGTCATAGCAATTGTTTCAACCCCATTGAGGCCTGATAGCCTCAAGCATATGTCCTCTAAGTCCTTTCTGACAGTAGGCTCACCTCCCGTAAGCCTAATCTTACTCACCCCTGAGCTGACAAAAATAGCCCCGAGGCGGATGATCTCCTCTTGGGAGAGAAGGTGAGAAGTTGGGGTGAGCTCGACTCCCTCAGCTGGCATGCAGTAGTGGCACCGAAGGTTGCACCGCTCTGTTAGAGAGATTCGCAGGTAGTTGTGAAACCTCCCGAAAGAATCAGTTAAAATGCTGTCACTGTTGCTTTTGCTGTCGGTGTTTTCAGTTTGTATAGTTTCTTCTGAAGAGGACTGCAAGGTAGCATATGAAGTGGAAAATGCTCTGACAAGTTTACAAGTGCTAGCCTGACAGAGAAAGTTTGAGATGGTCATGAAACTGTATATGAAAGTGATAACAATCCCAACTTTTTGTCTCTAATAGCTTCTAGAGGGAAAGGGAAACTAATGTTTGCAAGTGCAACAAATAAAAACCTTATGTCGGTGCATTATAACCCTACAAAAATTGAAATATAGATCACGACCCCTATGAAATGAGTCTTGCTATGGATTCGCTATAAAGGGTAAAAGAACCTTTCGTGTTTCGTCATCTGATTGCTTAAATACAAATATACCTTTCCTGTTAAACAAAATAGTAATGAAGCAATCATTTCATTTGCAGGTTATACAGAGTATGTCTCATAATCAAATAAACAGTGGATGGCTTTAATTGAATAATGAAACAAATAAAGGACAATTGGTTATTTCACTTGATTTGGTTCAATTAACATAAAACAGATCTTTCTAGCAGAATCCAAGCTTCTTCACTAAGTCAGACGCAGCGAGTGAATCTGAGACGATGGTCCAGTTCAAAATATTTCAAAACAGTAAATAGTACGAATTAGCTTGAGTAACAATTCAGTAATCAGCATGTAGCAAGAGCAAATCAAGTTTAAACAAATAGATGAAAAATTATTTGACAAGATCAGAAAATAAAGTAAGGATGTTAAACTTAAGGTAAGGGAAAACTCATTTTCAAATAAAAAAAAAAAACTTCACCAACTTTCACACAATTAATGTCGCTAAAAAAAAAGGAAAATAGATGATTCAGCATAGGATTCATACCAGAAAATCAGGAAGCCGATAAACATCTGAAGCGTATCGGCGCATCATCTCCACTCGTCTTAAGACGCGACAAACTGAGAATCAGATTCGATACAACTTGAGCGAAATCAAACCACTTATCGTTCTCAATTCAAAAGGTCGTCTTCAACACAGGCGAAGCTCTTGCCAGTGCGACAGGTCGTGGGGATTTGTCGACTGACTACTGCTACCGGTAGCAAGGCTGCAGTAGCTCTGTTTTGGTTTATTTATTCTCTCTTTTTAATTCGCTTTCAATTTTCTTTGTTGGGGTAATAAAACTAAAATTTCAATAAGACCTTTGACCTGCGAGATGCGGGGGCGGCTTGTTTCGGTTGAAAACCCGTACACGGAAATTTCGACCCGTTTGGAACAATTTCGTGTCTACTCTTGCAGCGTGCAGCTCAAACTTCTATTTTTCTGGATAGTTTGTATTAATTTAAGCGATATCGAGTTGTTTTCTTTTGGATTAAATCTGATAGGTCTGTCAAATCCGACCCTCCCAGCTCTCAACGGCCAATGGCTAACCTTTTATTTTCGAGTTTTTAATTTATAGAATTAAATAAAAAGTTAAATATGTATGAGGAAATCACACTTTATACTAGAAGTCCAAAATTATTTGCAGGCTGGATAGACCCATTTCGCAAAATAATTGCGCAGATCTATTTTTCTAGTTAGCTCAACCTAATCCTAAACTTTATTTATTAAAAAATTTAATGTTTTCGTCAATACGCACGACTCTGCTGTTGAAGTGTCTTTCCTGCCAACTGACAAAATCATAAAAAATTTATACCACTGTCAAGATTTAAAAAAAAAAAAATCATAAAAACCAGAAATATTAAATTTGAGATTTGCTGTCCATTAGGTTACATATCATGGATCCAGCTCCACCCAGGTACCATATAGGATCCAGCTCACTTTGCGGTGTTAGATTTAATCTCAACCGTTTGGAATTCGGACTATATTGAGCTTTGATATTCGTGACAAGTTAAAAAGAACGATTCGGATTCACTAATTGTAAAAGATTCACTTTTCAGGTAATGGAGAGGATGTGATAGTACATACGCCTAGTCGCCTAGATATTCGGGTGCGTATCCTCTGAGATATCTCAACTTTTGCGTGACCGACGTGTCCGGTGCCTATTCGGGGGTGATGTAGGGGTCAGTATTATGTGTGCTTTGAGATTCGTGCAGAGAGTATTTAAACGGTTGGGATTTTCCAAAAAGTCACGCAAAGTTTGAGATATCTCAGAGGATACGAATTCCTAGATATTCCACGAAAAGTGTTGGTCCTGCAAAGTACAAAAACGACGGATACTTTTCTGTCCTGGTCATTGCAAAAAAGGGCGGACAGATGACGTCATTGCAAACGTTTCTTTTAGTTTCTACTGTCCGGCGCTGCTCGTTTCGATACTCAAAATTTCTGAACCGAATCCTCTGCCTCTGCCCTGCTGAGTCCAGAATTTTCCGCTCCTAGAGTTATTGTGTGTGAATTTGAAATGAACTCTTAATTTAAAATTTAAAAGTGATCGGCCTTTTTAATAGTGTCCGGTTTCATAAACAGTGACTGAGAGAGCAGAAAATTTCTTCGCCCAGAGTAACAGAGGATTCGAAGTCCAAAATTTCCCTAAAAAAAGAAAAGAAAAAGATTTTAGAATATTTTATTCATAGAAATATTATTAAAATAATATAAAATTATAGATGAATTGGGATTGAATTTTAATTGGTGGAAAGAACCGGAAATTGAATTCATTTCGGTGTCTTTTTAAAAAACCGGATTTTCAATTTGAATATTTGGAAATACTTTCAGCATCACAGCCACATGAATGGCTACACAAAAATTGTCAATTGGGGTAGGACTTAGAGAGAGAAAAGGAGAATAGTGCTACAATAGGGAGGAGAGAGTGCACATGGGTTTAATTCGCATCATCTGAGTCTGATATATCTCACATGGGTGAGATTTGAAATTAGGTTGGAAAACAGATCTTTGTGAAGGAAAAATTGTAAGTGTGTGATAAGTGATCCTAAAGAATTCGAATCGAAAATTCTCTCCCTTGAGGCACCGAATTCAATTTATGATTCTTTCCATCAAATCAAATTTCACCCCTCATGCATGTAATATCACGTATTATTTTAATAATATTTCTATAAAAAACTGATAGGATATTGGACTAACCGAAAAAGGTTCTATGAAATTAGATTTGAGTTCTTTTTTCTATTTTTACCTTTCCTGCCTTAACTGATGAGGAAAAAAAATCATCAAATCAGAGGTAATAGTTTTTTTTTTTTTTTATAATGAAGGCGTAATATATTCTCTCCTTTTCCTCTCAATAAAATCCGAAATTTTTAGTAATATTAAAAAATTTATAAAATTTAGCAATTTGCACTCATTTTCAGGTTACTTTTCTGGCGACTTTTGTTTTTTTTTTTTGGTGTGTTTTAGTGTTTGTTTTTTAGTTATTATTATTTCATATGAATTAATAGTTCGTATTTAATATTATTTGAGTGCTTTATATTCTAAATTGTTTGAAATTATTTATTTTAATTGTTTGAAATTATTTATTATAATTGTTTGTTTTAGTTATGTGAAATTTTATTTGGCAATTGTTTATTTAATAAGAATATGCTGTCAAATGGAAAGTAAGAATATTGAAATTCTAATTTTTTTTCAAATGTCGCACGATATATTAATTAAACAACTAATAGTAGGTGTCATATATTAAAATTGAAAAACAACATAAACGCAAAAATAAAAATCGGAATTGTCACTACAAATTAAAATTACAACAACATAAAAATTAAAAAACATTAACGTAGGCGTTTGTTTGAAAAATAATCTCTTGCTGCTCTTTTTTAGAAAGATAGTCTTGTGTCTGCTTGTTTTGCTGCTTCCTCTACGTTACAAGTAAAACAAATATAAATTAATGAGTATTTGTTCAAGAGAGAACAATAAAATTAGTATATGTAAATAATTAAATCATGCATTTTACTTGCTGCATTCCTATTAATGGTCTCACGACGAGCTTGATGTCCGAGTCTCTAACCTTGCATACAGTTCATTTTCATTGGTATGTCGTTGTGTCGTCTCCTTCTCTTTTTTATCAGTCTTCGCTCCGGGATGATCCTCGGACCGTGTATCGAGTCTAGTCATGTTGGTTGTCTTTGGGCTCGAAGCAGGCACCTTATTTTTGTGTCAGCATTGAAAAACTATAGATGGGGTTGATGTACAAATTCTCATCATATTTCATTTTTCGGACCACCGCATGAATTGAGAACATGGTACACCAGTCAATTGGTGTTTCTAGCATTCACATTCAACCCTGTTGTTATTCTTAACAACAACCTTATAGTTGAAATCCCTACGAGTATACTCCAGTCTTAGGCTGATCAAGCCTTACAGAAAATTTTTCACCCCTCACCATGACCTTATACACCTCATGTACCCTACCGTAAGGAATCGCAGTTATGGCCAGAGATTTGTTGATACGCTGTAGCTACCGTGCTACGAAACCAACGCTCGACTCAACCTTTTAAATGTGATTTAAATTTTATTCGGAGTCGCCACCCGTTATACAACGGAAAATACACAATCTAATTTATATATGCCCATGGATAAGCTAGGTTCGTGTCTTGGTTATAAAGGTGGAAGGTGTTAGGCACCACATTCATCCGATAAATTGGTCTCTACTAATTTTAGCTTTCAAAATTTTATTTCAACGATAATATATGTTACAAAATGGGATAAGAAAGCTTGACAGCAACAATAAAAAGAAGGAAGAAAAAAACAGAAATAAAGCAACTAAAAGAGAATGAAAATTAATCAAAAAATTTCAAGCCACATTGCTCTTCATTCTCGTTATTAGAACGTCATGATAACTTCTTCGATGGCTTGGATGGATGGTTTTAGTATTTTGAGAACTTGGTTAATGGAATAGCATAACAAGGTTGTCACTCATAATTTTTTGAAGCTCATTATATTACGGTTTCATGAGGATATTTGTGGAAAACTATGTTTCTTCCTTGCTTTTTTTTTTTCTGTGGGCTGAATTATGGACGTTTTTGCTCTCTTTTGTGCTTTGAAGGCTCTAACCAACCATGAAGATGCAGTGGGGATGTAGGGGACTATTTATATGTGAACTTTGAAGGTTTTTGAAGCTTAAAACTGATAGGCCTAAATTATATACATATTCGAGAGTCAATGAAAGCAATTGATTTTCCCAGGATTGTTTCCCAGCATTGCCTAGTCAATGAAAGCAATTGATTTTCATCATCCTACGCACATGTCATCAACAACCTACTTTGATACCATCCAAACATAAAACATACATCTATACTAATCACAACCATTAATGAACCAGGACATCTATGTACTTCATATAAAAAGAGAGACATGTCAGTTACTCAGTTTACATTCAATATAAGAAAAAATGACCTTGTCATTAAAATTTCAACTGCTACATTTGTACTGGTTCTTAAAATTATGTTACGTATCATAATTATTATTAAGTACATAGATGTTATGGTTCTTAAAAAAAAAAAATCATTGTACGTACATAGTAAAAAGCTTGAAGTTAACAATCTAAATTTTTTGATTTACCGATTTAGCAAAATTTCAGTTTTGACCTTGTTTGGTTTACCGATTATAGTGCATGCCATCCCTGCTGCACTCCCAAATCGCATCTATGCTAGAAGCGAAGGGCGGCATTGCGACAGGCCGATAAGGACGGTATATTGGCATCCATAAAAACTGCTAGAATACATTTAGGGTGTGTTTGCTCGCGTTATTGTTCGCGTGGGAACTGAATTTTTTTTTCCTATGTGTACAGTAACCGATAATTTATTTTTGGCTCATATCTCAAACCCGTTCCCAATCTCATATGTCCACCAAACACGCCCTTACAAAGTGCGCTGTGAGCATATAATCATCCCAACATCATCAAAACGTACCAGGTATCTCTAACTTCTATTTTTTTACTTGTATATAAATTTTATTTATACTAAATCATATATAGATACATTGAATATTTTTCTCAAGTTTCTTTCTATTAGAATATATTTATATTATGTGTGCCAATTCATGTCTTTAAATGATTTAAAACAAATATTAGTGATCTGACATGACAAGTAACTGCTAAAATCTCTATCATCTGTCCCGCATATATAGATTATCTTTATTAAATCAAATGCAAACATTATTTATTATGCAGTTAGCGTGATCTGTTTGTTTAGCTTGCACCGTCTAACCGACTAGTAGCACAACAATCACGAGTTGGCACTTGGCAGGTCCAAAATTGTATTGTCGGCTGTTGTGCCAATATTTATGGGCTGTCTGAGGCCTCACTCCTTACTCCTCACCAGGCCGGCCGACTTGAATTTTAGCATATATCTAAACTCATTCTCTTTTAAAAGAGAAAAAAAAAAAAAGCATTGATTCTACACGTGCCCCTAAGCGAGGGACCCGAGACGCCGAGAATCTGTTGCCACGTCCACCGTGGGGTTCTCCACGTGTCCTCACTGCGATACCTTTCGATATCCGTACTTATCGTTCCCAAGATAGAGAAGACAACTCGGGACTCGGAAATCCAAACGGCTCGTTCTCATTTCGCCCAAGGCTCAGAAGATCTAATTAGGGAAAATAAATCAAAATATAATTCAGAAGCAAAGAGGGAGCGAGGCACGGAGAGAGCAAAACAGAGAGAAGAAATAGAGGAAAGATGCAGGCTGGAAAAAATGCAACGGAGACGATGAAGGAGAAGGCCGCCAATGTAGGCGCCTCCGCCAAGGCCGGTATGGAGAAAACCAAAGCCACCGTAGAAGAAAAGGTCACTCTCTGTCTTACTAATGATTGCATAGTTCAAGAGCTTTCTGCCTTTCTTCCTTACATATTGATTTAGACAAATTGGAATCCAAAACCACAAATTAAGTTGTTTAATTATTTATCATTTATCATAATCAAATAATTGTATTTAATCACCAACAATTATCAAACTCTTGAAACAGGTAGAGAAAGCGACGGCCCAGCACCCAGCAGAGAAGCAGATGGCAGAGCACAAGAAGCAAGCAAGGATCCATGAGGCTGAGCTGGCAAAACATGAAGCAATGGAGCACAATGCAGCCGTCAGAGAGCATGCACGCAGCACTCACTCGTCGCATGGCCCTGCTGAGGAAGGGGTGGCCCACACCGGCCCAATCGGATTGACAACCGGTACTGCTAGGCCCAGTGCCGCACACCAACCGACAGTCGAGACCGGTTACCCCGCGGGCCCTGGCATGGGACCTTAATCTGCTTAGACAGTTCTTGTTTTCCCCTTCGATGTAAACATGTGATATATTCGATGTCCTTTTTGCTGTTTAATGCTTTCCTTTCGTGTTGTCGGAAGGTCTTTTACTTGGCTTTAGATTCTAATTAAGATATGGTAATTTATATTTAAATTATCTCCACCCGAGTGTGAGTAATGTGATGGGGTAAATGTTATATATTTCATTTCTATCTATATATTTCGTTTCACATTGTTATGTTGTAAAATGATCAACGCTTTTGCGAATTTTGGTAGTAGAAAAGCTTGGTATCTACCTGCTATATATTAGGGGTGTCAACGGGTACGATATGGGTTGGGTGGAATACGGGTCTACATTTTTATATCCGTATCTTTTATGATAATAAAAACAGTTTTTATTTTTATTTGTATTTTCTTGTGTTTTTGATAAAATAATTTTTAAAATAAAAAAGTAATAATAAATATAACTAATTTATATTATGAAAATTTAATAAAATATAAAATTTTTATTATATCTCATCTTTGTACAAATATATATATATATAATTTTTTTTTTTAAATGATCTTTATATTAAAACGGATAAGATAACGAAAAAAATTATTATCCGTATCCGATTAGTTAACGGAATGAAAATCATCAGATAGATCTGTTGTATGTAATGGGCACCTCTAATTGCTCAAAAACTGAAATTAAATTGCAATTGAAAGTAAATAGATGAGTTTAGAGAAATTTGACACGCGAGATGTTAACGGAGTTCGGCAAAACAAAGGCCTACGTCTCCGGGGCTTCGCAACCTTGAGTGATGCGCCTTTCTATTACCCAATACGAAAGGATTACAACTTGTGAACCGTTGAGCCCTTACACACCAAACGGGAAGTCAAACGGCCAACTCAAAGAGATGAGAACAAGGTCTCTTAGTTCAAGCTACTCAAGAAAAACACTCAATAGATCAATCTAACCTAATCTAAGTTGAGATTAGTGAAGTGGGTTTGAGGTTGTTTGAGGGATTTTGAAGTTTTAAGCTCTCACAACAATGGAGTAGGCTAAGCTCTCAGAAAATCGCTTTTGAATTAATTAGGGTCGGCTAAGATTAGTGGGGAAGAAACCCCACTGCTCTATTTATAGAGACAGCTCAAAACTGAGCAAATTGAGCTAAAACGTTACAACATTTCCCAAAAACGTTACAACGTTTTAGCTTATAATGCGATTTTAGGTTTACACTTTTCTGACAGCTCAGCTAACTCATCCAAAACGTTACATAACGTTTTGCTCTGTAAAATCTTGATCAAAAGAAGGAATTGTTTGAAGCTCAGATTTAATTAAAACGTTACAACGTTTTATATTTGACTTTAACATTGATACAGACAATCCTAAAACGTTATAACGTTTTGTAAAAACGTTGTAACGTTTTAGGTCGTCCAGAAAGCCTGTGCTCCAGCATTTTTACTATTCCTAAAACGTTACAACGTTTTATGAAAACGTTACACCGTTTTAGGTTATTTCTGAGTTTGATCAACCTTTTACTTCAGCGTTTTTGACAGGTTTAAAATGTTGCAACGTTTTATAAACGTTACCAACGTTTTATAAACGTTACCAACGTTTTCCCTCTGTAAAAACAGCCTCAAACTTACTTTACCAAGCTTTTGATTTTACAATTTATATTCTTAATAAAGGTCTTCATGATTTCTTCTGTCCAAACATATTACATCGCAATTCCAACTCTTCTTGAACCTACATAATCTTAAAATAGAAGAAATCGTAAAATTCAATAATTGTATGTTTTTGCAAATTAGTCAAATAGACGAAAATTTATTGTACGAACAACAAGATCTCTATCTGTATTTTCGGATACGATACGAATACGGATTGGACGGATTGGATAAACGAGTAAAAGGATGCCATTGACACCCTTACTATATATGTTGTGCGTACGCGTTTTATTTTGTTTTTGAGTGAAAATAGAGTTCGAAGCCCCTACTTTATTTTATTAAATGGGATGAAGTGTTACCAAGACTGGGGAATTTTTTTATAAACCATAAATAGAAAAACAATTTTTAGGGAACCGGCATGATTGTTTTTTTTTTTTGAAAAACCACAAAGACCGAGTGGAGCATTCGGTCTCCACTTTTTTTTTTCTCCAGACCGAATGCTCCACTCTGTCTCACTCTTTTTTCAACTTTTTTCAACTTTTCCATGGGCAAACGGTGTGGCATATGTTTTATGTATATGTATAGAGAGTGACTTGAAATTTTAAAATCCAAAAAGTCGATCCGAACCGTTCATCTTGTTTTCCATATTAATATGTGCTTGGAGACTAAATTTTATATTTTTCTGAAATTTTTTACTATTTATTAAGTCATTTTGAAAATTGTTGATCCAACGGTGGCTTAACAAAACAGTAAAATTAGCAGCCACCGTTGGATCAACAATTTTCAAAGTGGCTTAATAAATAGTAAAAAAATTCAGAAAAATGTAAAATTTGGTCTCCAAGCACATATTAATATGGAAAACAAGATGAACGGTTCGGATCGACTTTTTGGATTTTAAAATTTCAAGTCACTCTCTATACATATACATAAAAGGATTATTCGGATCTTATGTGGCCGAATCTGTGAAAAATTGAAAAAAATGGTGAGACCGAGTGGAGCATTCGGTCTGGAGAAAAAAAAAAGTGGAGACCGAATGCTCCACTCGGTCTTTGTGGTTTTTCAAAAAAAAAAAACAATCATGTTGGTTCCCTAAAAATTGTTTTTCTATTTATGGTTTATAAAATTGATCCCAAGACTGGTTGTGAATAAAGATGCACAAAACCGTAAAGAGAGTTTTGACTGCAATTGTCAGAAATTTTTTTTCAAAGAAATAGAAAAAAAAAAATACAATGAAATGAGAAGGCAACAAGATAAAGTGACAGTAAAAATTGAAAAAAGTGCTGCTCACAATCTATATCTTTTTTGTGTGAAACGGTTACAATGTAAAAATTTACACTAATTCAGGACAAAAAGAAAATTATTCCGGAACGTTCAGTTAGAAACACGTGTCAGCTGAAAAGAACATTAGTCCAGATTGATATGTTCTTTATCTCCGGAAAGATTTGGTGAGTCTACAGTGAGAAATGGATTATTTGGATTCGGTTCCGCGAGATCAAAAATTTGTAATTTAGAAAAATTTGTGATTTGAAAATAATTCGGAAAAAAATTGGTGAGTCTAAGTACAGTGACAAATGAATTATTCGGGTTCGGTTCGGTGAGGTCAAAAAATCGTAATTCGAGAATAATTTGGGTATAAGTCGGAAATAATTCGGAATTATCCGGACTAGAGTCCCTGCAAGATAGCAAAAAAAACCAAAAAAAAAAATTTTGGGAAAAAATCGCGAATAATTCATAAAATTTAGGAAAAGTTTGTAAAATTGGCAAATTATTCGGATTTAATTCGGTCAAAGTTTGGTCAACTGAATAATTCGACATTCAGTTCGACATCACCGAAAAATAAATTATTCGGGTATAATTCAGGTATAATATAAAAATCTTGTCACTATGAGTCTAAGTACGTTATAACTGAGAGGGTTTAGTCCATGTGAGTTAGTTGGATATTTATTACATGTTCAGGTGAAATCGAGTGTAGATCCGATAAGTACATTATTCTATTCTCTATGTACTGTTTAGTTCTGAGTTTGTGATCCTTGAGCTCAGTGAATTTTGAGATATTTATAAGTCAATAGATCGGTTTGGGTCTCGTACGGCCATCCGACTGGACTTTCCTCATAGGCCGGATTAGTCGGTTCGAGTCTCGTACGGACGACTCGAATCGATTGGAGGACATGTCTGCTTCTTGGGATTACTATCTGAGCTTAGTATTTTGCTTGTAATGGTTTTTATAAGGGTTTTTTTTAGTAATCGACCCCAAGTGATGTTTATGAGAATTAATACTTGAAATTTGCGTTTATGGTGAAAGAAAGTACTATTCCAAAATTTGCGTTTTATTAGAGGGAGGAACAACCGAACAAGAGTAAGAAAATTTCTGAAAAATTTCATGGGAGATGAACATAAACTGTTAATATTTTTTTAGAGGAAGGCGGAGAACAAGGATAAGAAAATTGTTAAAAAAAATTCGGAACAAAAGAGAGATGAACATAAGCCGTCAGTATTTTAGTATATTGCAAGAGGTGCTTGGTTGTGAATTGCGTTAAATTTGTTCATGACAATGTGACTGTCAGGGAAAATGAAACTAGTCCTCAAGGATGACTGAAATTAGGCATGAATCCATGGAGCTAGTTTTATGTTTCCGGTGGTGATATTCAATTATATTTTCTATCTGCTCAGAAAATTCAACAGCATCGATCACAATATGGTTTTAAATTGAAAAAAGCTCCTCATCAGAATTAAAAAAGCCCCAGTTCACTGTACCGTGTTGAGCACCTCTTGCAATATACTAAAATCTCGACAGCTCATGTTCATCTCTCAACTTATTTTATGGATAATATCTCAGCAATTTTCTTACTCTTATTCTCATATGTAATTTTTTTTAAAGAGCATGTTGATAACATTTATTTAATATTATATTGTGATTGTGTTGATTTTGAATTATAAATGTAACCATAATTCATTTAAAACATCAATAACCGCACACTATAAATGTATTTTAGAAAAAATATGTATGTAATTTCTGATGAATCTCTTTCATTTTTTTATAAACACGTAGAACGCGTATAATGGATATTATCTGACAATTTCGGTGATATTTGAGTCATAAATGTAACCAGAATTCATTAAGTGTATTAACCATGCAAGGTTCTAAATAGCCATTATAGCGGCATAGCGGGGTGACCAAAAAAAAAAGCTATTGCGAATAGCGTAGCTATAGCGGAAACTATCACACATAGCGATTTTCCCTTTTCAAACTTTATATTCTATATTTCTACTAATTATCAACATAATCAATATTAGAGAATTGATGTAATGATACCTCGCATATTTAGCCTATATTTGACTTGATTTCATACCAAATCCATGTTCCAAATTGTCAAAACCATGTGCATTTCATTGATATATTCTTAGAATTTGGTACTGCTGAGAGTTTGTTTGTTTTCTGCAGGATTGGAGCAAAATACACGAAGAAACGACGTTTTTGGACACCTTGGTACGGCCCTTACCAAACTTGGTACGGCCTGTACCAAACTTAGCCGTTTCAGCCTTCTTCCCACCTTGTACGGCCTGGCCGTACCAAATTGGTACGGGCCGTACATAGGTGCCGCCTAACAGAATTCAAATCTTGGCAGAGGCTATATATAGCGGGGGATCTCTCCATTTTCGGGGATTCCACTTCATTCCAGATTGAGAGCTCAGTGAAAGAGAGAAAGAGAGCAAAGGAGCAAGAAGAGAAGATCAAGGAAGAGGAAGAGGCGAGAATCGACGGATCTACACCTTCTCCATTCCCGATCTTCAATCTAGTTCTTTCATGACTTTCTCTATCTCTTTTCTTGTATATCTGGACAGATCCATGACTTGTGAGTAGTAGACTTTTGTTTCTAGGGTTTGTAGATGGATTTTCTTGATTTGTGTTGCTTTTCTTGATTTAGATCTTGTATGAACTCTTGTGATTGATTTGATTGTGAATTTGCTTGTCTTGATTGCTTTGTGTTTCTGTGATTGCATGTGGTGTGCCTATAGTGGTAGATCAACCCTAACAAGGTCATGTGACCATTGCCTTCTCTCAACCAAACCAATCCCTTTAGGTAGACTTGATCGAATTGAAGCCGAAAGGTTGAATTCTCCTCTAATCGACAGATTAGAGGTTACCTTAGATCTCCAATCAATCAACTAGAGGATCTGGACCAAAACACGAGAGTTGAGGTTTAGAAACCCTAGAAGGTGAAGAATTGAATCCAAAACTTAGATCTTGAACCAACAAACGAGAGTTGAGGTTTAGGAACCTTAGGTATGGTCAATTGAACCTTTATCAAGAGTTTAATACGAGGTACCAGCAAGAAATGCATCAACTCGAACTTGTAAGCTCTGTTCTGGTAAACCAGTACGGCCCTTACAAGAGTGGTGCGGCCTACCCGTACCAAGCCCCATACGGCTTGGTCATACCAGGTTGGTGCGGCCTGGCCGTACCAACTTGGTAAGGGCCGTACCACTAGAGGCAAATCAGAGATGAAGTCTGAAACCCTTGAAACACCTTTTATCCCAAATCAAAACACAGTTTATACCTTTTCTTGCACATTTACTATTCTATATCATTGTGTGATTGCTTGAGTTGATTCCTTAGGAAAATTAAACACCAAAACCCCTTTTTCTCACTTCTAGTCTTTAGTCGAGATAAGTAAATATCTAGATAAAGGAACCGTCCCTGTGGATCGATACCCGATTATACTCCTCGATAGGGTTGTACACTTGCAACCCTAATCGGAAGGTGTAACCGCGGTTTTAAAAGGTACGCCCCCAAGCGTACCGAAACTTGCGTTGCGCTTTTACGCCGATCAAGTTTTTGGCGCCGTTGCCGGGGACGGCTATCATTCTCTGGATTTTTGCTTATCTTAGCTAATCTAGATTTTAACTTGTATCTTTTCCTTTACGCTACTCTTTCTTATTACTAAAAAAAAAAACTGGCTCTCGAACAACCTCCTGCAGGAAAGTTCAGATTGAAATACCAACTGAGGAGCAGAGGGCCACTCTTTGACGACACTCCTCCAGACGACACTGTCCCTGCCCAGACCTCTCTCGACGCGACTCGAGTCACATCAGACGCGACCCGCATTGAAGAAAAGATGTCCGAACATCCGAGCAGAGAGGACAGGCGTGAGCGAGAGGAGGACAAAGACAGAGAAGCAGAGCTGACCGATCAGTCTGACCACGAGATGGATGATTTCATGCCCCGAACCTTGAGAGAGTTCAATGTGCCAAGGGCTGAAGATGTGAGAGGTGCAATCCGGCTGCCGCGCATTCCAGGACAACAACCTAACTTCAATCCAGGGGTTGTCAACATGGTGCAGCAGAACACCTTCCATGGACTCGATCACGAGGACCCGCACTCCCATCTCCAGACTTTCCTCGAGTGCATCACGACCATCAAGACCAACGGTGAGAATTCTGATTACACCAAGCTTGCTCTATTTCCTTTCACTTTTAGGGACAAAGCAAAGAAATGGTTGGGATCTTTACCCAGGGACTCGGTTTTGACTTGGAGGGAACTGTCCAAATTGTTTTTGACCAGATTTTTCCCTCATAAACGAACTGCCAAGGTAAGACATGACCTGACCAGCTTTAACCAAATTTTTGATGAACCCCTGAATGAGGCATGGGAAAGGTTTAGAGAATTGCAATACTCTTGTCCACACCACGGTATACCAGACTGGCTCTTGATCCAAACGTTTTACGACGGCTTGAACGAGAGCACTCGTGCTTACGTCGACGCTGTTGCGGGAGGCGCGCTGATGTCAAGGGAGCCTTTAGAGGCTATGAACTTGATAGACAGCATGGCGCAGAACCAGCAGTGGTCCGGCCGCGAAAACTCACGACGAAGAGGAGGCCAAGGAGGTAACCAAGGAGGTGGCAAGTACGAGGTGGATCACATCACTGCTCTCACCGCCAAGATGGACGTCATGCAGAGAGCGATGGACAAGCTCAGCGTCAAGGCAGTCGAACAGCAACCTCAAGTCTGCGTCATGTGCGGAGATGAGAGGCACGCTTACGAGCAATGCCCGCTGGCGCAACAAGACGAGGAAAGCGAGCAGGTCAACTCTCTCAACAGCGAACCTTCTTTCTTCCCGAGACCTCCTTTCAGCCGGTCTTATTCCAAAGATCCGGTTGAGCAGCAGCATTGGAGGTCGAACCAGAACAACCCTGCACCGTTCAACAACTCTTCTTCCAGACCGCCCTTCAACAACTTTCAGAGACCATCCTTCAACAACAACACATGGAACAATCGAGCGAACAACAACTGGAACAACCCCCCTCCCAACAACAATAACTGGGGCAACCCATCTTCGAGCAACAGCAACAACAACGGCAACAGGAACTTCTACCAGAACGCTTCCTTTTCCAATCAAGGCAACCGAGCAGCTCCATCTGATCCCCCAAAATCACATGCGCCTACCGGAGTGAATGATTTCACCCATGAGCAGGGCAAGATGAATCAAATGATGTGGGAGCAGATGCAAAGCATGACGACTCAGATGGCTGCCCAAAGCAAGTTGTTGGAGCAGCTGAGCCAGATGGTCACCTCAAGCCAACCTCAACCTGGGAAGCTTCCAGCTCAACCAGAACCCAACCCGAGAGGAGAGGCTAAGGCGATTACTCTGAGAAGTGGAACCCACTACGATGAACCACCACTGCCAAGTGACATCGCGGCTGATCCGGCACCTGACGCGACCCTGACCCCCGTGCATACTCCGGCAAGCGAGGTAAATCCAAGACGAACTGATCCCATTCCACCTCAAGCGAGTACGGATTGTACCAGCTCAGCGGAGCCTGTGCAACCTTCATCTGAAGCGTCAGGAAGTCAGAAGAAGAAAGGAAACGAGAAACCACCCCCGTACCGGCCACCCGTTCCTTTCCCCCAGAGATTAGCCGAGACCAGATTGAACGAACAATTCGCCAACTTTGCAAACGTCATCAAGCAGCTGCACATCACCATTCCTTTCACCGACGCTCTGACTCAAATGCCCACCTACGCCAAGTTTTTGAAAGACATTTTATCCAACAAGCGAAGCTTAGAGGGGCACGAGACAGTCAAGCTGACGGAGCAGTGCAGCGCAATTCTGAAGAGCGAGCTACCCCCCAAACTGGACGACCCTGGAAAGTTCTCCATTCCATGCACCATTGGGAAGGCCAAAATCAAGAAAGCTCTATGTGATCTTGGAGCGAGCGTGAGTCTCATGCCACGCACCATCTATGAGCGCATTGGAGTGGGGGAGCTCAAGCCCACAAGGATGACGTTGCAATTGGCGGACTCTTCAGTGCGACTCCCACTTGGCATAGTGGAGGATCTGCCAGTCCAAGTCGGGAAGTATTTTGTACCCGTCGATTTCGTAGTCATGGAGATGGAAGAAGACAAGGAAGTCCCCATCATTCTGGGACGACCTTTCCTAAGAACAGCTGGCGCGATAATCGACGTGAGACAAGGAACCCTGACTCTGAACTTTGGCGGGGAGAAGGTGAAATTTCAAATTGAACGTGCCATGAAGTATCCGTCATAATCTGAGACATGTTTCCGGGTTGATGGGATAGAAGAGCTCTTAGCTGATCTAGCTGAGGACTACTTTCTTGACCAAGTCAACAACTCGCTGCGCCATCACTCTGAATTCTTATCCCAGCTGCCAAGCGAAGCAAGCGAGTCAATCTGTGCAGCAGATGTGATTCCTGAAGATCTGGAGGATCTCCGATGCAAGTTGGATGGATCACACGAGGACCGTACGACACACCCTGAGACGAGTGGCGGAGCAGAGCTTGACAAGGCTGACGTCTTGACGTTGCACGAGTCAGATCACCCCGACACGGCTTGTGTCAACGATCAGCCTAAGCGCCCAACACCCGAACTCAAACCTCTCCCAGCTAATCTCAGATACGAGTTCCTCGACCCAGATAAAGCTTGTCCTGTGATTGTCAACGCGAGTTTAAACCCCGATCAAACTGCCAGACTTCTGGAGAAGCTGAAGCTTCACAAGGGCGCCATCGGGTACTCAATCAAGGACTTGAAAGGGATCAACCCAGCAATCTGCTCACACCGGATCCTGCTCGAGGATGATCACAAGCCGTCTGTGGAGCACCAGCGGCGACTCAACCCCAATCTAAAGGAGGTGTTGAAAAAGGAGATCCTCAAGCTCCTAGATGCAGGCATCATCTACCCCATCTCTGATAGCAAGTGGGTGAGTCCCATCCATGTGGTGCCCAAGAAGGGTGGCACAACAGTGGTGAGAAATGAGAAGAACGAGCTGGTCCAGACTCGTGTGGTATCTGGGTACCGCATGTGTATCGACTACAGGAAGCTCAATGCTGCCACGCGCAAAGATCATTTCCCACTGCCATTTGTCGACCAACTTCTTGAGAGGCTGGCCAATCATTCTCATTTTTGCTATCTTGACGGGTACTCAGGATTCTTCCAGATCCCCATTCACCCGAACGACCAAGACAAGACCACTTTCACATGCCCCTACGGTACGTTCGCGTACCGTAGGATGCCATTCGGTCTGTGCAATGCACCTGCCACCTTCCAGAGAGCCATGATGGCTATCTTCTCGGATTTCATCGAGAATGAGGTTGAGGTCTTCATGGACGACTTCTCTGTCTATGGAGCCAGCTTTGACTCATGTCTAACCAACCTTTGCAAAATCCTGGAGAAGTGTGAAGAGGTCAACCTGATCCTAAACTGGGAGAAATGTCACTTCATGGTCCAAGAAGGAGTTGTCCTTGGACATGTGGTGACATCCAAAGGAATTGAGGTTGATAAAGCCAAGGTGGAGGTGATCGAGAAGCTGGAGATCCCAACAAATGTCAAAGCAGTCCGAAGCTTTCTGGGACACGCTGGCTTCTACCGCCGATTCATCAAGGACTTCTCAAAGATCGCAAAACCGTTGACCAATTTGCTCATCAAGGACTCTGATTTTGTCTTCTCAGAGGATTGTGTCGACTCGTTTCATCGATTGAAAGGAGCCCTTGTCTCAGCACCCATCTTGCAGCCACCAGACTGGTCCTTGCCATTCGAGCTGATGTGTGACGCGAGCGATTATGCTGTGGGAGCAGTTCTCGGGCAGAGAAAGGAGAACAAGCCATGTGCTATCTACTATGCTAGCAAGGTGCTAGATCCTGCCCAGATGAACTACACGACGACCGAGAAAGAACTTCTGGCTGTTGTGTTCGCTCTCGACAAGTTCAGATCCTACTTGGTTGGTTCCAAGATAGTGATCTACACAGACCATGCCGCGCTCAGGTATCTGGTGAGCAAGCAGGATGCCAAACCTCGCCTGATCAGGTGGATCCTCCTCCTGCAAGAGTTTGATATTGAAATCAGGGACAAAAAGGGAGTCGACAACACTGTGGCTGACCATCTATCCCGGCTTCGCTGGAAAGATGAGGACTCTGCTAACCTGCCAATCAATGACTCATTCCCTGATGATCAATTCCATTCGATCTCTGCCATGGAGGAGATAAACTCGGTCGGTACATAGATGCACACGACCCATGCTGTGCAAGATCGGACATTCCACGCCGCGGACCAAGTAAACACCAAATCTGTGCCCTGGTATGCGGACATTGCGAACTATCTAGCTTCAGGAGTACTCCCTCCTACCATGTCCTACCAGCAGAAGAAGAAGCTTCGATCGGATGCCAAGTTTTACTTCTGGGATGACCCCTTCCTATTCAAAACTGGCGTTGATGGCATCTACAGACGTTGTGTGCCATACGACGAGACGCGCTCCATTCTCGAGCACTGCCATTCCTCATCATACGGGGGACACGCTTCATTCTCCAAGACTGCTTCAAAGGTCCTACAATCCGGCTTCTTCTGGACTACCCTTTTCAGAGACGCTAGGTCCTTCGTTGCAGGTTGTGACAAATGTCAGCGCACCGGGAACATCACCAAGAGGAATGAGATGCCTCTCCACTCTATTCTTGAGGTAGACATCTTCGATGTCTGGGGCATTGACTTCATGGGACCGTTTCCACCCTCTTGTGGGAACGAATACATCCTGGTGGCAGTTGACTACGTCTCCAAGTGGGTGGAGGCAGTGGCATGCAAGAATGCGGACTCCAATGCAGTGAAAAGACTGTTCACTGACATCATCTTCCCTCGCTTTGGAGTCCCGAGAGCCGTCATCAGTGATGGTGGCAAACACTTCATCAACCGCCAGTTCGACAATCTTCTCAGTCGTCACGGAGTAACTCACAAGGTGACCACTTCCTACCATCCTCAAGCCAACGGTCAGGCTGAGATTTCCAACAGGGAGATCAAGTCTATCTTGGAAAAGACAGTTGCAAAAACGAGGAAGGATTGGTCGCTTAAGCTGAGTGACGCACTGTGGGCCTACCGTACAGCCTTTAAAACGCCAATTGGGATGAGCCCTTTCAAACTGGTGTACGGAAAGTCCTGCCACTTGCCCGTGGAAATCGAGCACAAAGCATACTGGGCCACGCGGGCCATCAACATGGACTTGCTTCCAGCTGGAGAGAAACGCATCCTTGACTTGCACGAGTTGGAGGAGATGCGCCTGAATTCTTATGAAAATGCGAGAATTTACAAGGAAAGGACCAAACAGATTCATGACAAGCGCATCACACCTCGTGAATTCAGTGCTGGAAATCTGGTCCTTCTGTTTAATTCTCGACTGAGGCTCTTTCCAGGGAAGCTGAAGTCCAGGTGGTCTGGTCCATTTCGGGTAAGAACAGTGTTCCCATATGGCGCCGTGGAACTTGAGAGCAAGGAAGGGCAGACTTTCACAGTCAATGGTCAGCGTCTCAAGCACTACATTGCTGATCATCCCCATGAAATGCGCGTCAACTTGGATCTCTCTGATCCCGCCCGAGTTGAAGCATAACAGAGAGATGGTCGAGCTCAAGACCTAAAACAAGCGCTCCTTGGGAGGCAGCCCAAGCCTATTTGTGTATCTTAGGAACAATTAGACATGCATTCATGTTTTCTTTTTCTGCATCCTGAGCGAGATTGAGAAGTCTTCACGGGCAATAAAGAACAGCAACCTTCCCTGGTACGGCTAGGCCGCACCAACTTGGCACGGTTAGGCCGTATCTAGGGTTGACACGGCTCCAGAAAGGTAGGTACGGCCCGTACCAAATTGGTCCGGCCAGGCCGTACCTAGGTCTGGGCGGCGCAGAAGCGCATTAACTGCCGCCCTTTCCTTTTTTAAACCCCCCCCCCGCACCTCTTCTTCTCCCTCTCTTCCCCAGCCGTGCCTCCACTCTCCCTCAGCCGTTTCTCTCCCTCTCTCCCTCAATCTCCTTCCCTCTCCCTCTCTCTGCCGCGCAACCCCACTCCTTTCTCACCGCCTTCTTCTTCTGCCATCTCCGTTTCCCTCGTACGGCCCCGCACCAAGTACAGCCCCGTACCGGCGTAGGCCGCACCTCCTCTTTCTTCGGGTAAGTGGTTTTCACTTCTCTTTTCCCTTTTCTTCCTTCCCTTTTTCATTTTCGTCTTCTTCTTCCCTTCCATTAGCGATTCTGCCATTTTCCTGCAAACCCTAACCCTGGTACGGCCTACCCGTACCAGGCTGTACGGCCCATACCAGCACCAGCACAGGTACCAGACCTTGTACCAGTGCTTACTTGTTTCATTTGAATTGACCAAATTTTTGTGTTCTGTACCTGGTTTGAGCTTTCTGAGCACTGATATTACCAATTTGGTGTTGGTACCAGTTTGTACGGCCTGTACCAAGTCCTGTACGGCCTGTACCAGGTTCTAACCTTACCAGCACAAGTTCCAAGTCCGGTACGGCCTGTACAACGTCCTGTACGGCCTACCCGTACCACTTTGTGCGGCCTACCCGTACTTGACTGGTACGGCCTACCCGTACCAGACTTGTACACCCCACCCGTACCAGTCCAGACCGGCCTTCATCTGCTTAGGTCTTGTGTGAGACGTACATGTCCGACCCGAACACAGAACGCCAACGCAAGTACGCTCAACAGCAACGCCAAGAGCGTCTTCGCGAGATGCGTCGGCAACTCTCGCACACCCCCACTCCTTCCGGGTCTGATTCTGAGTCCTCCGTCCCCTCCGCTTCTGGCCCCACGTCATCTCGTCTCTCCGGCCGGAGTAGCTCCAGGAGTGCATCGCAGTCCCGGGATGGAGGAGAGTCCTCGTCTAGGAGTGCCTCTCAGGCCGGTTCTGGAGGTGGGCACGAGAGCCCATCCTACCAGTCTTCTGGTACACCCTCCAGTGACCACGCCTCCGACTCCTACGGCACTGATGAGGGTGTCTCTGACTCCACCCAGCGCGCAGCGCAGTTCCACCAGACCCTCCGTCAGAGAAAGTTCGCCAATACGAGGATCGTAGACTTCTCGGCCCTCCAGACTCTGGGACTTGACCAGGAGTTCCTACGTCTCACTGGTCGGATTGGGATATCCTCTTCCTTCTGGAGCATCGCCCAGAGAGGATACTCGGGTCTCACCCTTGAGTTCCTCTCCTCTCTGGAGCTTCGATATAACAAGAAGGATATTCCATACATCAAGTTCCGCCTTCGTCAGGAGATTCACCGTGTTTGGCTCTCCCAGTTGCGCGAGTGGTTTGGTTTTGCACCAAACCCGACGACGGACTCCCTCTCATTCGCTGACGATCTGGATCGCAACCACTTCTGGGAGTTGATCTCTGGCAGGAGAGCGGGCTCTGCATTCAATCCGGAGTTCAAGCAGCTGAATGTCCCACATCCCGTCCTCCGCTGTATACTGCGGATCCTCGGCGGCACCTTCTTTGCACGTGGTGAGACGATGACCCGTGCTAATGTCGAGGATCTGCAGTTGCTGGATCATATGCTGCGCCCTGACGACGCACTCGAGCGGCCCGATCTGATGCTCGCGATGATCCACCACTGGCTCGGCCTCCAGCGCGCCACCAAGGTTGGTGGCATTGTCTCTATCTCCGCCTACGTCACGCTCATTGCTGAGCGACTGGGTGTCCAGATCATCGGAGATGAGGAGTGCAAGGGCCCCCGCCATTTAAAAGCATCTCAAAATAAGAAGTTCAATCGACCAATTGGTGGAGTGAATTACGGTTTATAAAGAAATGTCCAAACTACAACTAAAATGATTCTAGAAATTCTTAACCATAGCAGATTCACGTAAGTTTTCACAATTAGATTTGCAACAGCATTTAGATTTAGTTGTCTAGCTTCGAATCCAAGTTTGAATCTTTTTGCTTGAGGACAAGCAAAGGTTTAGCTTGGGGGAATTTGATACCTCGCATATTTAGCCTATATTTGACTTGATTTCATACCAAATCCATGTTCCAAATTGTCAAAACCATGTGCATTTCATTGATATATTCTTAGAATTTGGTACTGCTGAGAGTTTGTTTGTTTTCTGCAGGATTGGAGCAAAATACACGAAGAAACGACGTTTTTGGACACCTTGGTACGGCCCTTACCAAACTTGGTACGGCCTGTACCAAACTTAGCCGTTTCAGCCTTCTTCCCACCTTGTACGGCCTGGCCGTACCAAATTGGTACGGGCCGTACATAGGTGCCGCCTAACAGAATTCAAATCTTGGCAGAGGCTATATATAGCGGGGGATCTCTCCATTTTCGGGGATTCCACTTCATTCCAGATTGAGAGCTCAGTGAAAGAGAGAAAGAGAGCAAAGGAGCAAGAAGAGAAGATCAAGGAAGAGGAAGAGGCGAGAATCGACGGATCTACACCTTCTCCATTCCCGATCTTCAATCTAGTTCTTTCATGACTTTCTCTATCTCTTTTCTTGTATATCTGGACAGATCCATGACTTGTGAGTAGTAGACTTTTGTTTCTAGGGTTTGTAGATGGATTTTCTTGATTTGTGTTGCTTTTCTTGATTTAGATCTTGTATGAACTCTTGTGATTGATTTGATTGTGAATTTGCTTGTCTTGATTGCTTTGTGTTTCTGTGATTGCATGTGGTGTGCCTATAGTGGTAGATCAACCCTAACAAGGTCATGTGACCATTGCCTTCTCTCAACCAAACCAATCCCTTTAGGTAGACTTGATCGAATTGAAGCCGAAAGGTTGAATTCTCCTCTAATCGACAGATTAGAGGTTACCTTAGATCTCCAATCAATCAACTAGAGGATCTGGACCAAAACACGAGAGTTGAGGTTTAGAAACCCTAGAAGGTGAAGAATTGAATCCAAAACTTAGATCTTGAACCAACAAACGAGAGTTGAGGTTTAGGAACCTTAGGTATGGTCAATTGAACCTTTATCAAGAGTTTAATACGAGGTACCAGCAAGAAATGCATCAACTCGAACTTGTAAGCTCTGTTCTGGTAAACCAGTACGGCCCTTACAAGAGTGGTGCGGCCTACCCGTACCAAGCCCCATACGGCTTGGTCATACCAGGTTGGTGCGGCCTGGCCGTACCAACTTGGTAAGGGCCGTACCACTAGAGGCAAATCAGAGATGAAGTCTGAAACCCTTGAAACACCTTTTATCCCAAATCAAAACACAGTTTATACCTTTTCTTGCACATTTACTATTCTATATCATTGTGTGATTGCTTGAGTTGATTCCTTAGGAAAATTAAACACCAAAACCCCTTTTTCTCACTTCTAGTCTTTAGTCGAGATAAGTAAATATCTAGATAAAGGAACCGTCCCTGTGGATCGATACCCGATTATACTCCTCGATAGGGTTGTACACTTGCAACCCTAATCGGAAGGTGTAACCGCGGTTTTAAAAGGTACGCCCCCAAGCGTACCGAAACTTGCGTTGCGCTTTTACGCCGATCATGTAACAACTAAATGACAACTAATTTAAGTCTATACTTTTTATCAATTACGCAAATAAGAAGGAAAAAAAATCTAAAAAGTAACATTATTTAATAGTTTATACTTCATGGTATTACATATTATAATAGACAAAGAGCAATTAATTTTATAAAGTAAATGAAGTCAATATACATATTTAAACATTTTATAACTATAATAATTGTTCACACAAAAGTATGCACAAAGTTTCAGTACAGCAAGCTGTACCTGTTACATTCCGAAATTTTAAAACTTGATTAAAATTGATAAATCGATCAATTTTGCTTAAATAAAAAGTTTAATTAACTTAACAATCGTTCAGAAATTTTCTGACCGACTAAAACGAAACTAAAATTTCGTAATATAAATAATGTATGAAATTATGTATAATAAAATTTAGAGATTTAGAAATAAAATAAAATATAACAATACGAATTATTTGTACACATAAATTATGAAATTTATAAATCTTGTTTATTAATGAATTATAGAAGTTTAATTAAATAAATATATATATATAAAGATGTACAATTAATACCGAATGATTTGAATATTAGAATAGAGAAATAAAAGTACAAAATATTCACACGAAATTAATCGCAAAATATTATGAAACTTCGATTCGAATTTATAAAAGAAACATACCATAAATCAATTAAATGGAACTATATTGAAAATTCATATAATTGTGAACCCTTGGATCTAATCTAGCACCAATCTCAAAGCAACCCAAATAAACCTCTCCCCACTCTCTTTCCTCTCTTTCCCTTTCTGTTGGCGACACCCACAACAGACCCCTTCTCTGTTACGCCAAAGAAGAGAAGAAAGAGAGGGGCTCCGCCCCTCCGCCCCCTCCCGTCGCCGGCGAACCCCACCGGACCCATCTCTGATCTCTCCTCTCCTCCTCTCCGCCCATGAGAGCCACAGCCGCCCCCTCTCTCTCTCGGTTTCTGCCTCTCCTTCCCTCCCTTGAAATCCTAGGAACTAGGGTTTAGGCTCGGTGCTGTCTCGGTGCTCGATTGGTGCTATCTTGGGGTGCTATGGTGATTCCTAGTACTCGAGCGAGGTGGCCGCAAGGCGGGACGAAACCCTCGGAACCGGTCGATCTCTTTTGACATTTTCTATTTCGGGTAATTTCCCAAAATAAATTCTAAACCTCTTGATTGGTGTCTGGATGAACCGATTAATGTCGTAGGATGTGAAATTTCTAGTTTTTGAGTACGGGTTGTTGATTTTCCCGACTCGATCGAATTGCTCGAATAAATTAAGTATAAGGGGTTATATTGCAAAATGGTTTTATTAATGGTTGGAAATTGTAAAATATATACCACAGTGATGTGTATGAATTAAAGGGAATTGTAGTTATGATTTTGTAAAGGGAATTAAAATTAATTACACCTTTGCTCTGGTTGTTGATTTTCCCGGTAAATGGTGCTGATTTTGTGTGTGTACCAGTCCTTGACTTGACATGGACCCAAAAATATAAATAAATTAAATTGAAGGTTGTTTTGTGCAAAATACAAGCCTTGGGAATTTTTATAAAAATAAGGGGTATGAATTGTAAAATATAAGGCTTTATGTAGAGTAGTATAAATTAATAGCCTAAATGTGAAAATGTGAGGTTTTGAATTAATGACCGGCCTACGCATTAGAAATGTTATAAATGGACTTGGAGTAAATTGTGAATTGTAAATTAGCGGCTTAAACCCTTGCTAAATTATGGGCTTTTAATTAAATTGAATTGAATTAAAATGATTATAAATGAGCCAAAAAGGTATAAAAGAATTGACGAATTAAAATACGGCTTTCGGAATTTAAGTTTGAGAATGTAACCGAACTAAACCAAGTAATCGTATAATATAGGTGTAGGCTCAGTCGAGCCAGATATCGCGAGGTAATTCGAGACGCCCGATCCGTAATTAAGCGGTACGCTCGTCATAATAAGGTGCGGGATTCTTGGACTTGTTTGATACTTTATTTTCAGGAATTAAACTGTTTATTCGTTTGTCATGTTGAATGATTAATTATTGCATATTTTGGAATTCATGTTGTAGATTGATTCTTGCATAACTGAGAATGATTTGAATTGTTTGGTTAAGATTACTTGGCATGTTGGTATGGTTATTATTTGATTAGTTCTATTAATTCTTCTTGATGTGAATGAATCCGCCAGGCCGACCTGTTTAGGTGGCTGGATAAGGTAACGGTGACCTATCCGTTGACCTGTGTTTATGAATTTGCCAGGCCGACCTGTTTAGGTGGCTGGATAGGGTGACGCTGCTGACTTATGCGTTTGACCTGTTAGAATTTGCCAGACCGACCTGTTTAGGTGGCTGGATAGGGTGACGCTGCTGACTTATGCGTTTGACCTGTTAGAATTTTCCAGACCGACCTGTTTAGGTGGCTGGATAGGGTGACGCTGCTGACTTATGCGTTTGACCTGTTATGATTTTGCGAGACTGACCTATATGTGTGGCTTTGATATATATTTGCTTGAGATTTAGCAAAGTTGACCTGTATAGGTAACTTTGATTCCGTGTGTTTGCATTTGTGTCAAGTTGACCTGTATTGGTGACTTGTAAACCGGACCTTAGGAAATGGTTAAGCCAAACAGCAATTGCAGATGGGTGTCTGATAAAGGGTCCAGCGGTTGGCCATCTGTAGGCGTCTGTAACCCTACAGATGTGGGTTTGATAACGGTTCAGCTCGAGAGAACATCTGTAATTGCTACAAGCCCAATTGAACTGAGTTAGGAATCGAGTTAAGCCAAAATATATGTTGTGTGTTGAAAACCATCTTGGAAATTCCGTAAACTGTGTTTCAGGTTGATTAACTGTTGTCGAGTAGTGGCATTCTGTTATTTATGTTTCTTATATAACTGTTTGCATTGTTATTGTTTGAGTTTCATTGTTGAATATAGAGTTTGATTGCAAGTCCAATAATTCATATGTGGCAAATTCGCACTGAGGATTTATTCTCACCCCCACCCTCCCGATTATTTTCAGGTTATTTTATGCGGACGCAGCGAGTGAGGATATTGGTAATGCATATAAAAGATCCACTGCCTTGCGTGTATATGTGACGCCTGATTTATACACGCGGCAGGCTGTCAGACCCGGTGGATTTGTGGTGTGACAGTACCTTTTAACCTTGATTACACTTTCGACTCAGATTGCAAGTGTACAATCCTAATCGCGTAGTATTATCAGGTATCGATCCACAGGGACGGTTGAAACTTAACTGGACTTTACTTAAATTAAATAAACTCTAGAAGTTGCAAATGTGATTTTGGTGTTTTAAAAAGATAAATAATGATATTCAAAACAATAAATATTTTTGGGGTTTTGTTTAATAAGAATAAAAAGGCATTTCCAGGGTTCAGATTTCATTTCTGTTCAGCCCCGAGGCATACGGCCCGTAGGGGACCCCGAGTTGATGTTGCAGCTACTGTTTTTTGCGTTGATACTAATGTTTAGGGTTTCTATCGACCAGATCTAGATACCTAACCTCAACTTTTGCATTTTGGCCTAGTACCCGATTACCGGACTCAAATACTTCCCTCTTAGATGCGTTAAACCTCAACTTTCGCATTTTGGCCTAATTTATCCAAGTTACTTGTTGGTTTACTAAAAGTATCCAAGGACTTCGCCTCAAGGAAAGTTTCACCTTTCGGGTACTCCTTGGTTTCACCCTACTTCATATACTTTATTCGGTTGGATTAAATGTCATAGACTTGGCTCCTAACACTTAGATGTGCGCATTCATCTAACGGGATGACTAATCAATTCAAGCAACCACAAATAAAGCAATCAAAATACTACACAACAAGGTAAAAGCAAAGCATTCAACACAAAATCCAAGTAGCATGCAAACAAAACCAAACTATAAACTACATCTTAGCCCTAGAAACTAAAAGAAAAGAAAGCAAATAAAACAAGTAAAGATAATGATAAGGGAGCTCATGGCAAAGCTCGAGGAACGAAGAAGATCCGTCGCAAAACTCTCGTTTTTCTCCTCTCTACTTGTTCTCCAAGCCAAGCCCTCGCTCCCAAACCCTAGGTTGATCTCCCATGATGAGGAATGATCTCTCCCCTTTCCTGCTGTGGAATATCTCCTTTTAATGCCCAGATCACGTCCCAAGAGGCTTCCTTTTCGGCCTCCTTAAATTATGCTCATTTCAGATTCCGGCTGGATTTTTCGAATTAGCGTCCTACGGCCCGTAGGGGACCCCGTACGGGCCGTATGCCTGTGCTTTGTCTTGGAGACTTTGTGCCTCTGTTGTGAAACCCTTCTGTGTGGTTGGGCAGATCTTGTACGGCCCGTAGGGAATGTCATACGGGCCGTATGAAAAATTGTCAGATCCAGTTTTTCGCCCTTTTTCCTGCAAAATACCAAACAAAGCATAGCAGTACCACATTTCATCGAAATATAAGTAAAAAGTCCACTTTTATAGGCTCTAAAACACAGGTTTTAGTGTAAATCAGGGCTGTAATTTAGATATAATATGGAGATATCAATAATAATCAAAATCAGCTTTCAATTGAAACGAACGATAATAATTTTACAAATGAATACTATAAAAAGAGTAATCAAAATGAAGAATTAGTATTTGAATATTTCTCGATATAGAATGATAGAATAAATCACAAATAAAAATAGAAGCATATAGTTTGGTTTAGTATACTTATCGTAGAAGACCATGTAACATTAGAAATAAGAATAGAAGTACAGAAGTCCATATAAATTGCAAAAAAAACCATGTAGCATAGCGGTAGCTATAGTGGGTCTCATATAGCGGTAATAGCAGTCAGCTATTATAGCTATAGCGGTCGTAGCTGAGTTAGCGCAATTTTATCTCATATCTTAGTGTTTATGGTCCGGAAAAGCTATAGTGCCGCTATAGCTAGCTATTTAGAACCCTGGTATTAACAAACACAAACATTAAATTGTAAATGCATTTTAGAAGAATTAAATGCGTAATTTCTGATGTATCTCATGAATTTTTGAAAATAAATAAATAGAGAAGTTTGTATTGGAGTTGGACATAGATTGGATATAATTTGGCTAATTTTGGTGATATTTGAATCATAAATGACACCATAATTAATTGAAAACACCCACAAACACACATTATACAATTAATGTAAATACATTTTAGAAAAAAATGTGTAATTCTTGATGTATTTCTTTGGTATTTGAACAAATAATCAGATAATATGTGATGATTTCAGTTATCTAGCTTTGAAATACAAATGCAACCATAACTTATTATAAACATTAACAAACACATTTAATATTTACTTTAAATGAATTTTAGAAAAATTGTTCATAATTTTTAATGCATCTCTTTGTTTATTAAAAAATAATAAATTTAGAATTATTAATGTATGGTTCGGCCTTTGTCTCGAGGTCACGCCTCGGCCTTGCATCCAGGGGTGGATCTACTGTAGCACAGGGGGGGTCAGCTGCCCCCCACTGGATTTTCAAAAATAGTGCTAAAAATCTGCTTTTCGGACCTTTGCCCCTCCCTGGAATTCAAATTGCCCCCTTGTAGCCCATTTTGGAATTCTAATAGACAGAACGGAGCCCATATAAACTCTGAGCGAAACAAATTAGCGGAGCCCAAATAGGCGCTGATCCCAAATAGCGAAAATTAGTTGAACCAAAATGTTTTTATTTTTATTTATTTTTAATTCAAAGGCAGAGGCTGCCAAGTTGAACCAAAATGTTGATTTCAAATTTCCTATAAATGTTGAATTGTTGATTTTTTCCAAGTAATTTAGGATTTTTATTATATTGTTGGTTTTTTTTGTTATGTTGAATTATACCCGATAAGCTATTGGGTTTGAACTCGATAAGCTATTTGCATCCGATTATTGTCCCGCCCTGACAAAAATCCTGCGTCCGCCCCTGCTTGCATCCATACAGCTGATCTCTCAAGTCTCAACCCTTCAGTTGTTAACTATAGTTAGAATGTAATCGTAGTTACGTCACAGTTAGCTACTCGCAGACAAGAATAAAAAACTGAAATGCGACAAAACAGATAAATTACGGGCGAAGAAGAAACCAAAAGCTGTTTCCTGATATGGAGGGCATGGTGGTTTCATAGGCGATCGATCTAAAACCTGAATTCGCATCCTCTGAGACATCTTAAAATTTGAGTGTTTTTTCCTGAAAAACCTCAACCGTCATATACGTTCTGCACAAATCTTGAAGTATAAATAATACTGGCCCGGCTCAGCGCTTCCTCAGAATAGACATCTTACAGTGATTTTGTTCGTCTAAAAAAAAATAGTAAATATTTTTTAAAAATTATAAAATTTGACCTACAAGCATATTTTAATATGGATATCATGTTGAGCAGTTCGGATAGACAGTTTAAATTTTGAAAACGAAGATATAAAATATGAGGTATGATGAGATATTGAAAGTTTGGAATCCTCCTCTACTTAAAACATACTTGCAGATGAAATTTTATAATTTTTTTTTATTATTTTTTAAGATAGGTACAAAATTAGTGTTTTTGAATTGTCCAAAAACAGTGATTTTATATATATCTTAAAAAATAATAAACAAATTATAAAAATTATAAAATTTCATCACCTGCATATTTTAGTATGGATATGTTGGGCAGTCCGAATCGATAGTTTGAATTTTGAAAACAAAAATATAAAATATGAGACTTTATGAGGCATGAAAGACATGAGATATCCTCCTCATTTTAATATGAATATCATAATATCAAAACCCTGTTAAAATGAATATCAGTATTTTGAATTTTGCGGTACAAATCATCTTTTTAAGTACAAAATCACTATTTTTCACCGGACATTTGTGGTATATTACTAATAAAATATGAAACTCAATTGTAAATTAGTAGTTGAGACCAGAAAAATAATTCTTTAGATTTTTCTAGTTTCTCAACTGTATTGTCTGATTCTAAATTTAAAAAGTGCAGAGACTCTTTATTTATTTTTATTGTAAATAAAATAAAAGTTGTATATGTATTACAATTTATAGAGTGCGGACCCTCTCCATTTAAAATGCTGAAAACCAAAACAAAACAAAACAAATCTGTATGTATGTGTGTGTATATATATTAAAATTTATAGATTTCATTTGTTTGAAATGAAATCAAAATAAAAAAGAAAATTCTAAAATATTGGACGTTATGGATTATATTGTTCAGATTTCTTTTTATTGTTTCAATTAGTAATATCGAAAAAGTTAATCTAAATATTATAGTGCATAACATTTTATAAACGTTATAAACCATTTTTCTACATTTCGATATTACATGAAATCAATACCTTTTTTTTCTATTAATAAAAAAGTTGGTTTTTATATTAGCCCAAAGGCCAAATCGGACAAGAATAGATTCGGTGCTCGGAATGGACCAATGGAGCATCGGACCCCACCTATCCTCTGCTTCCGATATAAGCATCCAAAATCGTACACCGGAATGGACCAATGGACCATCCGACCCCACCTATGCCTCTGCTACCGCTACAAAAATACAAAATCGAACACAGTCACAGTACCCTCGTTTCCAGTTCCACCGACTCTCACACAGCACCGCACCTCTCCAAGCCATGAGAGCCTCATTTTGCTCTCTCCTTGTGCTTCTTATCCTCTTTCTCATTGGCAGGTCGAATGGCAGCGAGCTGAGCCGAGATAGTTTCCCCAAGGGGTTCACCTTTGGCACGGCGGCCTCGGCGTATCAAGTCGAAGGCATGGCCAACAAGGACGGACGTGGGCCCAGCATTTGGGATGCCTTCATCAAAATACCAGGTTCAAATATACATAAAATTTATTTATGCAAAAGCTCTCAGTGCTAACTTACTGAGTATACTCGGGTAACGAGAAAGTTTACTTTGTTGTCCTTACTGGAGAATTATCTTGAAAGTGGTAGAAATTTGCAGCATTCCGGCTCATCACTTTCAATCTTATTCTGTATTCTGTCCACGCAAATGCTCCTCAATTTGTAGTGTCGTATACTCGTATGTGATAGTTTGACGATTTAAATATTGGTTAATTTTTCCTCAATTGATGGTATGTATCTTGGGTTAGATATGAAGTTCAAAAGAACATTTCTGATAAGCCATGTTAGTCCCGTTTTGGAGTGGCGCATTTTATGGTGATGACTTGTGTCCATTTTGATAAAGTTTGCCTATTTTGGTTCCTCAATAAATGCATATAGAAGTTAGTCACATGTTTGTTGGAGCACACATTTCCATTAAAACAAAAAAATAGGGTATAAATTTAGCATTGGGCGGAATAAAATCAGATCATTTATAGTGAAATGACATAAGCAAGAAGAGAAGACAAACTAACATGGGTCCATTCTGCCATTCATTCACTTCAAGCTGTACTTTTGTAATGTTATCTGCCCCTCTTAAAATATAAAGTATTACTAGCAGTAATCAGACAGCAGTAGGTCCCAGAAATAATGCTTGACCCTTGGGAATAAAAAATTCCATAAAAAAAAAAGGATCCTTAAGTATAAGAACGATAAATGTTTTAACTAATGAGTATTCAAGGACCATTTTTTCACTAGTTGAGTAAGTTTATTTATGTTAAATTTATATCTTTCTTTACTTTACTTAAAGTAAAACTTGTTTGATTGAGCAGGGGAGATTGCGAACAATGCAACTGCTGATGTTACTGTTGATGAGTACCATCGCTACAGGGTAAGAAGTTAACCTCTTTTTTATTGGATTTAGTTTGTATGCCATTGCGATGCAGTATACAGTGAAAACAAAGACATAAACAAAACATACATCACACATGTCAATCCTGCGAAGGTATGATGAAACTGTGTTTCCTGAATTGTTCGGCCGTGCCTTAACCAGAGCAGTTTAAGTCTCTGGGCCGCTGGTCTCTGAACTTACTCACTTAATGGGAGGATTACTAAGGTGTTTAATAGATTGCAAGTTTAGCCTGAAGCTCGTGGCTCGCTCTTTGATTTGAATCTAATTGGGATCTACTCGTTCAGTTAGACTTTTGATTAGCTCGGGCTTGAGCTAAAGTTTGAAATTGTGTGGATTGACTCGCCTGAGCTCGATTTGAAAGAACTTGATATATAATTATGTTTATGTTATTTAATTTAGAGTATGTGGTTATTAATATAACATAAATAAAATTCTAGCTCCTCTTCCACTAGTGTGATTGCTATTAGTGATTGATTTAGTGTTATTAGAGATATTAGTTTGATTCCTTTTTCTGGTATGTTACTATGTTTTGTAGATGATCGATACTAGTTGGTTGATGTTCCGCTAGTTCGATATACTTGGATATTCGGTGCTATGCACTATATTGTTTCGTAATGAAACAGGTTGAAATCCATTTTTGCCAAAAAAAAAAAAATATAACATATAATACAAAGTTAAAATCAACAAAATTAATTATCATTTATTAAGAAAATAATGACTATTAATTATTTTATATTATAGTTTTAAGATAATAAGAATGAGTATGAACGAGCAAGTTCATGGTAGAAAAAAAGATCAACTTACAAAAACAATTTATAAACATATATACATAATCGAATGATTCGGTTGTTCTCATACGGATTTCCTTCCACCCAAACCAAAAATTCCACACTGATACTGGTCAGCGCGTCAAAGTGCACTGTGCTGTATATAGTTTTGCAATCCACACAGCTAACGGTGGATTGATGCTTCATGGGATAAAAACTTAAAAGGTGATACAGGATATATAATTGACAAAGGGGCCTTAAAGGTGCCTTCTTTAGCTATTTGCCTGTTACAGACATGATCCATGATGCTTCTCCAAGCAGTCAACAACTGGACGGAACAAGGCCTCCAGCTATGCATCGTCTACACTGACTATCAGATCCTGGTGACAACGATTAACTGCATAAACCTCCTTATTAACTCTGACTGGAGGACTTAAAAGGAACTATGGATTGTGCGGGAATTATTGAGACAAACATGCAGGTCACAATGTTAAACCGTGCTAGGCTACAAAATATAGAATATAATGGTTGTACTTTTCCTATTTGATTAATACAGCTGGATTTACTTCTCTGCCCATGGGCCTGAAATCCCCAAAAAAAGTTATACGGTGCATTTCTAAATAGTAATAGTTTTGTGCTTTCTCTCTTTTCATTTCTTATAAATAAGAAGAGTAACACATGCAAGTAGACAAGTGCTCTTGGCTTATATTTGAGCAAACAGAGATTTTTTTTTATGTTATGTAGGAGGATATTGACATCATGAAGAATATGAACTTTGATGCATACCGCTTCTCGATCTCCTGGTCCCGCATATTTCCTGGTAATTTTTTTTTTCCTGCAAACTCTACAAAATAACAAAATTCGTAGGAGCAATTAAAATTGGTGTTAAGATCAAGTGACCTTTCACTCCTTATGATAGAAGTATGAAGCCCTAGGTCTGCTTTTGGCTCATGTGGAGTTGATATGCTACTTTTATAGTCATGCTCTGATGGGACCTAGGATCCCTCAAACTAGTATTTGTTTTGTATAAATTAAAGCATGAATTGAACTTCAAGGGGTTCAATTAAGTCCATCAGACAATAGAAGTGAAGTTGTGCATAAAGACAAAGTAATTATCTTTTGTAACAGAGGGAACTGGAAAGGTGAACTGGAAAGGTGTGGCGTATTACAACAGGCTCATTGACTACATGCTAGAGAGAGGTTTGCTCAACAAATATCATTGCTTGTTTTTTTGAATAAATAATTACATCCAATAGTTTATCTAGTAAAGTACAACTGGTTCCTCACAGTACCAGTACACTGCAACAAATACTTGGTGGTTGTATATGAAATGCAGGAGAATGCCCAGAATAGTATACATAGGATGCCAGAGCCTCCTATATGTTAATAGAAAAAAAAAATTGAATGCCTAGAATAACCCTAGTAAGCAACCATACACCATGCATATGCTCTATTGCCCATTTTGATATTTTTAATGTTCTTTAGGTATCACACCTTATGCCAATTTTTACCACTATGATCTCCCAGAGGCCCTTGAGAAGCAATACAATGGTTTGTTAAGCAAGAGAGTAGTGTAAGTAACAAACATCCTTAACTCACCATAATCCTTTTAAGGATGCCGGATTCCAGAGAATTTGGATTCAATATTTGCAAATAGTGATGATTTGCTTCTTTATTTAGCAGCACATGAATCTTATGAGCTCAAAGTTACAAACCACCCTAGATTAAAACTCCCTAATTTGGATTCCTTACTTGAACTTTGAACTCTTTGTTACTTCCATATCATCTGAGCTCGTTCTTAATCCAAGTAACCTTTACAGAAGAAGGGGAAAAAACCTAAAAAATCTAAGAGAAAGAATTCAACACAGCATACCCATAAAATTGAGGAGTGCATTTTTCTCATACCAATATTTAAAATACCTATGTTTATTTTAATGATTTTTTGTTACTTCGTACTTCTGAAGTTCAATGCTAGTGTATGCATTTTCCTTGCCAACCATCTCAAAAAATCCTTCCTTCTTTAAATTAGATTATAATATTGTAAACAAGTAAATAACCTGTAACTCAAGCAAAGGCTTAAATAGTGGATGCAGATTTATAGAGGTTTGCATTTGCCATAGTAGGTAGTGGATAGCAGGCATTTAGCATGTGCTATCGGTTCATAGCGGAAATGATTTTTTAACTCTTTTTTTGTACTTTATACGCAATCACATTCCATAAAAAAAAATCTGAAAATATGAAGTCATATTTGCAATACCAAGTTAAATAAGTTTTCTATATCAAAATAAAAAATTTAGAAGTAAATCAACATTGTCTAATAGTAATTACGGTAAATCAAGCATAGCATCATATAATAACTAATTAAAATAATAAAATATAAGTATTTAAACCATGCATGTTTTAAAAATAGTCATTGTCACAATTAAAATACTAAATGAAAAATAAAACAGGAGTTCATTAATAAAAATTAAAACTGGGGGAGTTATTAGACAATTCTGCTATTTCTGATAAAATACCTGCTATTTGTGATAAAATACTGGCCATTTGTCTGCTATGGCACTAATGGCCACTATTGGTAAAAACGATAAATTATACAATTTGAGTTAGCAACAGCACGTTTATGAAATAGTGCCCGCTAAAGCAGCCGCTATGGCTGCTATTTAAATCAATAAACTCAAGCGATGAGGTGTTTGGATGACTTCCAAGAGGTTATGGCTTCAAGCCTTCTCCATTTAATAATAATAAAAAAAGTTAGATTAGGAAAATAACGTTTTTAATACTCAATACACGTATAGGAAGGACTTTGCAGACTATGCGGAGTTCTGTTTCAAAACATTTGGAGACAGAGTAAAGAACTGGATGACTTTCAATGAGCCAAGGGTTGTAGCTGCTCTGGGATATGATGACGGCCAATTCGCACCAGGAAGGTGCACCAATTGTTCTGCTGGGAACTCTGCCACCGAGCCTTATATAGTTGCACATAATCTCATTCTCTCTCATGCTGCTGCTGTCGAGAGATACCGAAATAAGTACCAGGTACCAACGGGATCTGTTTGTATGTGCTGCATTTTCACTTTTGAGTGTTCTGCTTGATTTTATATTTTTATAGCTGATTAATACCAATAACATGGTTAAAGCAAGTTGATGTTGCTGGGATATAAAGACCACATGGATGCTCTCAGATGCTTAAACTATAAATTGGGTTGATGGGCTAATATTACGGGTAGGGTTCACAATAGTTGCATATACCAGGCTTGCCGATACTTGTCACAACTGATTGGTAAGGTACAGAAATCCAGAAAGTAATCATTGACTGAGGAGCCATTCCTATTTCTGGCATGGCAGTTCGAATATCAGTTAACAAATCTATAAATGCCAAGTAAAGAAGGGGATAGATGAGAATATCTAAACAAGACTAATTTATTGTTTCGACTTTGGGGATTGCAGTGCTGAAATATGATAGATCTTTCTTTGATGAATCCTTATGTCATGTATTTGTTACAGGCAATACAGAAGGGTAGAATTGGAATTCTCTTGGATTTTGTTTGGTATGAGCCTCTAACTGATTCAAAAGGTGACAACGATGCTGCTCAGAGAGCAAGAGATTTCCATGTGGGGTGGTATTGATCATGAACCCATCTTACTTTTATGATTTATTTATTTTTATTTATTTTTGAATGAGTTGTATAGGCTGCAGATTTGTCGTAACCAATAGAGGGTAGTTAGCACATTGCTTTTGGATAAATAATCAGAGAAATGAAAATCATTGAACTGCCAAAAGGTAGATAATCCAGTCTACTGCACACAGTCCAATCTTTTGAGAAGATGCTGAACTTCTGGAACTCTGAAAAAGTACCCTTTGAAACAAATAGGTTCAACTTCTTACTTTTGAAGAAAAATAAAAGTTCTTTTATTGTTGCAATTCAGATTTAATGGGCAATGTTTTCTAAAAGAGGATGACTAATTAAATTATTTTTCACACTGATCATTGTTAAGTACTGGCTCCTGTAACAATCTAAGAACTTAACTACACCCTTATTGTGTAGGTTCCTTCACCCGATTATCTATGGCGAGTATCCAAAATCAATGCAAGCAATTGTCAATGATAGGCTTCCGAAGTTTTCATCTAATGAAATTAAAATGGTTAAGGGATCAATAGACTATGTAGGGATAAATCAATACACCTCTTATTACATCTATGACCCACATCAGCCCCAAAACAAAATGCCTACTAGCTATCAACTCGATTGGAATGCTGGATTTGCTTGTAAGATGTTTTATTTTTATTACGGCTTCATTCCTTACTTTACTTTCTTTTTTCTTTGTTCGCTGAAACTTTTACCATATCTTCAACCAGGACAATACATTCAACTTCATCACCAGCAGAACATATTTAGATATCAACTTTATCAGAATTTTTTGATCGAGTCCTCATAATCTTACAAAAGGGGAAGAAGCGCCTCTTAATTTGTTTATTCTAACTAGAATGAACTTTATGAATGTGCCTCACTCTGATTGTAGTTAGATTTGAGGTCCCTTGTTACAGAAGAGTACAATTCTTAATATCTCATTACTTAGCTAAGCTTATATTTCCATGAAATTAAGCTTGGAAGCTTATACTACTTTGTCGGCATGATTAAAAAAATGTTGGGTTCAGCTGGTAATGCAGAAAATGTTGGTGGTATCTATAAATAAAGTAAATTTTAGGTCTGCTTTTAAAGAGGCATCTTCTATATTTCTAAATCCATATGAAGTGCTTCTGTGAATTCTAACGGTTCTATTGAAAACTACTAATCTGAACAATTTGCATTTTGTTTAATCTGTAGATGAGCGCAATGGAGTGCCTATTGGACCGAGGGTAAAGATCTCATCAGTATTCTTTGTGTTTGCCCCTTGATTCCAACTCTATTTGTTAGTTGGACCAAGGATAAATTTTGATTTATTTTTCCATAGAATTTAGCCATTTGTGATGCAGGTATGAAACAGTACATTTGTTCGGCGGTACTATACGAATACTAATTTGCTAGCTGGTTTTAACCAAAAACTTCTCCCTTTATTTGAAATGTTTTGCCTTTCTTTTGGGTTGAACAGACTATAAATTAGCAGTCAATTCAAAAAGGGTGAGAGGAGAAAGAGAATAAATTCAGCATCTTTGCCAATTTAAGAGAGAGAGAATGAGAGAATCAATCCAACAGAATTTTCTGTAGCACGAAAACTGAAGTGGATTGGCAGTTAATTGAGGCTTAGTCACATTTTATGTCAAATTAGCTTGAGAAAGTGAGGCTAAGTGCACAGAGAATGGGAATTATGTAAACTGGAGTAATTGTCATAGCCGGAAGAAACTGGGTTGAACCAGAACTATACTTGAACTATTTTACTGACAGATTCCAAATGCTTTCTCTTGTACCTTCTTTGTGGTTGTACATGCTTTCTTGTTCAAAAGGTTGAGAGTCCAAATTTAATGATAAGTTTATTTTATTTTTCAGGCACACTCGGTGTGGTTGTACATTGTACCATGGGGGATGTACAAAGCCGTTACTTATGTCAAGGAGAAGTATGGCAATCCTACTGTAATATTGTCTGAGAATGGTACCAATTAATATAAAAAATCTTATATCATGGATCTTAAATATACAAATGAACTTTGATCCTTTAATATCCTCTGATTGTATTTCACCACTTGGCAGGCATGGATTATCCAGGCAATGTAACCCTCAATGAAGGCGTGCACGACACAAAGAGGGTGAATTATTATAGCAGCTACATAAGTGAGTTGAAGAGGGCTATAGACGATGGTGCAAACGTGATTGGCTACTTTGCATGGTCACTCCTTGATAACTTTGAGTGGAAGTCGGGGTACACATCCCGCTTTGGTGTGGTCTATGTGGATTTCAAGACCCTCAAGCGGTATCCCAAAATGTCGGCTTACTGGTTCAAGAAGATGCTGGCGCCAAAGAACTAATCTCATGAAACAAATTTATTGTGGTTTTGTTTCGCAAGAATAAGAAATTTAGTGTGGTTTTTAGTGCTTCAGTCTTACTTTGCAAGAATAAAAGGAAAGTGTTAATAAGAAAATATTGGAATTGCTGAATAAGCGATCATTTAGGCTTGTTCCTCTTTTTCTTTGATTTAATTTTCAATAATAATCCACGAAATTTTCTGCTAGTTTTGATTTAATTAATTTGCAGTTATTGGGGCTCTTGACTTCTTGTGAAGCAGGTGGTCAAGAAGTACATCGACACGCTCTTCTTCCGTAAAAGCAGAAATATATTTTTCTTCATTCTAACCGTTTAAAACTTCAAATACATTTTATTTTCTTCATTCCAACCGTTTAAAACTTCAAATACATTTTATTTCTTCAAGCCAAAAGAGAATTGTAGAGTGAGAAAGTCGGCATATTTTTTTAGTATGGAGTTGTTGCTCGAGAATTACTCGACAAGAAACGCATAGAATTATCCTACGATGTGAATTTTATAGTATATTTATTACATCTATATTTAATTTTTATTTACAAGAGAGATCTTAGCAAGTTTTTTTTTTTTTTTTTTTAATCTTTTCTTCCACTTAATTCCGGAAATTTTATTGAAGCATCATTGTCAAATAAATTTTTATAAAGGTGATTATCCCTACATAAATAAGTTTAGCAAGATATGAGGATGGTATCTCCTTTGGAATACTAAGAATAGTGACATTCATAGATGACGCCGGTGGTAGCTTTGTAACGGGTCACCAACCAAGAAAATAAAATTATAATACTAAATTTGTCTTCTTGTTAAGTAAGAACTTAATACTTTAAAATACTTATAATCTCAATAAAAACATATGGATTCATCTACTTTCTCAAAAAGGGGAAAAAAGAAAAAGAAAATATAATATCTCCAAGTCTAATCCCCAGGTCCTCACGCACTTTCAATTCTTATATGGTCCTTCAACACTAATCTCTAAAAGTATCTCCCAAACCAATTGTCCCACTTGAAAAGTATCTTTAAACTTTTTTTCATAATTCTGTGAACTTTAATACTCAATTATGTAAACCTATTCAACGAATTCTGCAAAAATTAGCGACTTTTTATTATAGTGTGGTCTCCAATAAACTTCTAGTTTAACTGCTTTGATCAAGATCACTTGGACCACTTGTAGAACTTTGACCATGACCACTAGGACTGCTTGTAGAAGTTCTCTAACAACTTTTCAAAATTAAAAACTAAATTTACAGAGCTATGTGATAAGATATACAGAATTCAAAAAATTGAAAGAAACATCTGGATACAATTCTTTTTTGAAAGCTAAAATAAAATTTGAAATTATTTTACCAGTTTACAATATTCAACGAAACTGTCTACAGAGTTATGTAATAAGGTTTACATAACTCATAATAATTGAAAGTACTCATAATAATTGAAAGTAGCATTTAGATGCAGATTGGAAAAAAAAATGAATTTTTTTGACGGTATTTGTTTACAAAATTTTAAAGTGGTCTATGTTAGTTACTAGTTTTAAAAAGTTGTTAAAGATCTTCCAGATGCGATCCGAGTGGTCCTGGTCAAAGTTCTACAAGTGGTCTCTATCAAAACAACTAAAACTGTTAAACTGAGATATTAGAGACCATACGGTAATAAAAAATTATTATGTTTGCAGATATAATTTAGTATTGAAGTTTACATAATTTCATAAAAAAAATCAAAGACACTTTTCCGTTGAATCCGAAAATAATCCAAAGAATAATATTCGGAGACTGTTAACAGCTTCCAAAAAAATACAATAACCATATATAGAGCGGCCATAGAGGCATATGCGAAATTTTGACAGAAGTTCTTATTCTAAGAAAGAGAAATAAGAAAAAAAAGACAGATATCGCGATGGGAGAATATCTGTCCAAAATGCTTTATAATATTTTTTTAATCTTACTCGATTTGTTTTTCTTCCTTCAGTGTACGTTAATTTACAACATCAAATCTTATATAAGATATTTATAAAATAAAAATATGTTGTGCTCGGCTGCCTCGGCATCTGTGCAATCATATTTTTTCAATCGATGGACAATTATTTTTATTTTATTGATTTAATTAGTAAGATTTTATTCTATATTTTTTTTTTGAAATCAAAATAAAAAGCAACCGATACAAAATACTTAAACATAAATACTAAAAGACCTACGTAGTATGCATGCTAATTAACAATTATGCACTCGATTAATATAAACACTAGGACATTTTTTTTAATGAATTCTATCAAATAAATATATAGCTAAGATGACAAAAACGGAGGTACTTTCTCTTCCCCAAATTATTCTTCCAAATGTTCTCTTTGCTGCAACTAACCCTCCTATTAAATTTAATTAACATCATTAACTCTACTTAGTAATGACAAAGATAGCTCTGAAATCAGTTCTCTTATTAAGCATGTAAATGTTCTGATCCGCTAACGGCAGTGATTAAAGATGAAATTTTAGATTATATATCAGCTCTCTGATCAAATAGTCTACTTTTTTTATGCATCTTTTTGATGATTTTTATGTGTATAAGTCTAAACTCATTTTGACACGTACTCACTAAATTTGTTTGATTGTTAGATACTTGATTTTTAGATTGATTATAATTTCTTTTCATTTTTTAAACGTCATTTACGATTTTTTTAGATTAATTGATGATTGATTGGTCATATCTTTGTTTCTTTTAATTTTTTTATATCATTAAATTTAAAGAATGTTACTTGTCATTTAATGATCTAATTTAAATAAATATGATTTATATACAAAACATGTGTCAATCTAAACCAGTGTTGTAAAAAACGCCTATGACGGCCCATTAATCGGTGATGGTGGCCAAACCGTCAGCATATTCTTAACAGAGGCATGTTTGCATTGGAAAACGTTTAATCGGCCGTTTTACCGATTAATTGGCTGATTATTCCCGTTTATTCCAATTTTTTTTCAGTAATTTATTTTTTCACGTTGACTTTTTTTTATGTAATAGCGTGTGATAATAAGTTTTATAAATTATGTATTGCAGTTTTGTTTGTGCTTGGACATACATTCAATATTTTTTATATATGTTTTTTCTTCTTACTTTCTTTAAAATTGATTAATTCTTCTTCTATTTATTTATCATATATTTTTCTTACTAATTACTGATGTAATTTTTTTAATTAGTACGACATATTCATTTATGAAACTAAGTTGTTATTATAAACTAAATTTAGTGATTTTATGTTGGAATGTTTCATTTCTTTCACATAATATATTATTAGTATTTGAAAAAAAGTTTAACTCTTGAATTTATTTTTTTCATTAAATAAATATGTTACTGACACATGTAAAGTACTTATGCGTTAAAAAAATAAGTGTAGTGTTACGTTATAGTAATGAAATTAAGTTAAATTAAGTTTATTTGATAAGTTTAATGAGTTAAATGAATTATTTTTAATAAATTATAATATATATACATAAATTTAATAAAAACGTTAAATTGTCCGCATAATTCTGATTAATCGGCCGTATACCGATTAATCGCTTGGCGGTACCCGGTCCGTCTGACGACCGCATACCGTTATTTACAACACTGATCCAAACTAATATATATAATACATACACCGCATTATTATCATCACTGTTTATTTAAATAAGTTGAATCTTATCAACCTAAAACACGGTAGTAATTAATATTAGCAAGTTGTAACCTGTTTTGAAGTGTTCAAGAGAGGGGGGGGGGGAGTTGTGCACGACCTACAATTTTTTTTAACAAAAAAACTAGCGCCCATCTAAATTTATGTGTTGTGTCTAAACTTGATTTTTTTATAACTAAAAACATAAATTTGAAATTCAAAGGAGTATTTCCCGTCAGTTACTATTCTATTACTTATAAAAAAACATGATGCCCCATAAATGCATAAAAAGAAATATAGCGTATCGGAAGGTCTTGAGCAAAATAAGGTACAAACTATATTAATTTAACATTCTAATTTTATTATGTATTTTTTATTGTAGCAATTAAATACTTTCTTTCTCTTTGAGATATACAAAGGTGTATGGCTAGTATAACATCAGTGTCATTTAAGTCTATATAACACCAACTCCAAAATCTATCGAATCGACTTCAAACGGTGAATCCAATCCATTCAAACCGATCTACTTCATTAGTTGTGCATTTACATGTAAATTTATAAATTTTCGAATTTATTTAGTATCAAGTCAAGCGGTCAAATGAGTGAGTTTTTAAGTTAATTTTAATACATTCATTTTTCAACATTTTTACCGCTTGATTTGATACTAAAATAACTCCAAAATATAAAAATTTACATGTAAACACATCACTCATCAAGTAAATTGGTTTGAACAGTTTGGTTTAATTATTTGAAGTCTATTCAATCAATTTTGAAGTTAGTGTCATATGACACCAATGTCATACTAGCCGGACTCTATACAAAGTTTATAATATATCTATTACTATGATATCTTCGATTTGCACTAAGTCGACGCTATTTCTCATTAGGCTTTATTATACTAACTGACTTTTTATTTATAATTTGAATTTATAACCAATCTATTTTAATATCATTTAGGGATTACTAGATAATTATTCTTTTTATTGATCTATTTTTTTATGAAAATATGTCATTTTCTATGCTATTCTTTTAAGAAAATATATCATTTTCTATGCACAATAATACTAGTTTAATATTTATTGAGGTTATTCTATTATTATAGAAATAATTTTTAATTTTAAGTGGAAATGATAATTTTTTTTTCTAGTTTTATATTATAATACAGTAAAATATATATAATAATTATTGGCTTTTTAAAACTACAATACTTTGTAAAAATAATACGTTAATTGTGAGAAATTATTGTTAAAAAAAAAAAAAAAATTAAGAGCGAAATTTGAGAAATGTGAAAGCACTGCTCTAAAGTCTATAAATGGATCAAAAATATTTAGTCATTCCTAAATCCTAACCAAAACCTAAATAAAACCCTAGTAGTCAATAAACTAATTAATAGCCAAATAAAAAACAAGCCGCCTCGAATATAACGAAAAGCCCTTCCTCCCGCCTCGGTATCATCGGCAATCTCTTTTTATTGTGCTTACAGCTATAGATCGGAGCGACAGCGAGAACGAGCCAACCGACCGTCTACAACCTGATTTGAGGTAAGAATTAAGGCTTGCCTAGTTCGTCCTATTTCATTACTTGTTTACTACTCCAATCTAAAATGTGGGTCTATTTAAGTTGTATAAGTTTTTTTAGTTGTTAGACTGTAGATTATAGCTCAAACTCGTAAAATATTTGAATGACCTGGTTTTATTTTTCATCTTTATCTTCGTGTTTTGATGAACCGGTTTGATCGCTGGCGATTTGAGTGTTTTGAGCTCTCGGATTTTTTATTTCTTTTGCGAATTTGACTCAGTCGATAGTGTTAATGTAATACACCTTACTCTGATGAAACCTAGTTTATCCTTTCACAGAAATAAAAAGGAAAAAATGTATTACTTTTAGATGATTAGAGATCAGCTCGTTAACTGTTTAATTCTGCAATTTCTCAAAAATAGCGAAGTTCTTAAAATTTGTTATAAGGTATTTTCTCGGATTATTAAGAATCTGCTGGTGCAAATGTCAAATTTTGTCAAACAGAGTCGGATCTTTTAACTAGCGGAATGGTTCTCAAGATCAGTTTACTTCAGTGAGAAACTCTCAAACTTCTAGTTATTGTTAAAAGTTAGCTGGGAAAAAAATAAGCCTAAATTTTGAAAGCTGAAATACTTCCTAGTATTTAATAGTGTACATGTTACATGAATAATTTGATTTGATTGGCAGACAAAATATCACTTTGTTGTTCTTGTCAGATACATCTGAGTTAATTTTTTCTAATTCTTGACACTTCCTCATTAAATCTGCTACTCAACTTGACTTTCTTCTCATCTCTCTCTCCCTTTCTCACCATATAATAGAAATGGGGGCATCAGCAACAGTTAGTATGCAAATTGCGGCTGCACGGCCTTGTATCTCTTCTTCAACTAGGGTTTCTACCACTAAAATGGTGTCACATGTCAAAGCCAGCTTTTGTGGCTCATACCATGCCCTTTCCTCCGCAAAACATCTCTCTTTGAGCAGTCCTGTAACAAGGAGCACTGGAAAACTCATCACAAGGGCAATGTCACAAGATACTGCTAGTAGCGGCTCATATGGATTGCCAATTGACTTAAGAGGTATTACAGTTCCGCGCTTAGAAATATCGTACATTTGGTGAATGAGTACTCTTGTGGGGTCCCAGGAACCGTAGGTACTTCAATGTTACTGATCGGAGTTAAAAATGTGATTATATGATGAATAGCCCCAAATATAATTATGTTTGTACTTTGTACATAATTTTTTTTTAATTTTTTTTTATAATAATAGGGAAAAGGGCATTCATAGCTGGAGTAGCAGATGACAATGGGTATGGATGGGCTATTGCAAAGGCACTTGCAGCCGCTGGTGCAGAAATTCTTGTTGGAACTTGGGTTCCTGTAAGTCCACTGTTGATCCCTAATTCATTTTTTAATAATCAATTTGATTATCTTTTTTTTTCTTGTCCGGAGTGGTTATGATATGACCTTACACTGTGCCATACAAGCTTCTGCTGCTGGACAATTTCTCCTCTCTTTTCAATTATAAACTTCCATTATTTATTTGTTTGTTTTAATGACTGAGCAATGCAGTAAAAAGTGATTTAACATTTCAGATTTATTTTTCCATATTTTTATTGAATAATTGTTTCTTCTCCATTCTTCTTGGCAGGCACTGAATATATTTGAGACAAGCCTGAGGCGTGGCAAGTTTGACGAATCAAGAAAGTAGGGTTTTAAGTTTTTGTTGTACCTTCTAATAGTCCTTGATTCTTTTGTTCACCTAGATTGAAATATCTTGCATGCTCTAGCAAAATGAAGAAATTCCTGCATTCTACCAATTGATGAAATTTGTACTAAACTTCTTAAAATTTCTCTTCCTTGAATGTATGGGAGAAGGGAGGGATAGCTTTCTGAAGGAAAATGGTATAGATATATGGAGAGTTTTCTCATCCCCATTGTTGTTGGATTATAATGGGCATTTTTTCATTTTCAAATAATAAGGGATGTTTCCAAGTTTTACAGAGTTGCACAAGAAGTCATCCATTTAAGCAAACCACATAATATTCTTTGTCGAAACCAAGGATGGTAGTGTGGGTCTCAGTATCGTTGTGGTGATTACATACTGTGTTACAATTATAAGGAGTGTGCTATCTTATAGTGTCATTGATGGGCCCTGATTAACAAAAGCCCATGGTGCCGGCCCATCAGTGATTGTGTAACAGAGTATGCCCTGAGAAATTGTACAGAGAATCTTGACTTGAGCCTTTTAAGATCAATACATGTATTGGCTGAAGTTCTTATAGGATACTACCAAATCGTGGTTTGTTTATTTTTTTTGTCCTGTTTTTGTTGCTCTTCTATTGTTCAATAACTTAATTAAACGGAACATAAATGGAAACAAAATGACATCATACCTTTATGTAACTTGTTTGCCAAATTACTGACAATTTCTGACAACAATTTTATATATTTATGGTATGTAGGTTGCCTAATGGATCTCTTATGGAAATTTCTAAAATTTATCCACTAGATGCTGTTTTTGACTCCCCTGAGGATGTCCCGGAAGATGTATGCTCCTATTTTTCATATCTGTTATTGTAACAAGTAATACAATTGACCTCATAGAGCATATCACTTAGTCCTCAAAGCTTGTTTTATTAATTGAAAATCATGTTTAGTTATCTTTGTGAAACTCACACTAGTATTATATATTCATTCCCCTGAAAAGTCAGAATACCAAGGGCACCTCCAGAAAACATTAAAATGTAATTTACATCCTATAGAATATGCAACTGTCCTTTGTACCTATTCCTTCTTATTTTTCTTAGAGAGAAGCCTCCAGCTATTATACTCTTGCTGCTGCAGTTGCTGCTGCTATTGTTTTACAGTTGTCCTTATAGCAAAAGGGCCTTTGGTATTATTTAAGAAAAAAAAAACATTAAATGATCTTTTCTTCTCTTTGATTTGCAGATCAAGACAAACAAACGCTATGCGGGATCCTCAAATTGGACTGTTAAGGTAATGTGTCATGCTGAAGAGTACAGAATATGTTAGTTAACAGTTGCATGTGTCAGTTTAGGACTAGGTTGGCCTCCTACTCTGCCCACTTCTCCCTTTTTTGGCACTCAATCCCAACAAAAAGAACCTACTAAAGGGATAGTGAAATTGGTACAAAATGCTAGTGGGTACTCTAGTACAACTGTTTGTTTTATTTCTTATCACTTGTTTATTACTATTGCTATTCCATTAATATTCTCTGTAAAAATAGGAAACGGCTGAGGTTGTAAAGAATGACTTTGGCACAATTGACATACTTGTGCATTCTCTTGCCAATGGCCCTGAGGTACAATTTTAATTTGAAACACCCCCCCTCCACAAACAAACACACACCAAGCAAGAAAAATATATATCATTAAAGAAATTAGAAATTGTTTGGAGTTCCTTTTCTTTTTGTGGTACTCTTTTTTTTCTATGTCATTATTGACTTTTGGATAAAAGGTATCAAGGCCTTTGTTGGAGACAACAAGGAAGGGGTATCTTGCGGCAATCTCAGCTTCAAGTTACTCATTTGTGTCTCTGTTACAACACTTCCTTCCAATAATGAATCCCGGTATAGTGCTTTTTTTTCAAGCTACTCATTTGGTAGGTTCTTTTGAGTTACTAGCTAAGAGCCTTCATTGCTTTGCGGATGCATTTTTTTTTTATATAGTTCTTTTTAATTATAGTGCATATTGGTATCTGCTAAATTTGTTTGCAAATTCATTGAAAGTCTGAGACAAAAATTATAGAAGAATGTTACTTGCAGTTATCCTTACCGAAAAAGAACATATAATTTAGCAACTTCATTTGCCTCGGGGTGGCAAAAGTTGAAAAGTTAATTTTTTTTGATAAGTTCATTTGATACGGAAGGTCAGAGGTCCCGTCTGGAGACCGATCACGAATCCTACAATGAAATTTAGAATCTAGTTTTAAGTTTTTATATGTGGTTTCTCGTGCTTATTAATTGAAGTACATTATCTTGAGCTGGGGTTGAATCATTAGGCTGAGTAATACAATCTCTCTTGCTCCTTGTCTATTTGATAACACGAGGGCAATGACTGGACTGAGATCACTGAGGAAAACTAATATCTTTTATTCACGCGGTGATACCTAAGTGTCAATAGAGATTTATATCATCATCCAATCGAGCAAAAAGTAATGGTCTATTTGTGCTTATGCAGGGGGAGCCACACTGTCTCTAACCTATATTGCTTCTGAAAGGACAATTCCGGGGTAAGCAAATATTAGGTTGATTGTATCATTTGTTGAGGTGTTATTGTAATAATGTCTTCTTCGCTAATTTCCTTAGATATGGGGGTGGCATGAGCTCAGCAAAAGCAGCCCTTGAGAGTGACACTCGAGTTAGTTCTTTTCACGCGTGGACTTTTTTATTGATTAGTATTTTCAGGTCAAAAGACTAGGAGTAGCCAACTCGCAGACTTTGGGCATTCAAAAATTCAAATATCGAAAGGGCCCACCTGAAATTTCTTTCCCTTTCTTTTCAATAAAATGAAGCCGATAAATATTGAACTAAAATCTGAAATTCTGATATATGCATGGTTTCTGGAACTCATTAGATCTATTTGGAAGTAAATTTTTGCAAAACATGGAAGTTCAGGGGGGCTAATTGTGACAATTGGGACCCATAACTCCAGTCACCACTCTTATGCAATCAGCATTCAATGTTTGAGCTATGAACTGCAAAAAGAGGAATTAAAATCTATTAAGAGGTGAATTACTCAAAAAGGTGAAACTAGGTTTCTGCTGAACTTAGTTCACCTTTTGTGGTCAATAGCTCATTTTTAGACTGAAATTTGTTAACCATTTGAACATTGAATGAATGTACAAGAGTGTTGATTGCTGCAAGTTATTCTGTTGTAGTTAATCTGATTTCTATTTTTTAACTTTTCTTATGGACTTAGGTTCTAGCATTCGAGGCTGGTAGAAAAGCAAGTATTAGAGTCAACACCATATCTGCAGGTATTATCTTTGTACTATCTCTAATAATTTTCTCTCTTTTCTTATATTGCTTTTTTTTTTTTAGTTAAATGGGTTAATGAATATTGATGTTAATCAAGGCAAATATTGAGTTACATTTGAGCCTTAATCTCGAAGGAGATCTGATTGAAGATGCAGAGTTGGGGTTCAGTTTATTTCAAATGATCATTTGTGGGAATCAGTGTTTGTATCGTGCTGTCAGGCGATAAGCCAGCAAAATTGAACATCTTAAACATATTTAATGCATCAACTGATTAAGCGTGTATAGTATGGAAGATTTGACATATTCTTTTATTTAATATAATGTAAACCCCAGATTAATTTTACAAACTTTCTTTGTTTATATGTTCCTTGTATTCATTTAATTAATGACCAATCCCGTGACAAATGCATTGATGTAGTGCATTAGAGCCTTACAAACAAGTTTTTTGTGTGGTTTAGTTACGAGTTATATGAAAGTATGTGCCATATTCTTTTGCCACTTGTAATTAACAATGAAAAACACATTTATGAAATTTAGGTCCGCTTGGAAGCAGAGCAGCAAAGGCTATTGGTTTCATTGAGAAAATGATTGATTACTCCTATGCTAATGCACCTATACAGAAGGAGCTCTCTGCTGGTTTGCCTCTCTCTCTCTCTCTCTCTCTCTCTCTGAAAAATTTGGTAGTGTCTGCCAAGCTTGCTCTATCTTTTTGAAAAACTTGACAGTCGCTGCTAAGGTTGCTCTCTCTCTTTCTCTCTCTACACCCGCACATGTGTGAGCCCTTAAAACACATTTTATGCAGTTTCTTCGTTAATAATTATTATTGGAACTTGGCATTAGTATGGTAGTGGCACATGTGGGGGTAATAAACATAGACCTTTCTTATACAGTACCTTTGCAAAACCTTAATATATCATATAGTAGATTCTGTCTTTGTCTAGCCTTTTTCCATTCAATATTTTGGTTATCCCAAGTCCCAAGACCATTATGCTACTACACCATCCCATTAGTCTTTGTTGGTTCTTGACACCAAAATGTGGTACCAAAATTTCAGCTTCTTGCCAATGTTGTCTGGTAATATTTCATTCTTTACTAACTTAACTGTGAGCTTTCTCCCACTGAATCATCTTTTTAATTTTGTGACTGCTCAGATGAAGTAGGGAATGCAGCGGCATTCTTGGTTTCTCCATTAGCCTCAGCTGTTACCGGCACAGTGGTCTATGTGGATAATGGCCTTCATACCATGGGAATCGCTATTGATAGCCCAACTCTTGCTTAATTAATTATTGCTTTGTTTATTTTCTTTCGGATTTAGAAATGAAGAGGTTTGAACATTTTTAGTGTAGCAGCGGCATCATTTAATAAATAGAGCCCCATTTCGGATTTAGATGTTTTCTGGAGTTTAAATGTACTCGTGAAGGATGTATGAGACTATTTATTTTAATTATATCCTGGAGAGCGAAAGGCTTGTTTCTCACTCTCTTATTCCCGTTTTCTATTTTATTCGTTGGTTTCTGAGGGGATAATTCATGTTTCCTCCGGCAAATAGGAAACATCAGAATTTTTATTTGCCCATCCCTGATTTCTGAAATAATGACATCTATATCCTGGTTTTAAAAGAATGACAAAAATTGACAAGTTCCATGCGTTTTGCCTTATTTGAACGCGTACGTTTGGATGAATTATTTTTGAAAAAAAAGTGGTCATTGTCACTGATTTTCATTAAGATGGTACCAAGTTGGTACCAATCCATCTGAGTTCTTACATCAATTCTCATAGCTAAAATTATTACAAAACAATACTAAGGACTAAGAAATATAGCTATGTAACAACAAAATAGCAACTAAAAACTAAAGGCAGTCATATCCAAAAAATCCAGTTCAAGGATCCTTAAATCAAGTCAGGTCCAACAGATCCTCATCGGTTAGTGTCATCTCCTCTAGGTCCTTAACACCTAAACAACAGTTATTCATATAAGTCCATAGAAAAGGAAAAAAAAAGTCATAAAACCATATATCATGTGGTAGCATCTCACAACAGTTATTCATATAAGTCCATAGAAAACGAAAGAAGTCATAAAACCATATATCATGTGACAGCATCTTAATAGCTGTGGCGATCCGTACGATCCTCTCTAGTCCAAACCATACTACCTCCAGTTTTGTGCATTCACAATTCATCTATCCCCGTATGGGTTCAGACAGGAGATGGTACAATTCCGTTTTAGATATAGTGTTATCACAATTTTTAAAACCCGAAATATCAATATTATATTTTTTTTATTAAAGTTTGGGATAGACGAAATTGTACCATCTCCTATCTATTTGCCCATTTTATCATATCCTGATACCACATTAATGATCTGGTCCCTTTGCCCATTTTATCATATCCTGCATATTATTTTTTTCCTTTTTATCATGTTTTAGACGGGATGATTCGGAGATAAAATCCTTGTCAATGCTTATCGAAGGTAACTGCATCGTCCTTTTGCAATGTAGATAAATGCAGCCTCTGCTTATAAATTTAGCTGTTCTTCGGAAAATGATAGAAAAGAGAGGGAAGGCGATACAGGAATGTAAATGTTCTGTTTTACATTTTGATTGGGAGGTATAAAATGGACAAACTTCTATATAAATTTTTGCTGTTTTGTTTTTCTTCCCTCTTCTGAAGCAAGTAAACATAATTAATCATGTCTGATTAGGGGTGCAAACAGATCGGATACGGATCGGATAGTGGTAAAACAATATCCGTATCCGTTTTTATTTTCCGGATATAGATACGGATCGGATATTAACCGGATACGGATACAAATATCCGTTTTTTATAATAGTGAATAACATAATTTTTTTCATAATTCATATTAAATTATATAATATATATCTGCTATTCGGATACGGATAATTAAAATTCAAAATCATATCCGTATCCGCACAGATATTCGGATATCCGTATTAAATTTTCGGATACGGAGTCGGATACGGTCGAATAATATCCAACCCGTTTGCACCCCTATGTCTGATTATCTCTCCTGTTCACTCTTCCATCCAACTATTCTCCTATGGAGCTAACCTTTACAAAGTTGTTTTTATGGATGAATGCATAAGAATAAAAAGAATAGGCGAATTTGAAGGAACTTAAAATTGACCAGCGCAGGTTTTTGTGGTGAGCTTGAGAACACCCTAGTTCTACTTTCTATCTTGTCTCATATATGGAAAATACTTTTTCATTGAAGTTCAAATATTGTAATATTCTATCTTATCGGCCCTAACATGGTGGGCACTGGGCACGGGAGCAGAAGATTTCTGATGAACATTGATATTCGATGTAAATCGATTGATTTGCATTTAAATTTGTACGGACATATTTAGATACAGCACAAATTTAAACCTCATAAACCTAAATCTCTCGTGAATCAAATAATTTAGAGTGAGTCTATGGTACTATGCAAATCACGGGTTATTACCGTGCTACGGCTTTATATTCGAGTTTTCAAATCCTAACGGTCGATCCGAACCGTTCATCTTGTTCTCTATATTAATATGTGTTTGGAGACCAAATTTTACATTTTTTGAAAAATATTTACTATTTTTTTAGATATTTAGAAAATCACTTGATCTGAAAATTCTGGACCATCCAAAAACAGTGATTTTCAATAAATCTAAAAAAATAGTAAAAAATTTTCAAAAAATGTAAAATTTGGTCTCCAGACACATATTAATATGAAGAACAAGATGAACGGTTCGGATCGACCGTTAGAATTTGAAAACTTAAATATAGAGCCGTAGCACGGTAACAAATCGTAATATGCATAGTACCATAGACTCACTCAATAATTTATATCCAATATCGAGTCCAATGTCTATCGTACCTTTTCTCCTCATTTTAGCTCTGTTAATAGGCTAGGAAAATGAACACAGGCGTTCTCCCGACACTGGTTAATTCGAGCCAGTGAGGCATCCCGCATCCGCCAATGCAAAGTCCTAATTTTGTACTTCCAGTTTCCAAACGAATCGTCTAGCAAGTTGAGGAATCGGTTTAGCCGCAGTAACACGTTTGAAATTCCGAAATAATTCGACAAGATTAAAATATAATGAAGATATAACTTATAATAACTTATTATTATTTGATTCTAGAAGGCGAAATTAAGCAGGACCCGTTAAGAGGCGATTTTCAAAACGCAAGAGGAGTCTCCAATGGCGATTACGAAGGCAGTCCCAGAAGGAGATGGTTGGTTCCAGGTAGTCAACCGCCGGCGATCCAACCCACCACCACTACTGATGCGAGAGCAGCAATGGCGCAGCCGCTGGCCGAAGTCAAAGAATTTTCACCGGAACTGGAGAGGCTACTCTTCTCTCCAAAACAGAGGTAACAAGAACGGTACACAACTTTCTCAGAGGAACAAAAACATTAATTGCGCCCCAACCTATCAAATCAAAACTGCAATTAATCCTATTGTTGCTCTATTTCCGTACTCCAACGCCTCTAGACTTTCTTATCAAATTAATGAACGTCCTCTAAGCATTAATGGCAAGCCATGCTTTGCCAAAGCTACTAAATTCCTAAATTCAGGAGACAGTAACCACACCTTCACCATTAATTCTGCCAACGAAACTCAGAAGGAAGTTACTATGGCGAGAAAGAAAAACACAAATTCAAATCATTCAATGCACATCCCACCTAACAACACCAACACTACCCATATCCATACTCCCCATCCCTCAACAGTCAACATTAACACCACCCCCCCAACCCTTCCAAAACAGAACCCCAACCTACAAACACAACCCAATGTCATTCATACTCACTCATACGCCCATGCAGCAGCCTCCATCCATTACCAACCTATACGACCTCTCAACACCATTCAACGATACCAAAACCCTCCATGGCAACACTTCATGGAGCACGACCCTTGGCAAGCCCCCCTACTGTCAAACCAAACAAAGGAAGCACCATCGGATCCCTTACCTTTGCCACCTAATCCAAACCACCCGAGATGGAGAGGGAGATGTTACAATTGTCTCGAAATTGGACATGACCAAGGCGGTTGCCTAAGTCATGAGAGGTCGTGTGCCAACTGCTGGGGTAAGGGCCACCAAGCAAAGAACTGCCCTAGCCTCAATAGATTTGACCCAATGCGCCCACGAGGCAACTTTGGAGAGGAAGGACTGCCTCCAAATCGGCCGAAAACACTGCACGCTTATATCCCAGAGACCAATCAAATGAAACACGACGCGGTTGAGTTCAATCGAGGCTTAGTAGTAGATGCACGTCTAAGGCCGCACCACACCATTGGAGCTATCCAATCGGTTCTCATGTCAACGTGCAAATCAGAAATACCCTTTCCAGTTACTCACATGGAAGGGCCGCAATATTTACTACTCTTGCCAGAGGGTTCTGACCGGCAGAGATTCATGGAACACCACACGCAACAGCTACAGGAGTTAGGTTATGTTCTATACCCTTGGTCACCTGCCATTAACGGTTATGTAGCCAACCTTAAATTTAAAATATGGATAGAACTCAGGAAACTATCTCCCTTGGCTTGGACTATTGACCACTTGGTGGCCGCAGTAAGCACATTTGGAGTAGTGCTAGATCACTGTTCCATGTCAAAGGTAAGCTCCATCGAGAGAATGTTTGCGGTCGTTGCAGTAACGAACCTTGAAAACATCCCCCACTCAATTCTGATGTGGATACGAGGCATAGAGAGGCCGGTTGGAGTAGTGGTACACAGTTGGATAGAGGAGTCCATTCCTCTAACACCTCCGATCGACACTACACCATCCGAGGAGTTCTTTAAGAAGGTACATGACGAGAATGTACGAGCCATAACAACCTATGTCGATAGACCGACAGGTAATGGACAGATGTCGGTGCAATTCGACACTCTTTTGCTAGTTTGGAAGAAATTAGAACTGGGTGAGGAAAGAGATAGAGTAGAGGAGACATTGAGAACAAGCCCACTATTTGCTAATCACCTTGAGCATATTGAGGCAGAGATTCGCACACAACAAATCAGCCATGGTGGACGGCTAAATTCGCAAGAGGAAAGAGTAAGAAAAGGAAAAGCTAAAGTGGGAGAGACGATTAGGGACAACTCCAGTTCGAGTCAGAATGGAGGGGGCAAGCGCACCAGAATTCAAAGCAGGTCAGAGAACATTTTGCACGCTACAGTGGCTGAACCCCATGCTGGCGTACTCAACAGTACAGCTGCTACGGCCGAAAGTTCAGCTGCTACGGACGAAATAGGAGTAAACCATTCCATAATTCAAATTTCTAATCTGAACCATAACCACTCTATCCATACCAGCATACCAACGGCCTTGAATGAGCCCAATAATTTTAGTCAGGCTGCCCCTCCTATTTATCATACACCAAGTCCACTAGTGGATCGGGCCTTAGGCATCCAACATTTAAACCAAAACCCCAGAAATATAAACCAAATTCACCCAACCACAAACAACCTGAGCCCAACCCAACTTCACCAAAATTTCAGCAATCCACGCCATAGCCCAGCACACTCCTCTAGCAATCCCAATATCATTAAACATATCTACAACCAGGCCTCAATTATTTTACAGAACCATTCGCCACTTAACCAACTAAACCTAGACCTATTGGCTACAGACCCAAACCAGCCCCCAGATCCGATATCTCTCCCCACCACCAACAATGGCGAACAAGAAATGGAAGACCTGATTCGGGTCCCTACCACTATCGTGCAGCCACATAACGAAGAGGACCCGTTTGAGTGCGAAAATGGAAGCTATGAAATGCAAGAACTACCACTCTGTCAATCACCGTCAGAGCACTACTCGGCAATCTCGCCATCAAGGGACCCGGGTCTGGATATTCCTGTTGACTCGGTAGTCTCATCACCCTGCCGGGAATATGAAGATGAGGTCAGATGTCATGAAGAGGCAATTAAAAGGCTAGCTGAACTTGATGCAATCGAGAGGCAAGATCAACTAGATGCAATTGAATCAGCTAGAGTTCAAGATGAGGAAGATCAGGAGATTATGGAGCACTGTGCTCAAATTGAAGCCGAATTGGCAGCTGAGAGGATCCGAATGGAGCAAGTACAAGGCCCGATATCTCCGGCGGTAAGGCAGAGTGCGAGATTAATGGGTAAGAGCCCGATTAAAACTTACTCGGTCAAAAGGAAGAAACTTGCAAAGCCATTAGAAGCGGGTGAAGCGTCAGTCAGAGCCAAACTTAAAGACTCCGAAATGATCAGAGCAATTTGGGCAGAAAATCTAGACACGAACCCGATACATGATGATCTTGCAAACCAAATAGATGAATATTGCGGGGTCATGCGCAACAACTTGGATGACTTAATGGACACGGCTGGTGGAGAGCAGGTGGAGCCGAGGGCAACAGTCAATGAAGAAGAAGGACAGAAACAGCTAACTGATGAGGAAGAGGATATGGAAGAGACTCAAGGAGATGAATCAGTTCTGGGCGCAGGCACACTGGAACTAGATAGTGCTGATGAGCTCACTGAGGACGAAGGGGACTCCACTTAGGTTAAGTAGGGAGCTTAAGTATTACAGTAGCTGGGTTAGGTTAATATTGGGTTAGTTTAAATTATTAAACTTTTTGTGTAAGCACCAATCAAAGTGCCTTTTGTGTAACCCTTAATATGAATATGATGAATTTAAATTTCTCTTTAAATGTGCTTAATTGGAATGTGAGGGGCCTTGGAGATAAGAAAAAATGTGAGGTAGTTAAGGATTTGGCAATTGAGGCAAACCCAGATTTAATTTGTTATCAAGAGACTAAATGGAGTGAGTGCTCGATTTTCCGTGTGAGGCAAACATGCCCCGCGAGAATCAGCCGCTTTGCATCATTAGATTCACAAGGATCCAGAGGAGGAATACTGCTCGCGTGGAGCTCTGTATTCCAACTTATGGATACTTACCAAAAAAAATTTTCAATCACTGTTACACTAAAAAGAGATCACTTAACAATAATGTATACAGGGGTATACGGTCCCCAAGGAGATAGAGAAAAAATAGAATTTTTAGAGGAGTTAAATAATTTACGAGAGTTAAATAACTATCCTTGGGTGGTGGCGGGGGATTTTAACATTGTTAGAGAAATCACCGAAACAACAGGAGAACCAAGCAATCTGGGTGTCATGCAGGCATTTAACCAGTTCATAGATGATGCGGGCCTTATTGATGTCCCACTTAGAGGGCGCTCATATACATGGTCAAACAAAAGACCAAACCCAACCTTTTCCCGCCTAGACAGAACCATGATCTCACACCATTGGGAAACCTTTGGTGCCTCATACTCAATGACCGACCTCCCATCAACTACCTCAGACCATGTACCACTGTTGCTCACCGTTAAACCGCATGTACATAGAAAAAAGAGACAGTTCAGATTTGAGAACTTCTGGCTGCGCTACAAGGAAGTGCACCAGATAGTCAATCGAGCGTGGTCTGCTCCGACACATTCGGGACAGTCGCCCGCTTGGAACTTCAGACATAAAACCATTGCCGTGCAGGGTCAACTGACAGCCTGGGCCCAAGAAAAATTCAAAAATAGAGACACAAACCTAAAAAGATCCAAGTGGGTGTTACAACAGCTTGATAGAGTGGAAGAAAAGCGGGACTTAAATTCAGTAGAGTTTCGACTAAGAATTAGGTTACGGGAGCACATATATAGACTGGCGGGAGACCAGGAAGAAAAGTGGAAACAGAGGTCTGGTTCCAACTGGCTAAAATTGGGAGATAAGAATACTAAATATTTTCATGCGGTGGCAAATGGAAGAAAAAACTCTAATGCTATTTCGGGCATTCAGAATGAACAAGGAGTGGTGGTTCCGAGTAGCGAACTTCAGAACCACATCTATCGACACTTCAAGAAGATGATTGGCCGTAGGGGACCACGAGCTAGACCATTTAATTTGACCGAAAGAGTGGGGCCTGGAATGAGTGGGGCACTGAAATCCTTGGATGATAGCATCACAGAACAGGAAATATTGGCCGCCATTAATGACATGCCAAAGGATAAAGCCAGCGGACCGGATGGCCTGCCGATAGAATTCTACAGATCATTCTGGCCAATAATCAAGGTCGACACTATCTCTCTAATTAATTTCATCTTTGAAACAGGGGGGAATGTAAGATGTCTCAATCAGGCCACCATCACACTGATCCCCAAGAAGTCGTCCCCACTAGGAATTACGGATTACAGGCCAATCAGTGTGATCAACACGGTGATCAAAATTGTGACTAAGATCATGGCGAACAGATTACAACCGCACCTACAAGAACTGGTCGACAAAAACCAGACGGCTTTTGTAAAAGGACGTTCCATGATGGAGTCATTCTTGGTGACTAGAGAATTACTGATTTTTTGCTCTAAGCAGAAGCTTCCCGCGGTGCTATACAAAGTGGACTTTGAAAAGGCATTTGATACGGTGGACTGGTGCTTCATGACAAACCTCCTTATAGAAAGGGGATTCCCGCCGAAGTGGCTATCGGCAATTACGTCATTACTTCGCTCCTCCTCGTCATCGGTCAGAGTCAATGGAGTTCAGACCAGGCACATAACCCACATGAGAGGCCTTAGACAGGGAGACCCCCTTTCGCCCATGCTATTCATTCTGATAGCAGACTCCCTGACCAGATTCCTATCCAATGCGCAACCGGCAATGGGGCCACATGTCTTTCTTCGGACACAAGCGATTCAGTTTGCAGATGACACGGTAATTATCTCAGAGGCGCACCCGACTTCGCTAAGGGTTATTAGCCGGATCTTAGCAGTCTATGCAGAGTTATCTGGCCTCAAGATTAATAGGTCCAAAAGTGCATTTATACCAGTAGCCCTACCTGATCACATGGTGCAGGCAGTTACGGGAATACTGGAATCCCGGCCGACGCAGCTACCGGTTAAATACCTAGGGTTGCCGTTGACCATCAGGAAACCGAGAAAGATTCACTTCCAACCAATGTTGCAGGTGGTCAGGAATAGGATAGAGGGATGGAAAGCTAATCTACTATCATATGGAGGGAGAATCACTCTGGTCAAGTCGGTACTTTCTGCCATACCCCTGCACTTCATGCAGGCATTGAGAATGCCAAAGGGAGTAGTCAAGCATATTGATAGAATGAGAAGAAGCTTCTTATGGCGGGGAACTCAAGAGTGTAGGGGTATCAATTGCTTAGCTAATTGGGAGGTAACATGTGCACTAAAATGTAACGGGGGCTTGGGAATACTCAACCTGGATCGCCAGAATGAGGCCCTCTTACTCAAATGGATTTGGTGGCTGCAACACAAACCGGAAGGGCAGTGGGCACAAACTATGGGTCACCTATATGGAATAACGGATGAGGTGAGTATGGCACAGCGGGCGTCAGAATCTTTCTTCTTGAAAGACCTGGCAGCGATGGCGTCGTTCTACACGGATTCAGTCACTGTTCAAACGGGGCAAGCAGCAAGAGTTTGGCGTTGGAGTGCCAATGCCATGTTCACGGTATCATCGGCTTACTTTGAACTTCACAACACGAGGATACAGTCCCCGTATCATCGTGTCTTGTGGAAGCTCAAAGTGCCAATGAAGGTTAGGGTATTCATTTGGCTAATGCTACTCGATAAGATCCTCACACAGGAAAACCTAATTATCAGAGGATGCCAGATAAACATGGGATGCAAGCTGTGCAACAGTCAAAGTGTGGAAACGACGGGACATATCATGTGGTCTTGCCCATTTGCAAGTAGGTTCTGGAGAGGCCTGTGTGCCCAGATCAATATACCGACCCGCATGGAGCAGAACATAGAGGATGCATGGTTGGGAGGACGAATGACACTGCAGGGAAAGGCAAGAAGCAGATGGGATATGGCCTGGGCAGGAGGGTGCTGGACTATGTGGAAGGAGAGGAACAGGAGGACCTTCGCGGGCACAACAAAGACCTTGAGTGTATTAATAGATGAAACCACAACGAATTTACATAATTGGGAGCTTTTCATATAAAATTAAGTGTAAGAGGGGTTTGCTAGACCAGGCAGGGGCATACTGTGTACTCCTGGCAGCAATATTTACTAAATAGATTACTTTGGTGCTAAGTACGAAACTTGTAAATAAACTTTCTTTTCAATAGATTTGTTGCCGACAATTGTCGACAACCTTCAAAAAAAAAAAACTTATTATTATTTTATTGTTCACAAAATATATGAACATATTGATATATAGTTATATGAAATAAATAAAAGATTTTATATATTTTATTAATAATATAAGATAAATGTTACATTATTCATATAATTCTCAACTTCAGAAATAATATGAGGTGTTAAAAAGGAATGATTAGATATAATATAACAGATAATATTCAGGGACTTCTTTACATGAGTAGAACTAGTCAATTGATCAAAATTAGAAGGTTAATAAATTAATTTTAGTGCATTCATTTTTTGAACTTTTTTGACTGCTTGACTTTATACTAAATTAATTCGAATGCTTAAAATTTTCGCATGTAGACGCATCACAAGGTAGACAGATTTCAATAATTCAGATTAGTGTTTGGTAAAAACCCCCACGGGCTCAACCCGGACCGGTCCGCCCGTGCCCGTGCCCGAACCGGACCGTGCCCGTGCCACGGGTATGCACGGGTACACGGGCACAGCTATTAAACGGGCCGGATCCGGTTTTTTGGAAAAAAAACCCGTGCTTACCCGGACCCCCGTACCCATTAATCTGTACCCGTGAGTCCGTGCCTGTGAACCCGTGTACCCGTGCCCCTGCCCGTGAACCCGTGACAGTTTTTTTTTTTTTTTTACCTTTGGTTTAAAATTCAAATTTTAAACCAAAATTCCCCCCATTTCTCCCATCATCCCCTACCCCATTTATTGGTTTTCAAAGAAAAAAAAACAGAAAAAATAGGAAAAAAAAAAACAGGATTGGACTGCCCGGCCCCCCTACCCCGACTGTCCTGCCCTCGAACCTGTGACGGGCAGGGCAGGATTTTTGAAACAAAAAATATGTGATGCCTGGCCTGTTGTACCCGTGTGCCCGTGACGCCCGTGACCGTGTCTACCCGTGCTCGTGCCCGAATTTTTCCCGGACCGTTTATCAAACACTAATTCAGATTCATCATTTGAAATCAATTTGATGAATTTTGGAGTTAAGCTCACCAAATAGTTTGGTGAGCTTAAAGAACACTTGGTTCTACTCTCTTTACATTATGTGTGTTTAGAGTATTAATTATACCCGTTAAGGGTATACCCTACCCTACCCGCCCGTGCCCGAGCCCGGGTATGGGTCGGGTACGGACAAAAAACGGACCGGACCGATTTTTTTGGACAAATACCCGACCATACCCGTACCCGACCTTACCCGTACTCGACTTTACCCTACCCGGGTACCCGTCTACCCTTACCCGTACCCGTACCCTTATACCCGACCCAATAATTCAAACCCTAAATTCAAATTTCCCCCCAAATTCAATTTAATTTCTGTTTTTAAAATTCTGTTTTTTAATTTCTGTTTTTAAAATTCTGTTTTTATTTCTGTTTTTTAATTTCTATTTTTTAATTTCTGTTTTTAAAATTCTGTTTTTATTTCTGTTTTTTAATTTCTATTTTTTAATTTCTGTGTTTTAATTTCTGTGTTTTAATTTCTGTTTTTAAAATTCTGTTTTTAATTTCTGTTTTGTAATTTCTGTTTTGTAATTTCTATTTTGTAATTTCTGTTTTGTAATTTCTCTTTTTAAAATTCTGTTTTAATTTCTTTTTTTAATTTCTGTTTTTTAATTTCTGTTTTTTAATTTATATTTTATTGTTTTAAAGTAAAAAAAAAAAAAAGGAAAAAAAAAGGAAAACAAAAAAACCAGAAAAAAACAGCAAAAAAAAAAAAAATACCCGTACCCGGACCGCCCTACCCGTCAAGGGTACACGGGTACGGGTATAGAACGGGTAGGGTATGGTTTTTGAAAAAAATACCCGACATACCCGACATACCCGTATCCGAGACATACCCGTACCCGTGTCCGGGTATACCCGGGGTACCCGTACCCGCCGGACCATTAATACACTAGTGTGTTTAGCGAGAAATTCTTTTACGACTGAATCCGGCACTCGATACGGTACACAGAGAAAGTGCACAGAGTTTCGAAATCTTCGTCCTTCCAACTTCGGAAGTCTCATCAGGTCGTATCGCATCCACGTGTCCAATAGCCGCTCTCCCTCCTCGAAAGAACTCTCTCGTCCACTCCACCACCCCCTTTGTCAATCCATGGTAATTACCTTTTCACCGTCTCCGACATAATAATAAAAGGTAAGAGGGGTAAAAACCCTAATAAAAACCAAATGAAAGCGTCTCTCCGGCTCCCGGAAGAACACCGAGCTCCAATTCTCAAGGCAAAGGTGCCATTCTGTCTCCTAAACCTTCCTTTGACATCCTCCCTCGCCGCCGGCGACCCGTCAGACCTCCAGCTCGGCATAGCTACCGCCTTCCATTGCGGGCCCACCGTTCAAGCGTCCTATCGTCCTAACGATGCCAAAACCCCGATTGCTGTGTCGGTACGGCTGGGAGCTGGGGAGATGGGCTCATCCGTCGGTTCTGCTATTGTAATGAAAGCAGAGCTAGGCTCTGGTGCGCCAAGGTTTTCGATTGTCTTCAAACCTTGCTTCGGTGATTTTTGTATCAGGTCACTCTTTTTATGATTGTAAAATGATAATTCTAACACTGGCAACAATTCATTCATTGGAACTTGCTATGGTTCCAGATGATAAATTAGGAAATCGTGCGTTTGAATCACCTTTTGATGAGTGTATAAATAGCATGGGAGATACCAGCTTGGAAATTGGAATACTTAATTACTAATGAAATGGAAAGCCTTTTTGACTGCACTCACGTGGCTGGAACTTTTAGTTATTCTGGCCTCATTAATTAGAAGGCTCTAAGCTTATGGGAAAAAAAATTAGCATTTACTTTTATGGGCCTGTCATATACAGTAGATAGGTACCGTCGACCGACATCAATTCTTTTGTTTCCTGATTAATTTGAGTAAGTTCTCGTACATATTGATCTTCCAGAGAATGATCGAACTCATCAACTAAAAACTTAATTTGCTGAGTTAGGAAGGCCTTCAAATCGAATTCACATGCTCAGGCACCGTCCGGATTTTCCGAAAATGGAGTGAGGGAGAATGGGTTTCAAAGTAATGGAGATACCGGAGATAATGGATGCATTTATGATATATTTTCTGGTCCAGAGGCGACAGCTGTTAGTGCACTTCCAGTGCGCAATGGCTCAGCTGAAGTCAAATTTCGTTGGGGGGTGAGGTTACCGTCATCAGTGACTATACCTCAAAGTACGACAGGTTGGGCCTCTATCTCTCCTAGCCGACTCCCTTTCCTTGCGGTGAGCAAAATCTCGATTAAGCAGATTAGGAGAAAAGATGTCAGTGAACCAAAAGGCCTCAATGATGGAAGTCCAAGTTCAAGAGACAACTCAGATATGATGGAAAAGGTTTACATCAAGAAATTTTATTTGTATACTTTTTACTTATTTTCCTTCTCCTTAATTATTTTTTCTCTGGATTTGCTAAATGCTGTTAGGGCTTGGGCAATTGAGATATCAACCACAACCAACAAACAGTTTGTTATGTGAATACGGCAAATCCTTAAATATTGCTTCTGTTGATTGCTCCTTTGCGCAAATCCTTGTTTGTATCAGTCCAGTTTTTTTCTTCTCTTGTTATCAATTTTTTTGGAGTTGGTGGCAATAAATTAAAAACCCACACTCATCTTTGCTTGCACTAGTAAGGCTAGTAGATATATGTAGGTTTGATAATTAGATCAGATTTTATGCAGCTTAAGACAATGGTTAAGTTGGTCAAGTTCATGTATGCGTTGATGTGCAATTTTTAGTGATATATAATTGATGGATTAAGGGTGGCATACCATTTAACACCCAGCTATTTCATGCTGCTCATCACTTACCCGGCTCAGATTTAATTGAGGAACATTTATTTTTCTTCGTATCAATAATAGTGGTTTTGTAACATGAACAGGTAAGAACAGAAAACAAGATGTTGCATAAAGAGGCGGCGGATCTATGGGCAGAGATCATGGCAAGAAGAAAAACTTCTTCTGAGGTTCGGCAAACAAAGAATGAAAGGCGAATAGAGCATCGGCCATCTACTGAAAAGCAGAGTATCTCACCACGAGAAAAGGATAATGCCGCAAAGTCAAGAAATAACGAGGCTGCTGAGGAGTTGAAAAAGGTGCTAATGGGTTCAGCCATAGCCTCAGCAAACAGAAAAAAATAATAGATTAGCAAGATTCAAGATATAATGCCTGAACTTTTAAGGAATTATATCAAGGTGAGTTGATAACTGCCACCGGTAGACTGGAATTATGGGCCTAATATAATTGTAAAGAGAATATGGAATAAAAAAGGTATAATTCATAAGATCCAGTAATTCATAAAAAACTATGATTGAGGAAAAGAAATTATACGGTGGATGCATTAGTATTAGAGGTAAGATAGATGCAAATATGGTTCTTATACTTGGGCAAGATAATTAAACCACTGATCTTGTTCTATATCACAAGCAAAACAATGATAAAAGATTGTAAAATGTTGAGTCCATTAGCATAAAGATCAAGAAGTCAGAAAATCATTAGGCAGTTGGAACTGATTTTTTTGAGGAAAAAGTTGGAGCTGATTTTGTTAGTTGATTCTTTTTGTTTTTCTTGATCTTGTACCGACTGAAATCCAAATTATTTTATAATTTTTGGTAAGCAAGTGTTTCTCATGACATAGAACAGCATCAATGGTCGTCATTTCAAATTTTTGGTCGTCATTTCTCTCTCATTGTTACCTAATAAACTGATGGTAATTGTGCCTAACATAGAACTGTTAAGGACGAGATGTGACAAGTAGTTTGTAATTAGGGAGTTGGGGCGGTCTTATGCTTGGTCGGAGCTGTTCGATCCACATCAAGATTTGTGCGCACTTGATTTGCATGAATCTTAAAGTTGTCTGCGCTAACCTTCATGAGAGTCGGACAACTCTGACATGGCATCAGATTGAATTTGATCCGGTGGCTAGTACCCATCGGAACTCCCTGATTCCTGTAATTAGAGCTTATACATGCAATAGTTGTTGCTTTGAAGGATGCTTTTGTATCTGTTCAAGGATCAATAGGGATATTTGGTTTGCTGTTTATTTGATCGATTGTTTAAAAGGTTGTTTCTGAGTTGTCAAAATCAGAGGCGGCCATGGACAGTTCATTTTAATGATGATTTTATTATATTTTGTTAGCAAAACTGATAAAGATAATAGATATCCACGTTTTTCAATTAAATGATATAAACAGTATAAAACATTGACGATTTGCCTGTGCAGACTCCAATACGCCATTTTTATTGTGAAAGAATGCGTATAAAAAATCAATGATTGAACGTGAGTTTAAACTTCAAACACATATTTTAAACCAGTGTTCTAAATAGCACGCTATAGTGTTTTGGAACCATAACCGCCAAGTTATGGCATCAAAACGCGCTATTTGAGCTACAGACGTTATAACGGTAATAGCGGTCCACTATAGCGCATAGTGTGTAGCGCAAATAGCGTGCGCTATGCAACATGAGCTGTTTTTTTTGTTCTTTTCAATTTATATGGGCTTTAAATAAATGCTCAAATTGGAATTTAACCATGATTTTTTTTGCAATTGATGTACTAAGCTTTATATTAAACTATTAATTATTAAATGAAAGATCCATCAAACGAAATCAAATAAGAAAGCTACAACGAGTTAGAAATATGAAAGTTTTCAAGGAACAACCATCCCAACGAGCAACCTAGTAATTTTAAGTTTTAACATTTAATTGAAATCTTATATCACTTTGATTTCGACTTTTGTTCATATTTCTTAATCAATTATTGGGTTGAAGAACAGGCTGTCAGAGAGATGAAAAGTTACAAGAGACCCCCTAATTTGTTTTATGTTTTGCGAACTGGAAGGGGGCGGGTAAAATTAGGACCTTTATTTTTTTAATTTGGGTAGTTTGTCTTTCAAATATGAGGTTAATTTTACTTTTTACTAAATTAGCGAGTAGTTCTGTTTTAGATAATTTATGTTACTGTTTTTTTTTCTTTCTTGAAGTAACAAAATGATACTTACTATAAGGTAGTTGGAATATTTTGAATGGATTAAGACAGTTAATTATGCCATGATGTCTATAATATAGTACAAGTATATAATATAATTTTTATAAAAAAAAAAAAAAAAACGCTATACAGCATAAATTTTGCTATAGCTTTTTTTGTAAGCATCCCGTTATGACGCGATAAACGCTATTTAGAACTTTGTTCTAAACACGTGTTTAAACACGTATTCTAAAATGTCTGCGTTCAAATCTAATTCTAACGCATTGTCTGCTGCTGCTTCTCAGAAACAACGGTTTGACCTTTTTTTTTTATAGTGATCCAAAAGAGTAAAGGATGGTGCGACATTCTTAACATACGTTCATTTAGTAATTTTGACAAAATTATCCGAATCAACAATGTAAAAATTATTTGTCCACTTAATAACTTAGTTTAAAGACCGTACGATGAATGACGAAATAAATTACAAATCGAGCACAAGTATCATATTCAAATGACGAAATAAATGACGAAATATATATTTTAATTGAATAAAAATTTGCTGTAATTGAATGTGTTTGCAAAAGTAAACACAGAGAATATTGTAAGTAAAATTAAGAGGATATGGGCTATGCGCTTTATGGTTGTCTTATGGGGAATATGAAAACAGAGAAATGAGTACATATTCAGGAGGAAAAGGATGTCACCGCACCTGCTAGCTATAAAAATCAGTGAGGAAACAGAATTATGGCTCACGTGTTGTAAGGATAACAGGGGCCAAGCATTGCTAGTGTGTAGAGGAACATTTCTAAAAAAACTTTAGTTTGAGTGCTTGTAACTTGTAAGATAGTAGTTAGGATGTTGTAAGCATGTTTTTTTTTTTTTTTTTGTTAACTTGGTAGCGCTAGCAAGTCTTTAAAAAAATAAAAATAATATGGAGTAAAATTAAAGAGCTCAGGCAATACTGGAAAAAGGTTTGATATTGCAGTCGCCTTCGCAGCCGTTGTCAGGATTTAAGAAAAAAAATGGATATTGCAGTCTCCTGAATACAAAAAAATTGTGATTTCATTGCTTTCCAAAATGAAGTTGTCACTTGTCAAGTTTAAAGATAAATAGTAAAGAGGGGAAATGCTTCAACAAATGAGAAAGTACGATTTTTAAAGCTTTGGTTGCCTATTACTCCATACATTGCGAGGTTATTCTTTATTCTTAGAACCGGGATTACTCTCTGATCGTTTACCGTATGAATGAGAGAGTACGATTATTTTTCTTTTCTTTTGCGAGTCCTCATCCCCTCAAATTTTATGTCAAGTCTCACAGTACATATGCTGTTCGGCTTTATTTATTATTATAGTTTTGTGTCTAATTGAATTCCTGGTGCTTGATTGTAAATGATGGCTGTGTAAAAGATTATATGTATAAAAAGAATTAATATTTTTTTTTTGAAAAATAGTGGTATATGCCACCGATTTCATTTGAAATCATAGCATATCTGACATAGTACCTAATTGGTACAAAATCAAATATGACAAATTTTATACAGCTGTTCAAAACAGAAACAAAAACAAAAGAAATACAAAACCGCATAACATGCACACAACTAAGCAAGGCAATAACATAAGAAAATACAAAAAACATCAAAATATGCATAAAACTAAGTACTATAGATATCTAATAAGTCTTCATCATCATCCTCTTCTCCAGACATTGGAGATGGAGGGTTGCCAACTCCAAAAACCTGCATGTCCTCTGAACTGGTCACTTGGGAAATGGACATTGGAAGGTCCATTACTTGAGCCAATTCTGAACTTCTTACCTCTTCCTCCTGAAGTTGATATGGGAGATCCTTAACATCAGAAGGGAGCATTAGACTCAATTTTAAAAATGAATTATCTAAACGAGATTGACACCAAAAACTAGCCAATGAAATAATTCTTGCACCAATAGATTTAATTGGTAATGGGTTAGCATCATTAAAACAAATTCGATTTCTTTCTAACCAAATGACCCATAAAATGGATCCTCGTAATAGCCTATCTTTTAAAGGAATATTTGTATCTAATAACCATAAATCCTCTAAAGATGCACAAGTAAATGTAAAATTATTGTGATCGGCAATCCAATTCCATATTAATCTAATGTAAGAACAATGTATAAAAAGATGTTCAGTATCTTCAGATTGATCACAAAAAACACAAGAAATATCACCTTGCCAACCTTTGGCAGCTAAATTAATTTTAGTTGGGATTTTATCCCTCCTAACTAACCATAAAAATATTTTGATTTTCAAAAGGATATGTGATTGCCAAATAGAATTATACTCCTTATTTGGAATACCCCCATATTCAAGCCATTGATAAAAAGAATGTACAGTAAAGTTATCATCCTTAGACCATCTCCAAATCAATCTATCATCTAACTGATTAGATAAAGTGAAATGCTGAAATCTAAACTGTAAAGCTTGCCATTCTTCTAAACAGACACCAGTCAACTGTCTTTTGAAAGACAATTGAAGAGTAGAACTATCAAAAGCCTCGGCAACTGAAATAAATCTATTAGATACTATAGAAAATAAGTGCAGATATTGATGTTGTAAAGCATGCTCAGAACACCATCTATCTAACCAAAAAGAAGTAGTTTGACCATTACCTATTTCTTTGTTTAATCCTAAATTAATAACCGGAATATCCTTAAGAATTGATCTCTAAAAGGGAGAGCAAATTGTAGGAGTATTTCTTGTCCCATATTTACTTCGAATTATATCCTTCCACTTACTATGTACAATATTATCTAAAAATCGAATCCACCACTTAACCATTAAGGCTTTATTCATAAGTTTCAAATCTAAAATGCCCAAACCACCTTGACTTTTACTCTTACAAACTATTCTCCATTCCACTAAATGATATTTCCTTCTTGTAGAATTACCCCCATGCCACAAGAATTTTCTTCTAATCTTATCTATTTTATGTCTTATTTTTACGGGTAATCTATAAATAGATAGCCAATATAAAGGAATAGCTGAAATGACAGAATTGAGAAGAGTAACTCTACCCCCCTAAGGATAATAAGGAACCCTTCCATGTTTGCAATTTTTTCTCAATCTTATCTATAAGAATTTGCCAATCAATGTCTGTAAGAGACTTATTATTGATTGGGACACCTAAATAAGTAAGTGGTAAATTAAGTACCTTACAACCCAATACAGAAGCTAAATTAGCACACTCTGAATCATTCAAATTTAGTGGGTACATCTCACTCTTATCATAATTAATTTTGAGACCCGAGACATTCTCAAATGCCAAAAGAAGCCATTTAATATTACCTAAAATATTTTTATCAGCTTTAAGAAATAATAAAGTGTCATCCGCAAAATGTAAATTTAACACATTCCCTAAATTAGGAAAATTACCTAAACCTTCTATAAATCCCCCTTGTTGTGCTCTCAACATAATCTTATTTAAAACATCCGTAATTAAAATAAAGAGAAAAGGTGACAAGGGATCACCTTGTCTCACCCCTCTCTTACATGAAAAGTATGCACCTAAAGTACTATTCAGATTAACACAAGTTCGACTACCTTCTAAAGTAAATATAATCCAAAAAATAAATCTAGGACCAAAGCCTCTTAATTGCATAACCTCTATAAGAAAATCCCAATTAACATGATCAAAAGCCTTTTCAAAATCTAACTTAAATAAGACTCATTTCTGTTTCGTAATCTTAATCTGATGCAATACCTCATTGGCACAGACTACATTATCAAGAATAAATCTACCTTTAATATAAGCTATTTGTGATGAATCAATTATAGAGTCCATAACATTTGAAATCTTATCTGCAAACAATTTAGTAATAAGTTTATAACTACAATTAATTAAACTAATAGATCTAAAATTTCGTACTGTAATGGCATCCTCTTTCTTTGGAATTAATGATATTGATGCTAAATTAAATTTGGCTATATCCAACTCATGATTATAGAATGTCGTAAATAAACTAAGTAAATCTACATTAATGATGTCCCAAAAGGTTTGATAAAAAAGAAAGGGAAAATTTCCAGTGTACCCATCAAAACTTTCAAAATAGCCAATATCCCCATCAAAACATTGAAATTTCTTATTTCCCCATTATAAATTGAAATTCTTTCTTATTTCCCCATATGTTGATTAATTCTGAAAATTTTAATTAAATTTATAATTTCATTTAATCTTGAAGTTTAAAATCCCTATTTTACCCTTCTAAGATTCCTTTTCTTCTTCACCCCATTTTTTATAGAGTTGCTATTGTTTCTTTCCTTTCCTATTCTTGCTCCTGTTGAAACATAAAACATTAATTTGAAGATACCATATCCCGATAAATCAAGCAAGCAACTGTGCCATGAGAATTTTACAATGGATTTAACCTTATTTTTATTCTTTATTTGATGGGAAATACAGCTCATCACTCTCCTTTTTCTCTATTTTTCCAACGACACATTAATTGTAATATATACAATTAGAAAGAACAATTAATTTCTATCAATTAGTTTGTATTTTCAGGTTTCCTTTCCATTTTTGACAAAAAGAGTGGGAAATGAGAGAGAGAGAAGAGAGTCAAGAGTCACAGATTGGGATTTATATACATATGTAGATCAAGAGAAGATATGAGGAGCAGTTTCGCTGGCACGAATCGTTATAGATATACATATGGAGATGAAAAGGTTTTACATACAAGAGCAGGAGAAGAAAATGTTTTAGATGTACATTCGAAGAATGGAAGGGAATTTTAAGAGCTTCATAGAGATGGGATGAAGGAGAAAGGAGATCTTAGTTCTAAATAGAAGGGCAAAATAGACATTTAAACTTCAAAATAGATTAAAATTATAACTTTAATTTAAATTTTTAGAATTAATCAACATATGGGGAGATAATAAAGGATTTCAATTTGAAATGGGGAAATAAGAAATTTCAATGTTTTGATGGGGATATTGGCTATTTTAAAAGTTTTGATGGGTACACTAGAAATTTTCTCAAAAAGAAAAGACATGCCATCTGGACCAGGTGTTTTAGTTGGATTACATGCAAAAACAGTTTTTTTAATTTCATCTAAAGTAAAAGGTGCCTCTAAAAAACTGCACTGATCCAATGATAAATTATCTGAATTTGACCATAAATCAGATTGTAAAGATATTAATCGTGGAACTGAAGTTCCCATGAGACTCTTATAGTAATCCGTAATATGTCCCAAAATAAAAGACTGATCATATGACATGACCCCATCAATCTCTAAACAACTAATTGTAATTTTCTTTTTCCTAGCTGATGCCACTACATGGAAAAATTTTGTATTAAGATCTCCCTCCAGTAACCACTTTAATCTAGAACGTTGGTGCCAATATTTTTCCTCTTCTAAATAGATCTTATGTAAATCAGATTGGCAAAGTCTATAATCATCGAAATGAAGATCAAATAAGCAATTATCCTTGAATTGTTGTTCATAAATTCCTAACTTATTTAACAAATCAGATTTCATTCCTTTCCTTTCACCTCTTACATTTGAGTTCCATCCTCGTAATTTTCTTCGTAAAAATTGCATTTTCAATTTCCAACTTAAACCCAAATCAGATGTTAAAGGAAACTCTTTCAACCAAGATGCAGCTAAATCATAAAAATCGTCATATTCTAACCAAGATTTGTTAAATCTAATAATCTTGGAAGATGGAAAAATTACTGCCTGGATATCTAAAATAATGGGATTATGATCAGAATATGCTCTAGGTAACGAATAAAGTTTGGATAAACTAAAATGAGCATTCCATGAAGTAGTACAAAAGACTCTATCTAATAATGCTTGAGAAGTTGAATTTAAAGACCTAGCCCATGTAAATTTCCTATCTTCTAAGGAGAGTTCCATTAATTGGTTGTCTCTAATAAATCCATTAAAACGACTACTCAGAACATGATTAAAAGTTGATCCAGTTCTCTCGTTCCTTCTTCTAATCATATTAAAATCTCCCATAATAAGCCATGCCTCTACTCCTAAAATATTAATATCATTTAATTCCTGAAGGAAAATTCTTCTAGAATCAGATGTTAAAGGACCATAATACAGTAGTGAAATGCCATTCGAAATTATCAGTTATATTTCGAAAATGCAAGGTAATAGAGTAATGTCTAATATCATATCCAATTAAAGAAAATAAGGAATTATTAAATCCAAAAAGTAAGCCTCCTGAAGCACCATTAGAAGGTTTATAAACCCATTGACTAATAGAATTACTCAATGATCTAAAAGTTCTTTCATTAAAAACTTCATTTTTAGTCTCTTGAATACATACTATATCTATCTTATTATCTCTAAGTATATCACTCAAATATCTACGTTTAACAAATGATCCTAATACTCTAGCATTCCAATTTAAAAACTTAACCATTTGAGTTTATTGAACCCTTAAGTTGGCTACAATCAGACAAAACATCATTGCATGATTCAACTGGTATTCGGTATTTACTAATAACAGGAAGTGTAATCTGTCATGTAGTCACACTATCATTAATTACGGAAACAAAACTACGCTTAGACAATAATCACAAAGATTTAGCTATCATTAGACTTTCTTCTAAAGTCTCTCCTAATTTAAATCAAGAATTAATATTTTTTAACACGATAAAAGAATTTTCTCAATATTTTTACAAATTTTCCACATTTTTTTTTCAAATTTTTCAATAAATTAACTTTTTAAAATCTTAAAAAAAGAGGTAACATGATTGTCATGTCACGAGCAATACGTTGTGATGAGCCGGCGCATCATAGCATAACAAAATGTGACGTATCATTAAGCATTACGGGTCTTCCTCTTATCATTTTGATCACTCATGTCATGTCGTGTAAAAAAAAAAAAATTACGTCAAGTGACCGAATTATGTTGTGTTTGTCACGTGATCACCAAATTTTTACTATATGTTTAAAATCCTATATCCATAAAGGGTAAACAAGCTATTCAAAATTTTATGTTCATAATATTTTAGTGTATTTTGAGTCTTTTAAAATTATAGTATTACTTTTTAAAGGATGAAAAATATTTTTTACTCGCAGATCTAATTGATTATTTTTTTATAAAAAAAAGTAATACCATACCTTTTCAACTTTAGATCTATACAATTACTCAAGCTATTTTTCCATCTACTAATAAAATGAAATAAACAAACAAAGAAAGTATCATTTTCTCGTGCAATATATCAGATTGTAGATTACTCATATGGACTATGGAGGGATTACTGGATTAGGGCCTGTTCGGTCCACTATCGGGAATGAGTGTAAGCATAGAAATTGAACTGTTTTTTACTGTTTCTGTGAGAAAATAAAAATTCAGTTGATTTTCCTACGCAAACAGTATCGAAGCCGAACGGGCTATAGATTGTTGATTGTGTGGTTCGTATTCAATAAAGACCTGTTCGTACTCGATAGCTTTTACAGTAGTAATAGTGGATACGGATGTGCAATTATATAGGTTTTGGCTGTTGTGTCCTTGTGGGTAGGGCTGGCAACGAGCCGGCTCGGTCTGAGCTAGACCAAGTTCATGGTTCGCTCGTTTTAGCAACGAGCGAGTCATGAGCGAGCCAACATTTGGATCCGAGCTGAAATAGTGGCTCATGGCTCGCTTGTTTTGACAATGAGCGAGCCGAGCCAGCTCGTGAAAGCTCGTGGGCCAAAAGCCCAAATGTTTTAGATAATATATTATAAAGTCAACTGTTATAAATTAAGTTTGTAACTAAATTCATACATATTAAATTACTAAATCTTCAAATTCATACAAACACAGTTCACAAAATAAATTAATGCATACTAAATTCACACAAATTTATACCAATGTACAAATTCATACTTGGACCTAGCTGGCTCGCCAGCTCGCGAGCGAGCTAGGCCTTAGCTCAAACTTGTTAATTTTGAGTCGAGCTAGTGATGAGGTGGCTCGTTAATAGCTCGGTCCACTAACGAACGGGTTGTTAGCGAGCGAGCCAGATGCGAGTCACGATCGATCCACGAGCTACGAGCTTTTTTGCCACCCCTACTTGTGGGGTATGCTTCCGGGGTTTTAGAAACAAAAATAAGTCTGATTTGAAAAAATAAATAAGAAGCTAATACATTATCATATATGCAGCCGGAATGGTGATGGTTAGAACAGCATTGTGATTAGGGCTGCATAAAAAATTCGTAGTTCGTGATTCGATTCGAGTTTGATTTGAAAAAGTTCGTAAAAAATTCGATTTGAAATAGTTCAAAATTAATTCAAACCAAATTCAAACTGGATCTGGTTCGTTCGAAATAGGTTCGCAAATTATTCTAGTTTGAAATACGTCCTGTCCAGCCACAATTTAATCCACAGAAGACAAAGGCCACCCAACCATAAGTCATAAGTTATAACTCGCAAGTCGTAAGTCGTAATTCTCATTTTCAGTTCTAAAATCCTACACGACTTTCACCTCTCACTTTCGGCGACTATGATCACTCTTCCTTGTTGTAAAAAAGTTTGTAAAAAATTCGAAATTGAGTTCGTAAAAAATTCGATTCGAAATTAATTCAAACCAAACTTAGTTCGAAATTAATTCAAACCAAACTCAAACTAGGATAAATTTGATTCGGTTCGATTCGTTTGCAGCCCTAATTGTGATAAAATGTGATCGGTATAAAGATAATTTTTGGAATAAATAGTTAGTATAAAGACAGTTTTGTAATTCTCGCTCACGTACGGGACTTATAATCGGAAGTAAAAAAAGCTCCAATATCAACAATAATGACAATATATATCTTTGGATTCATTCCAATTTTATCTATACGTAAATATAAAAGATAAATAAAGATAATTTTGTAAAAAAAAAAAATAACGAAACCAAGGCAATATTGTTGAACTAATTGATTATTTAATTTAAATGTACCCCATAAATCACGGCACTTTAATTTGTTTGTTCTTAACTTCTTATCAAAGAAGCTTCTAAATTCATTACTTGTTTCATTCAAATCTAGAAAAGTGACGATACCACCATCCACATCAATATTCTACCGTCATTACATGCAATATATATTTTTTAAAGCATATCTAAGAGATTAAAATGAGAAGTAAAAGGGTATGTTTAATTCTCAAAGTATGGTAGCTCATTTCCATTATTATCTTAATCTGTTCTACATGTTTTTATTCTACTTGTCAAGTTGGCATCTAATTTTTATTGTGAAAATATGTAATGATAACAATGTAAATCGGCATAACAAAAAAATATTACCTACTTCATCTGTTCATCATCATGAATTTAATTGCGAATTAATGCATATTGTTGGGACGTTGCTCCTTTTTTCTTTTGACATCTTTCAATAAACTCCTCTTATTTTTAATAAATCTAAGATGAAAAAGTGATTTCGGTCGGATGAACATCAGATCAAATTTCATCTAATACTAAATCAAAATTATTCATTTTGTATTAAGTTTTGTGTGCATTTGAATTATACAAATTTTAAAATTGACTGTACAAATTTTGATACAAATAAAGCGAATCTAACTTGAGACCAAATTTGATCCAATACCTATTATATTAAACCGTCACCCTCATCATTTTGAATTTTTATTCACCTAGATACTTGACTGAGTACAGTGGTTCCAATTAGCTCCCAACCGAGAGTGTTCGGTAGTGAGGCTTTAGCCTCCTTAGCTGCTTAAGCTGGCCGAACAGCTGTGCCTTAGAGAGGCTTAGAGCACATTTCTTAAGCTTCCTTAGAGCAAATTCTTAAGGTGACAAAAACCCAGGCTTAAGGCACAGTGCCTCCTTAAGCTCCTCCTTAGCACCTTTATTGCTCTTAAGCTTCATTGCTTTAAGCCAAAATCAGCCGAACAACTCCTCCTTAGTACAGCTTAACTCTTAAGCTGCAAGGCTCTAAGCCTCACTGCCGAACACTCACATTCTACTTAGTCAAGTCCATCGTTTCTCCAACCTCCGCTCTTATTTTCACCTTTTGCTCCGCCTTTTTGTGTTTATCTTTCCTCTATATCTCTTTTTGAAAAAACTTACTGTAACTGCTAATTTTTTTAACTTTTTTTCTTACTATCTTTAAAAAAAAAAAATCAAATAACCACTATTTCGAAAAGAAATCTAAAATAAAAAAAATAAAAAATAAACCGAACAACCACATTTTTTTATTTTGATAAAATTTGAACTCAGTTGAGTTACGTGGGACCCATGGTTTGATTTCTTAATTTGTACTATCTTATTCTGAAAAAAATTGAACGCTTGTGCAAAGGATCTTTTGCAAATTTGCAGAGAAGTCATGTGGGTCCCACGCACAACCAAATTTGATTACCATCTTTCAAAATATTAAAGAGGATTGCACAATGAAATGAAATCCGCTGAAATTCTTTAGAATTTTAGGATCCTGAAATTCCAAATCCAACCATTTAAGTTTTTCTATACACGAATATGAAAGCAGACATAATTTTATGCACAAATCACGAAATATATAGATGGTTGGATTGATAATTTCAGAGACCCTGAAATTCCCATGGATTCCAGCAAATTTGTTTCCTTGCACAATTATTAGGTTGCGTATGATTTCAAAATTTATTTTATGTATAGGAAAATTTAATTGAATTTTATTTGTTTAAAATTTTTATATAGTCTAGCCACTCTCAATAGATAACAAATATTTTATTATAGTTTAGATGTTAAAATTATATTTTATAGTTGAGAAATTTTGAATTTAAATCTCACTCATTATAATTGTGCATTTTAATTTTTAGTCACATCTATTAAAATGTTCTAGTTCCATCTCTGAATCGGATAATTCTCAAATTCATCTCAAAACTATTTGTTCGGTTTTTTTTTTTTTTTTTCTTAAAGATGATAAGAAAAATAAAATCGGCTAATTTCTCTTCTTTTCTTATTCTACTTGACCCAACATCTCAAAACTCATCACCCATTTCATTTTATGGAGAGAACGATGCTCGCGAATTTTCGTAGAGATAGACAAGCCGGCTCAAGAATTGGTGGCCGAGGTACAGTCCCAGCTAATACTCATCTCCCTATGACAAGAGATGCAGGCCATACCAGTACTGGTTCACATGGTGCTGTTACCGATTGAAGAAATAATCAGCTTTTCTTACTGTTTTTCCTTTTTATTTTATTTTATTTCTTTTCTTTTATTTCTTTGTGCTCTTTATCTGTTTTGTTCATCTTTTGTTTCTTACTTTTTTAAGTTTCCTTAAGCTCAAATGTATTGAGCTTGCGTTGTGTTTTGTTTACGAGTAGGTTACTAAACTTGTGTAACTTTGTTATTCAATATATGAATGAGGACATGACCCCCATTTTTTCTCAAAAAAACATCTCCATCTTTCTCGTTTGCTCCTCCTCTCTCACCTTACTTCTTTTTTCCTTTTTGGGTTTTATTTATGGATCTAGAATTAGATCCTCCAACAGATCTAGAGTTTTCATCCTCTCTGTTTTTTTTAATCATGAAAATGACAGGTCAAATAATATACGAGATCACTAAAGAATATTTTTAGACAAGCACTATGATCCGAATTTATCTAGTTATGTTTGGATGGAGCGAGAATAGCGAGAACAGCGAGAACAGCGCTATTCTCATCCATCCAAACGTACTCAGGAACAGCGAGAATAGCGCTGTTCTCGCTATTCCTACAGAAACATGGAATAGCAAATGAACTCTCTCAAAGCCTCAATCCCTACAGTAGCTATTCTAAATGTTCAATCCAAACAATTTCCGAATAGCTTTGAGTTAGCGCTATTCTTAAATAGTAGCTGTTCTCGCTATTTTTAATTTACTATTCTCAACAGTAGCTATTCTCGCTATTCTCTAGTGCATCCAAACGCACCGAGTTTATTTTTTTTTAACAAAAAGTTAATATAAAAAAAAAATTAACAGGTACATACACAGGAGCGCCACAGAATAATTATATGTGCATTATTTTTTGGTGCACAATTATTATCTGCCCACCCCTCTTTGATTATTTTTGTTTTCAATCAAATTAAGAATAGTGTGGGTCCCACTAATATAAGTTTTAAAACACCTGCACTATCATTTATGGTCTTTTGATAATGTCTCTGTCTTTTTATTTTTTTGAAATGGTAACTATAAAAAATTCGGCAGTATAATTATCCAGTGGATCTCTACGGTCTCTAATGTATGAGGGAGTTATCAACCAATACTTGCGGAAGGAAGATATCAAGAAATAATTGGTTCTTATTACACTAGAATAACATGACCATGTTACTCTAATGATAACCATTCATATTTTTTGTGTGCGAATCTCAAGAAAGATATTTTTCCATACACAAATCTAAACACAGTTAAACGGCTGTCATTAAAATAACAATCCTGTTATTCCAATAGAATAACAGCCGATTTGTTTCCGAGATACCATACAATGAGCTACATAGATTATATTAGTCTTGGTCTCTTGGAGAGTATTTGTTGAAAGGGAGCAGATCACCTGCCCCCGGGGTGCAGGATTTTCCTGCCCCCTCAGTCACTGTGGGGTGGAGTCGGATTTAGGGTGGGTGGGACCGGGTTTAGGGTTTAGAGTTTAGGGGGCCCACTAACAGTGACTCTGGGAGCAGAAAATTCCTGCTCCCAGAAGGGCAGGAGATTCGATCCCTTGTTGAAATGAATTTGCACCGTCTGCATTAACTCAAAAGAGCATCTTTTGAATTAATATATATGGATTGTATGACTTTAGATGGAACTAATCTGGCTTCAGTTTTTAATATTAGTGCAGATTTAAACATCAATTAACAAATTTTAAAATAAATTCAACAATTCAGATACATTAACTCAAAAAATTAGTTAATGCAGAGGATACGAATTCCTCGAAGAAAAGACTTGTCGGGTTTGGATCCGACCGCCCGATCAGAATCCGTTATTTTATGATACCATGAATTCTTATTTGGGCAGGAGTGGTCCGTTTCTGATCAGAGTACTGGAGTCATCCATTGAAGTCAGTCCGGAGAGAAACCGGCCAAACTCTCTCAAATCCTATCGACTATGAATTCGTATCCTCTGAGATATCTCAAACTTTGCGTGACTTTTTGGAAAATCTCAACCGTTTAAATACTCTCTGCACGAATCGCAAAGCACACATAATACTGACCCCCTACATCACCCCCGAATAGGCATCGGACACGTCGGTCACGCAAGAGTTGAGATATCTCAGATCGACTATCGAGTATCTACTCGCCAATCAAGATAAATTTATCCCGTGCATTCGGAGTAAAACCGTACGCAAAGAAAGCACTATGGGCCCCAGTCCCAGAAGTTGAGAAAAGGTTCAAGATGTGGTGCCCACTGATCAGATAATATGTCATAGTTTTTTTCTGTGCGTGCACCACATAATCTTAAAATAACCTAGAGAAAAAAGAATTCTCCCCTCTTCTCTCTCTAAGAAACAAATTATTTTTCTTTTCCCAATTGGGCTTTCACCAAATTTTCCAAAAGGGAGAAAATTGAAATGTGAGTTCTAATGGAGGCGTTCGATTGCTCGCTCTTCCATGGACACCATTTAAGGTTTCCGCCTTTTTTTTTTTAGCACAATTACTTCCGTATAATTTTGCTTTTTTCTTGTCGCCTAATGGAAATGAGGTTAAACAGACAAGATCTGGACTCTTGTGGTTGTTTGGCGATAGAGTGGCTTCTTTCAGGTACTTACCTCGTTATCTGAACTTTTTACTGTTAATCCTTGTTCTTTTGTAGTGATTTTAGTTTGTATTTTCAATTAGTTTCTTTTGAGTGCATCCTGATCGTAATCATAGAGAATAACATAATTTTTGGTAGTTTTATAATTGAAAATAAGCCTTGTTGGCTGTAGGTCAAATTTAGCACTAGCTCAACTCAATATGAAAATAATATTTTACTTTCTTTTTGGAAGTTTGGATGAGCCCAATTTATTATAGTAAGGTAGGAACTCAGGATCTGTTCTTAGTGGTTAGGCCAGCATTATCTTCGCTTCTTTGTTTGTTCTGTTTTTTCTTTATTTGATTTTCTAAGTACTGATTCTTTCTTAAAATTTATGAGATGTATCTGAACACAATGAGAAACAAAGATTTTTCATCAAAGTTTCATCAACCTTTCCAAATAACCTTAGATCTATCTTAGGGAAGTTTAAAACCACGGTCAGAACTGAGAACTGAGAACTTCTAATAAACTGTTTCAGAGATTCCACGGGAATTATGATTTCCTCTGGTTAGCTGTCTTTTGGAACTATGATGTGTATAATTACTTCATCTTCTTTAATTTGAGAAAATTATTAGAGTTGTGGATTCTCCTGTGATACTGTATGAGTAGATCGGTCCTTTTTTTGTTGGTATTAATGAGCATAACTAGTTTTATCTTCAATAGATTGGACTCTTCTTATTGAAGACCTGAGGTTATTTTCCTTCTGTTGTCTCATAATTTCATTGTTTGCTTTATAGTTTAGGTTGTTGGGTTAAAAAGTATAGTATAAGATTTCTGTGTAGATTGTTGTGTGCAACCATTTTTGCTTGGATTCTTTTCAGTCTGTATAACTTAAGAGATCAACTGGCTTTACTTTTTGAAAACTGTATCATGCCACCCTGGTGGTGAACCTTCATTTACAAACTTCAAACAAGGTTGAAAATAAACTAGCTCATTTTAATTTCAAGGAACATGTTGATTTTTGGGACTTTTTCTGGTCAATTGTACCCAATTTTCTGATAATCTCAATTGCAGTTTTCTATCTTTAGTTTGGCAAGGTTCTCCTAAAATCAGATACTTGCACTGGGATTTCTCTTTTGGCAAATCCAAACCTTGATTTTATTTCTTTTGTTTACCCTTCTATTGATAAAAGAAAACCCTTCTATTGATAAATAAAAAATTGTGAGTTGCAGTTCCTCTTAAAGGTTGAGATTCCTGACCCAGTATGCGAAGGGGAATGAGAGGGTATAAAAGAAGATCATATCACCTAAGGTACCTCAAAACGGTGAGTTTGAATCTAGTCCATTATATACTAGCACAAATCTTAAAGGGACCTCGTGCATTACCGGCTTGGGCCAGATTCTAATTGGACAGTCCAGATTTATACTCAAACAGTGAGGTATGCGTAGGACCCAGACTTGGTAAAAAAATGGCAGAACAAACTTGACACATGTGACTACCCGACTGGTTAGTTTCCTTTTTATCAACACTTGGATTATTGTATCCTTTTTGTTTACTTGAGTGTTTTGTAAATCAAAGCACATGAATTTGTTGTTATATTCATCAAACTACAATTCTTCATTTTTTCAGGTTCATTTTTAAATCTAATGGCTTAACAGTAGTTTTCAATTTCAGCTTTTTAGTTAACATCACGATAAAGATACATTTTAACTGTTTCTATAGAGAAAATTAAACTCAAAAGTAGATTCCTTGCCAACATTCCTCCAGTAAAGGTAGACACAATAGAAAATTGGAAATAAATATACAGGGTCAGCGCAGCTACCAAATTTGTTACAGTAAAATTTAGAGGGCCTAGCCCAATATAACAATATCTTCTCTACAGAAACGTAATAAACCTAAACAGTGCCACAATATCTAGAAACAACCATTAGAAAACACAACTCATATTACCCTAGCCAGAAATTACATAATAAGAAAAAGAATCCATCAGATGATATCCATAAATGTTCTCCTTAGGAATTACAGGTGAGCATCACTAGCTCCAATTCCATCAATGGCCATAGGATGTCCATTACCACCCCCTTCATCAAAATAAAACTCTAAATTATAATCTTAAATATATGGCTTTTTTCTTACAGGTCCATCAAAAGAAAGAAAAGCGAATAAGAAGTCAAGTGGTCTCTTTTGGAAGAAAAAACTATCTCCATGGAATGATGAAAAGAAAGAAAAGAGAACAAAATAAAATACATCCCAGCGTTATGAAAGGCAAAAACTTTAAAAGCTCATTATAAATATTCTAATACTCTCCCTTGCCACTATCCAAAGGGGAACAAATTGAAACAAACATAATTTACACAACTAAACTCAGTACACTAAAGCTGGAAAGAGAGAGTGTTGATAATAATTGTGAGATGAAATCAAGGCAGCAGCTACTAAAAATCTAAAAAGATGAGTCAACAGCAACCACTTTAAAATAATTAATATTTACCACTCTCACCATCTGATGCTTCAGCCAGTCTTGCTATTGCATCAATCAACGACTGTTCATGCTCCTGCAATTTCCTCAAATACAAGTATTAGATAAATGATGCAGTTGCAGAAACATACTAATTTTTGTTTTTGTTGTTTCACACTTTCAGGTGCATACAGAACTCGAAATCTTAATGTAAATTAGTACAAAATGATTCAATTCTGTTGTAAATTGAGTAGCTAGTATTTGTGTACAATAGCTTTACTTTCAGATTTTTTTTTTTTTTTTAACATTACAATGCCCGTAGGTCTTTACTTTCAGAATTAACAAGTGAATTATAATCAAATGGTGTAGTAAAGATTCTGCCATATCCATAAAGCGTTTATAACATTATTGTCAGAAAGTTTTTATTTTTATATTCTTTCTTAATTTAATTACTTCTATGTGGAGCAGTTGCTAACTATAGCAGAATTGAGGGGCTGCTTTGTTTGAGGGATAAACATATTTCTTTCACAGGATCCCCTCTGACAATGCTTATCTTGATTAATTTTTTTTAAATATAGGTTTAAAAGTTTTCGAACTAAATAAAAATCACTTGACAATGGTATCTTAACATCCTTGACAACAATTTCTCAAATCATGTCAATATTTTAAAAAAAAATTATAGCCACGAGTTATTTATAGATTGATTCGGACCAAATTTTCATGCAATTTAATATGTAGGGTTAATATGCACCATTGATATTGTGCTCCAATCATGCTCCATTTCTAAAGTTCGAACACTAGATCCGAACCGCTCAACATGATCAGACCAAATTTTATATTTTTTTTGGAATGATTTAACTATTTTTTTAGATGCAAGTTTAATGCAAATACTTGCCCAAAAAATAGTGATTTTGTACCTATAAGTAAAAGAATTCCAAAAAAATATAAAAGATCATGTTGAGTGGTTCAAATCAACTGTTCGGACTTCAAAAATGGAGAAAAGGATGTAGAGCATGATTAAAGCTTAAAACCAATGGTGCATCATAACCCTACTCTTTAAAATGTCATAAATATGAACCGTTGCAAATTTTTTATCATCTGATGAACAATAAAACTTTGCATTAAATTTCATCATTTTCATGTATAAGATGTGTATGAAGCATAGATTACATTTTACTAGACGAATTTGAAAATTACAGGTTCTTTTTACAATTGTCAAGATTGTCAAAGTAATCCATTGTCAATAAATACGCACCTTTCAAAATATAGAGAAGTACATAGACATGCTGTGTTGCCTTGTGAATTAGTTTGTGTGTTAAATTTTTTATGCAATTTATGTTGTTTGACATTCCATAAAATGCCTTTATATAATGTTGCAACTTTAAGTCATCTGATAAACAACCAAAATTGCATCAAATTCTATCATTTTTCTTGTGCACAATATAAATGCAGCACATATTACATTCCAAAGGTTAAATTTCAATATTGCAAGTTATTTTTGTTAATTGTCAAGATTGCATTGTCAATGGATCTCAACCCTTGAATAAATCCAATTAAGAGTATAAATACCATCCCCCAATTTTCTTTAACTCAACTAAAATGAAGCTATATTTTGACGAAACTTGTTAATTATAAATAGTAGCCACATAAAAAGTATTACCTTCAGAACTTTCTTGGCCTTCTCTATCTCCAAAGGATCAGGGTGGTTTGCACTGAAAACTCTCTCAACCTGACAAAGACATCCAATGTTACATAAAAAACTGCAATGGCAAATCAACTTCTTTTCAGCTATCTTTCTTTTTCTCTCCTTTGTAACGACGGGTCCGGATAGTTCAGATCCGGACCGTCCGATTCAAATCCGGGCCAATCCATCCCAACGTGGAGCGTACGGGGCCCCTTTATTCTGACAGTCTGATTCGAATCTGACGGTCCAGATCTAAACTAAAAAATTGGGTTACTTTAGGAGATCGGAACTCTGTAACGGCCATTATTGCTATATTTTATTTTGAAACTCTGTCATGCTTAATAGCTTAGTACACCCTAACCCAAAAAAATATGGAAACAACATAGGCAGCTTTGAAAGACACCAAATATTAAAAATTCCTACAATAAACATTACCTCCTTGATTAGGGTTTCAGTATGAAGGATTTCAATATCATCAGGATTTTTCCTGCCAATCCCATTTTGGGATGGGGGAATAACAGAATCCTTTTTGGGCATGTTTTTCAGGGAGCCCCTTCCTCTTCCTCCACCTGGCATTGCCCCACCACCACGGCCCATTGACTTCTTGACGCCACCATGCGCAGGCCCACCTCCACCACGCCCTGACCTTTGTTGGTTGATGCCCGGGTCCTCTCCCTCCCATCTAATATCCTCTGGCGATATCTACATTCCAAGTTGATATTCAATTAATGAAAATCTATATCTTTAAGAATACAAGTTTTTTTGGTTATAATTGCCCTAACCTCTTTAAGATTGACCCATTCCCATGTTTCGTTTGGAGTATTCATGTCATACACCAGCGCATGAAGTCCCTGTGTTGTTAACATTTCAGGAAATGTTAGGTAAAGAATATACTTGGAATAGGAAAAACATGCCAATTCAGGTCTTGTTGGTTGATTTTGACTTCAAGTCTAGAAGGGCGGCCCCAGGTCAGATCCAATAATGTAGGTTTTTGGTAAAGTTGGGTTCAGTATGAGGTCAATGCTCCTTTGAAGTATCGAACTCGTGGTAAAGTTGGGTTCGGTATCTGTCACAAACCCTCCACCATGCAACAATACGACTAAGATATCCTTCATCAAGAGATCTTAGAAAAAAAAGTTCAAAGATACAAAACATTATAAAATTAATGATTCGACTGCTAAATCATGTATTATCCACACATCAAAAGACTGCTTCAATACAAAAATGTTAGGCCAAGGAAGTGGGGCTGAACATATGCTGCAATTTTGCATATAATGATAGTGTAGAGAGCTCTTGTAAATTTATAAAAGGACTGCTTTTTTTCATTCAATAAGACCATAAATCTTTCCTAGTGCACACATGTCAATGCAGCATATCTTTTAATCTTGATCTTAAATCTTTTAACTCCATAAATACCTTTTCTGGACTTGTTCAATAGCTTTAGAATCCTCGAATGATTTTTTGTTTGGAGTTGTTAAACCTTGAGAAGACAAACTTACAAAAAAATCTAAGTAAAAGGATAGACCTTCTCAGCATCGTAATCAGTTATGACAGCCTCATAGAAGCTATTGTCCTCTGGCCACCTGGTCCGAACTTTACGGCCTATTAGGGGGTTATACGGAGCAGCTGCTTCTGCATGATCGCTTGTGGCAAGTGCACCCGAGGCACTCCTGCTGCCTCCTGGTGGTCCTCTGGTGCTGGGCCCTGCCGAAGAGTAAGGCATCGTCTTTACTCCAGATGGCAGTTTCTGCCCCTATATATGTGAAAAGTAGTGTTTTTTGCATTAGCTAAAACAAAAAGATCACAACATTGTTTTTCTTGCAAGTAAAACGTTCATGACCATTGTTATACAATTGCTCACCTATCGATAACAACCACAAATATAACCATGGATAACTATAATTTTCTTACTATTCAATACATGATCTTTGTCAGTAACTTAAGAGAACTAGTGATTAGTCTTTTGGAAAGTACAATGACGTTGTATGTTCTTTCAGGAGAGTCTAATTAACTTTATTTTTGCTTGTCAATCAGTTGAATGAAAACACTGGCAGTGTCATCAGACAGTTATGTCCATCTTCACTTGACCTGGTCAGTGGATCCAAAATTTATATTAGTTGTGAAACGTAATACAATAGTGTTACCAAAAGAAATTCGACTGACATGGACGTACAATTCCACATTGTAACTGTTTCCTTCATTTTGTGGAGCAATACTACTACAATCATGGCGTACATAGGCCAGCATAATTGTGTCAACAAATTCAACCATCACAGAGACCATCTACAACCATACTAGTTCAAAACCAGACTTGGCTAGGCTACAACAGTCCCTGCAACATACCGGTTTAGCCTTCTTTCCTTTGGAAAATGGGGGTGGAACCCCCTTTTTAGCGGCAGAAGAGGTTGAAGGTTGCATTGGTACTGCAACTGGAGGTGGAGGCTGTGGCGGCTGGGGATGCAATGCAGCAGCTGGGGGTGTGGCCATGGATGTAGGCACAGAAGATAGAGAGGCCATTGGCTGAGAACCTGTCTTCTGCCTCTTTCTGGAAGCTGACACAGTTGGGCTGGGCACTGGGTCCATACCAGGCTGCACCCCACCAACCAAACTTGTTTGCGCCCTACCTCCTTGCCTCCACTCCCTATTAACCGTCACACTATTTTAAGTTGGAAATAGCAGGATTTTGTATTGCAAGAAGCACACTAGACCAGTATGGTTCTCGTAAGTCTAACAATTTATATAGGTGCTACCAGCTCTCTACCAATAGAGTGGACATAGCATACAAAAATATCATTCCATTCATGCCATTGATCTGGAAATCATCCCAGTTAGCATATCATTCTGCGTTATTGAAGCCTTCAAACCGGTTCGGTATTAGTCGAAGACCATAGTATCTCCAAATGACGAGTACAACTCTAACCATAGCATGTTGCACTTGTCTTTGTTGCAATTATTAGTTTGCTCAGATGAATTATTTTACTACTTGGTCAAAATGCACTAACAAAAATGTAATTCAGAATAAAGAATTTAAATAAAAGAACCTTATTCGTCTGATGATATCATCAGCATTGACACGGCCCAAGAGTTCACGGTGTTCCTTGTCAGAGACTCTTAACTCTTTCCTTAATTCAGTTATTAAACTTTCTTTTTCCTGAAAAAATAAACAACAAAAAAACAATAATTGTAGAGCGTTAATGTCGTATACTATTAATTGCAGGAAGATTATTTTGTACAAGTGATTACCATTATTAGCTAGCAGCAGTAATTAAGGTATGTATGCATGAAAGATAGTTTCGGCAATATTGAAGAAATCAGCAGCAGATGGAACAGATGGCATTTCCAATGTTTTCGGATAACATTATAAAATTTACAAAAGAGTGAGCAAAAGGCTAATGAGATACCAACCCAAGTGATGGCATCAGCCTGGGCTTTAAAAGCCCTTAAAACAGAGCAGTAGGCCTCTTGCTCAAGCATGTGAATCTGAGACTCCATGTCACTGTGGGTCCCACCACCACGTGAGTATGACCCTGGCCCACCACCACCTACTACGGCTGTTGACCGACCATTACCACTGACACGTGGGCCCCCCCTTGCATTTCGGTTCTGATATGATGGGGGCAAGTCATCATCAGTCCCTGCATCCCATTTTAGTACCAATTATAATTACACAGGCATGCAAAGATATAGCTTCCAATATCTGGTTCTTCCTTTTTTTATCTTTCCATGTTAGTTGCTAAACTGATGGTTAAGGACTAAAAGCTGAGGATTAACTGGAGTTTAGCTGTAGTTAAATGCAGAAAATTGCAAAATTGAGGAAAGGGATATAAGGAAAGTTCTCAGGGCATGATTGATATTAACTAATGTTAAGTTTTGCGGTGGCTATTTTCATGCTGATTGGTATAAACTATATTGTTGCTGAAACAACAATTCATGCTGGATTTATTTATAGAATAAATGAAAAGAAATTATATGGTGTGATCAATCACTCTCCTTCAAAATGAAAATCAATTGAACCAATTTATTAATACAGCAGTATTGAAACTACAATTGCTCTCATGTAGAGGCCATCTAGAGCTGCAAATCTATAGATACTGCAAAACCCTAACTTTAAACAGAAATAGATAATTTCATTCTACTTTACTCTACCAAAACTAACACAATAACCCCATAAACATATTGCTGGTTTTACACAGAACAAAAAAAAAAAGCAAAGTGAAATTATTTTCGCCTAATTAATTTCATTGACCTGGTAACCCTAACTTTCGAGCCTCTCTACATACCAATCGAAAAGACAGCTAAACTATCAAATCCATGAACCAAAATCGCCAAAACAAACCTCATAACCTCAAATAGCTGCTTAAATTACTGAAACAGATCCGAATCAATCAAAATAAAAAAAAGGAGAAGAAAACTCACCGCTGCTATCTGAGGGATCGTACTCCATGCACCAAAAACTCCCTCAGGAGTCCGCCTCTGTCCCAAAATCTTCACCGAATTTAAAAAAATACCCACTTCGCCAAGCAAGACAAGTGCGATTCCTCCCAAATTGGGAACTGCTCGCCTAAAAAGGACGAAATATCCACCTCAAGGTAGTCGATATACTCGCACAATTGACCAGAATTAACAACAAAACTATTGAGAAGAAGAAATTTAAAGAAAACTTGTCGAATTCCAATATAGAAGGAAGCGAGAGTGAGAGAGATCGGGGGAGGATTTGTGCGACAGGAAGAAAAAAAAAATAAAGGGAAAAGAAAAGAAGTAAAAGGCGGACTTGAAACATGTTTTATAGCTGAAATTTTGTGGCTGTTAGGGGTCTGGTTTCAGGTCCGCCGGCGGCTCCTTCTTAGGCCCGGTCTTCATGAACCGTAAGGATTCTGCATGTTCACTATTATGGGCGTAGTGTTGCTACACCGAAGTACTGTCATTTATTATTTTATTGAATGAATCAATGATCCGGACTCCATGTTGTCCATCTCAGTTCGCAATTGTCGGCATGCAGACAGACGATTGGATGAGGAGTCCCACATATATATATATATATTTGGAGTCCAATAATTAGGTACAGTACAATAAGATATTATTTGAGAATGTTTGTATAGAGATTTGTACATGTTTTTGTTTTTATTGAAAAGAAACGTGCTAATAAACAAAGAAAAGCTTGTATTTTTTTTTTCGAAAAAAGACGGCTAGAATGCTTTCCGTTTCTTTTACATGAAATAAAACACCGAGTGCATCCCAAGTAATATTAGTTAAATGCCGAATAATACCCATCTGAAAATCAAACCGATAGCTGTTAAGACTTAGCAACACGCTCATTGCCTCATGAACAAGCAGCTCCCGAGCAAGACTTATTTGTATTGGAAATCCAATACCATTCCTCAGTTCTGGTACGCAATCTTCTCAAACAAATTAAGGATTTCAAGAACCCGGGCCAGAGGTTCATTAAACAAATGGGGGGGTCAAACAAATTAAGGATCCCAAGAATTAGTGGCGGAGATACGTACAAAGAATGAGGGTCAATTGACTCTATTTATTTTCAAAATTTATGTAATTATATATAATTTTTTATACAGTTTAGTGTAAAATATTATGAATTAACTCTCATTTGTAGCATAAAATTTTATAATGATTGATTGTTCTTTACGTTTGTTCCCTATGAATTGAAAGTGTGGCTCCGCTCCTGTTAAAAGACTATGTTTCAGCTGTTTTCACCAGTGTTGTAAATAACGATATGTGGTCGTCGGACGGACAGGGTACCGTCAAGCGATTAATCGAAAATAATCGGTCATAATCGGTCGATTCGTCAGAAAAATCTATAGCGATTTGATCACCACCAACGACTAATCGACCTATTAATCGGCCTAAAGAGACGTTTTTTACAACACTAGTTTTCACTCCCATAACATACATCACCGATACCTCTCAAAAGCTTGAATCCCGCTAATTTAAATTACATCATCCATGCAATACAGCAAGCAAAACACATCGCGTTCACTTCGCTAGTACAGTGACTTCTATAGTTCACATTCTCTAAGACATAGCTCATCAAATTGCCATTAAAATATCAAATTTTCATAAGCTAGAAGCACTTGATTGCGCTATTATATTTGTACTGGTAGTAAGCCCAAATTATCATTTTCACTCAGCATGTCAGACTGTCCCAACATTTGAAATAGAGATAAGTTGTGATTCCTTTGTATTTTCTATCCAAAATTGTGCCAGAGAGATAAAGAAGTACAACAATATTTCTCATTGTTTTATAAGAGTGATTATTAAAACAAACATCAACGCTTTCTTTACACAAATTTCAATAGACTGCACAAACAAATATATAAGGTACGTTTTGATGAAACAAGGAATAGAGCAAGAATAGAGCTAATATCAAATTTGAGAATAGTAGTCAACTCCACTTTTGATTGAGTTAGTAGAATAATGAGCTAATGCATACAAGACAAACAAAGAATAGTAGATTAATGTTATTCTTGAACCATTCAAATATTGAATAGCTCAAAAGAATAGTGTTATTCTTGCTTCTTCCAAACGCACGAGAAATGCATGTTTACCTTGTTACCATAAGGTTGGTAAGGTTAGTGTGCAAATTGGATTATACTCTCAAAAAATTTCCATCTAAACATAATTAAGTCTCTGTCTGAGTGACAATCTCCCATCCAATACCATATATCCTTGCATATTTGCATTGAATGAAGAGATGATCCGCTATTTCCTCTAGATGACAAAATTGACAATGTAAATTCTCTGCCCATCTCTTTTTAGTAAGGGTATATTTGATCAGTATCTATTTCCTGTTATCACAATTCTAAAATCAACTCAAATGTATAGAGATTTTATAGTGGAAGAACTTGCTGAGTCCCATGTCCATTGTAGCTAGTTATTGTTATCACTTATCAGAGAGGGTTGTCTGCCCCATATGTACACAGTATACACATACGCCCCCATTCCTCTTGTAAAATACCAACCAGTACCCTTCTATTCTATATTGTATGGGTAACTAGACAGTATCACCTCCTTGACTGATATTTCTTTATTTAAACAAATTAATGCGATAGGCCGATACAGTTGAGGATGAGCTGAGGATAGTGGGAATTTCTTTAACCATTTGTCATTCCAAAACTGAATACTGACACCATTACCTATCTTGTAGGAATACCAGTATCCTCTATTTTCCTGATTTTCTTCACATTTGTCCAGAATAAAGATAACAAATGTTTAGGGGACTTTAGGTCGAAATTAAAAGTTTTCAGTAAAAAAAATTCATCTGCTCGTTTTAATTAGTTGAACTAGATAGAAAAAAATTAACATTATTTTTATCTAATAAAAGCAACAGACACCGATCCAATTTACAATCGTCGAAGTATTTAAGTGGATATGGTTTGACTTTTCATTTTTGTATTTTTGTTAGTAGCTATGATAATTAAGTTTTTGCAAGTGAGAAGTGGCACAAAGTCTTTTTCTCATCTTTCTTTTTTTGTTTCATTTTTTAAGGCAGACACAATATCTATTTACGATAAAGATATATATTAACCCCAAGTCCATAAATATTCAACACTTTTACTGCATTTCTGCAATGGATCCTATAATATTTCATAAATTAAATTTAATTATGTGTTTTAATTAGGGTCATAAATTGTTATATTCCGAAATTTTAAAACCGAATTAATTTGCTAAATCGATTATTATGCTTAAATAAAACTTTTAATTAAATTAAAGAGCGTTCAGATTTTATCTGACTGATTAAAACAAATCTAAAATTTCGAAATATAAATGAATTATAAAATTATGTACATTAAAAAAATTAGAGATTTAAAAATAAAATGATTCGTGTAAAAAAATAAATAAATAAAGTTGTAATTAGGAGGATAAATACACGAGTTTTTCGTACGAAGAAAATTATATAAAGGTTACGGATTATGTTAATTAATTAAGTATGGAGATTGAATAGATAATTATACACATACATAAATAGATATTAAATTGAAATTGAATTTTGCGGATTCTAAAATCGAATTATAAACATGTGAAAATATTTGTACGACATTATAAAAATATTACGAAACTTCAATTCGAATTTATAAAGGAAACATATTTTTAAATCAAATGATTAAGTTATGTAAACTTCTAAATGTTTAGACCCCTTTGATCTAATCAAAACACGAATCTTGAAGACATCTCGTGCTTTGATTTGAATTAAATTGAACAAGGGAAGAATTAACCCCATTGGAATTTAATTTCGGGTCCAGGCCCTCCCCCCCACCATTCCGCTCCTCTGCCTCTCTCTCTGTGCAATGGAGCCCCGACTCTCTCTCATTTCTCTCTTTTCCGCCTCCTCCAGCCCTCCCGTTCAAAAACCCTAGCGCCCCTCTCTTCATTCACTGACCCGCGGCTCCACCCAAGAATCCCCTCTCTCTCTCGTTTCCTTACAGGAGAAGGCCCTAATTTGATTTTCCCGCTCCCTATTCAACGCCGTACGCACCATCCCGTCGGCTGTCAGTAAACCCACGCCCTCCCTTGACTTTGTTGCTCTCCTTTGGGTACAAGTAAAACCTTCCTCCTCTTTTTGGTTCTTAGTTTGTTTGATTTCCCCTCATGTGTTGAGAATTTCTGCCATTGCTCCTCTTTTCCATTTTCCTTTGGTTGTTGCTAATTACCCGACCCGTTAAGGATTCGGTGGTGCATTCCGGTGCTGACTCTGTTGGTGCTTCTGATTTCTCTGTTGCCTCGGTGTGGTGGTGAATTTGCTAGTTGACGGCCATGAAGCGAGGTGCTTCCTTGGTACCGGCCACTTACCACCCCCCTCTCTATTGCTTTGCTAATTCGGGTAATTGCTTCAAACTCGACTCTAAATTGTCGATCTTGTGTCTTGGTTGAGTGCTTTAACTTGTTGAGATTGCTTGTCGGGTTGTTGATTTTCCCGGAAGCAATGATGTTGCCTTGTTTCCTTGTTTCCTTGTTGCGGCATTACCTCCCTGTTTTGACCATTGATGCCGTGTGTTGTTCTGTTGCGAGTCAGTACCTATTTGGTGCTGCCTTTTTCTGGTGCCTTGTTGAATTTCTGTGTGATGCTAATTACCTCCAAATTGTGATATTGTTGTGGTGCTTGATGCTATGCCGGCATTTTGCAATTACCCTCTCTGATTTAGATGTTGCTGTGATATGGTTGACTTGTATATTTACCAAAACTTGAACTGGTGGGGCTCTATGAGTAATTTAATTAAGATTTGGGGTTGATTGTGTAAGAAATCAATCCTTAGAATGATTTAAACTAATATAGAGGGGTGTGTTGTAAAAGCCCTTGAATTTTGTAAGTTAATTAAGTAAGAAGAGCCTCTATGCAAAATCTGAAAAAAATTAAGTATGAATTCGGCTTTAAATTGATGTATAATTATTTGAGCTTGGGCCTTGAATAATAAATAAAATAGAAGAAGGCTTTGAGCCTTAATGAATTGGGCTTCTGAATGAATGGATTTAAATGATTGGGCCTTTGAATTGATTTGATTAATAACATGATGTGTATATATGAATAATTGGGTCCAATTTTGGAATATAAAATAAATTGAAATTGGACTTTGGCATTAGAAATAAAATTACGGAATTTGGCTTGCCAAGATGCGTAATTAGTCGGATTTAAAACGTGACAATAAAATTTAGGTTTTAGATAAGGAATCGAATAAAAAGAAAATCGGAAGCTTACGTAAACCTAAATAGCTTAGGAGATGATTATACCGTCCAGGGTCTTGATGCCTCGATGATAGTTCATAACATAATTTGAGCAGAAACTAAAACACCCCAACACATTTAAAATAAAATAGAAGTTTCATAATAAGTTTTTAATTTAAAACATTTCTTTTAAACATTTTCGAACTTGTACTAAAACTCATGGCTAATTAATAAATGACAATTAATTAGCAACGAAAAATATTTATTTGACTTGGATTCGAAACGACAAATTATGCGTAGGATTAGACTAGCTATAAAATAACGAATTGCTCGACGTAGAATTAATTAGGAAACACGTAAATTAGATAAACATCTCCTTCTAAATTTTTTTATAAAACAAATTTTTGTATCTAAACTATAACATGACTAAAATATCTTAGAATCAAATATTAGTTTAGTAATAATCATACAAATTACATATTTTATTAAAATAGTGGCATTAGTCGAATTTAATACTAAATTTACTTCTGAAAAGAATCGCATTCGATCGGTTACGGAAATGAGAGCTAATTTAAAATAAATTAAACCAAATAAGTAGTTAGGACACGTTTAAAAATACCGTAACTCACAAATAATTATTTTGCGAATATTTCGACATTTGAAATTTTACAAGCAATATATCTTCAAGTTAAATTATTAAAAATTATAAGTTAATGTAGATTAAAATTAGATTAATTTAAATGAAAGTAATGATTAATATACGACAAATCGGTTCAGTCAGACTGACTGAATTGGAGACTTTTATATAACTGAAATAATCGAGAATTTAACTTACACAATAATTGGAGCGAGGGTTAGAGTATCTTAGAGTAGACTCTAATTAGTGTAATTTCGTAATTTCAAATCAGTCGACTCCGTACGAGTCCGATCCGTGGACCGATCCGACTGACCAGTAGTTCGGAGCATACGCGGAGCGCGCTGATTATTAGCGACAGAGACTCCAACCCTACAGGTGTGGGATATCTGAATTATTCTTTTCGTGGACGTACTCTTACCAGTCGATCCATCTGACCTGACATCCGCACTTTATTTTTAAGTAGTTGCATTAAAATTGTAGAGCATGTTTATCCTTTCTGCACTGTAGGTAGAATTGCATAAACCCTGAAAAACCTGAATTTACTGTATTTTAGGAGTAAGTAATTAAATATATTATATAATATATTATTAGAATAGTAGGTTATTAGATTGTCTTCTTCTCGTAGAAGACAATATACTATTATTGTACGTGCATACGCATGCATTGGTGAGAGCTGAGCAGAGCCGAGTGACTTCGTTCCGTCTTGGTGTCACTTGGCATGGGACGGCCCGACAGCCACTGAGCCGAGGATCACTTGATCCTTGGATGGCTTTAGGATTTATATTATATGTATAAACTTTGCTTATATATCCTTTTCGATCATTTTACGCGAGCAGTTCTGATCTCGAGTTTTGTGGCATTGGTTACCCCATCACGGTTCTGATCTCGAGTTCCGTGGTGGCATGTTTTTACTTTGAGACTACATAGTTCTGATCTCGAGTTCTGTGTAGGTCTGTTTTACGCTACTGCATGGTTCCGATCTCGAGTTCCATGGCGTATTTGTCTGCACGGTTCCGATCTCGAGTTCCGTGGCAGAGTGAGTGCACAGTTCCGATCTCGAGTTCTATGGCACTGGTTACCCCATCACGGTTCCGATCTCGAGTTCTGTGGTGGCATGTTTTTACTTTGAGACTGCACAGTTCCGATCTCGAGTTCTGTGTAGGTCTGTTTTACGCTACCGCATGGTTCCGATCTCGAGTTCCATGGCGGATTTGTCTGCACGGTTCCGATCTCGAGTTCCGTGGTAGAATGAGTTCACAGTTTCGATCCCGAGTTCTGTGGCACTGGTTGACTATGTTTTTACGACTTGCATTGTATGATTGCTCCTATTTTATATGTTTGATTGATGAATTGTTTAGGCGAGATGACACCCCGGATTTAGATATAACCATCGGCTAGTGTGCTAGTTGAATGCTAATCTTGTGGGCAATGCGCGATGTCATTAGGCAATGTGTATCATTGTTCCCTGATCACAGTCCTTGGACTATATTATTCATATTCTTTTTGGTAAAAGTATAACCACCGGCTAGTGTGCTAGTGTAATGCTAATCTTGTGGGCAATGCGCGATGTCATTAGGCAACGTGTACCATTGTTCCCTGATCACAGTCCTTGGATTATATTTGTTCACACAGTGCTTTGGTACTGGACTCCGAATTGATTATTATCCGATATTTTATTTTGACTTTGGATTTATTTTGCATGTTGGCATAATAGAATAATTGCATCATGGCATTAATTAAAAGTGTTTTATGACTATTAGATATTGAGGTAGGTTTACACTTGTGCATATTTTTAATTGTATTCATTTTATAAATAAAAGTGCTTTGACCATAAAGCATCCCTGAGGGGATAATTTTGGGTCACATACCGGGCGATTCGTCGCTCACCCACAAATTGTTTCGTGGGTTTTAGGTACAGAGTCTGGCGGTCCGCAGTAGGAGGTGCCAGAAGCTGTCCTTGATGGCCACACCGTTTGATTTACTTTTATTTAGGGTTTTGGGTAGGATCACGAGTATCTGTATTTTTGTATTATATACGGAACTCATTACATCATGTACTCCCTTTCTTTAGATGATGTTAATTTGAGGTGACATAGATTATACTTTGTATGATGTGTATGTTTATGTTTATTTATTAATATGTGACTGATGCTTGACATTTTATATTATGCTTCCGCTGCTATTTTTACTATTATGTTTATCTTAGCCTTGCGTGCTTAATGATTAATGAAGCATGAGGCGATATTGATCACACCTTAATTCAGAATTTTTGGTTTGGGGTGTGACTTAAATTTTGTGGGATCTTACCCAAACAAATTTAGATATTAATTATTCAGAGATTTCGGAGAAGGGCGGTAGCATACTTGGCTAGGAAAAAAGTCTCAAAAATTAGGACTGTGGTTACTCAAAAGTTGAGATTTCGAGTCCTCTCTACGAAGATTTCAAAAAAAAAAAAATTTAGAGATTTCCAATTTATTTAAAAAAAAAAAAAAACTCATTCTCCATGCTTTCGTTTGCACTAAATTTGATCTTGAAGTAAAATAACAAAAATTCAAATTGATTATTGAATTATCGGAAAAAAAATAAAATGTTAAGTTCCAAAATTTTTGTTTGTATCAAATTAATTTTAGACAAAAAAATATTTATATTCGTTATCCAAAGTTAATTTGGTGTTTTTTTAAAGTATGACAGCAAAAATAATGCAATCAAAAGTTTCTGACCGAATTATTATATTTTGAAAAGTTGAAGGACTAAATTCTAAATTCTTTTGAACTATATTGTTTTTAATAGAATTTAATGTGACTAGAGTTGTAACAATAGGCCGCTTGGCATGGAACCTTGTTACAAAATAAAAAAACAACACGGGGGGGCATGGGGATTAAAAATATGGGCCGTTCGGCAACAAGGGTTCCTTAAGGCTTAATTCGCTTCTTTTTTTTTGAGAAAAAACGTGGATCAAGTCCACATTTGATTTCATTAAGATGGTTACAAAAGTTTTGTAACATATTACATAAGAAATATAAAAGTAAAAATAAAAAGTGATTGCTCAAAATAGTTGAGCTCAAGAAAATCTAGAATAGAAAATTTTTCAAATAGAAACCAGTAAAAACAAGAAGATAAATTCAAAGTGCAACATTTAAAAATTGTTTCCAGCCTCTATCTTGAAACCGGTACCAGCTCTGCTGTACCTCCCACTGTGTTCACCTTTTTGATGCTTTATCTCTTTTCTTTTCTTCCCTTAGCAGCCCTTGCCTTTCATTTTACTGGTAAAACTTTGCTTGCCAACTAATCTCACCAATCAAATCCTCTGGTTCTTTTTCTAATTCCCCAAAAGACCTTGCACACCTCTCTCTCCAAACTATGAAATGCATGATCAATAGTAATGCTCTTTGTTCAGAGGTCAGCGAGCCGATCTGCTCACTGTCAGTAACATTTAGAATTGGTCTTGCCGGCCAATTTAGTGATGGTTTTGCCAAGGTTAGCCTTCTGTAAACTTCCTTAGTGTACACACAAGTATGAAATAAATGCTGTACCGATTCTGCAGCAGCCTTACACATTGGGCACCTTGTTATTATGATGCATCCTCTCTTTCTCAAATTATCATGCGTTAAAATGCGATTTCTTATTGCCAACCATCCAAAGATGATCATTCTTGGTGGTGCCTTTAACTTCCAAATATACCAAAGTTCTGATGCCAACATTGGTCCCCCTTTTATTGCCTTGTAAGCAGACTGTACCGAAAATGCCCATGTACCAGTAGGCTTCCAACTAATGTCATCCGCTTCGGAATAGTTTAGGTGTAATTGTTATAAATGGTTCCTTAGCTCATGTAGGTCCTGATGCGCTTGTTGAGATAGGTTTGGGAGAAATGAATCAGTCAACTGTTGACTCAACAAGGCTCCTTGTTGAAATGAAATTTCTGGTGTCTTGGAGAATGAGTACAGAGCCGGTAATTGGTCTTTAAGGATTCCTTTTCCCCAATCGTGGTCCCATAATGAAATTGTTGTTCCCTTTCCTGGTTCAAATTTGGTATGCACATAAAAGAAGTCTTCCATATCCCTTTTGAGCTGTAAAAAAACTGCTGCCTCTGGTAAAAAGGTTACTCTGCTTGCTGTGACCGCTAGCAGCGGCTTCCAAAGTTTTTGTTCTGGTTTGAACCACCACCAAAATCATTTTAGTAGCATTGCTTTGTTGAATGCTCTTAAGTCCAATACTCCTAAACCTCCTAATTTTTTCGGCGTGCACACCACTTCCCAGTTTACTAAATTTAACCCTTTCTTTTGATCTGTGACTCCATGCCATAGAAATTTGCGCCTAATCTTGTCTATCTTAAGTAATACCCACTCCGGCAACTTGAGAACTGACATGAAGTGTATTGGCAGAGATGATAGGATTAAATTCAGTAGTGTTAGCCTTCCTGCGATTGATAAGAACCTTGCAGCCCAACCCCCCAATCTTTTGCTCAGTCTGTGCAATAAGTCCGCATAAGCTGATTTTGGCAACCTTTTGTCCGACAAAGGTATCCCTAAATATATCACTGGCAGTTCTGTTAGTCTACAATTTAGCACTGTTGCAGTCGCTATTTTGTTTTCTTGAGTAGTGTTCATGGTTAATAGCTCTGATTTTTCCAAGTTTGTTGCTAGTCCTGAGACTTGTCGAAACACTAAGAGTGTCAATCTGATGGCCTGTGCCTGGTTAGGGTCTGGTTTAAAGAATAGCAGTGCATCATCTGCGTACAACAAACATGGCCTCATGCCCGTGAATGGCAATCTAATCGCCCCTAGGTCTGTAAGCTTTTGCAAGTATCTTACAAAGAAATCCATGGCCATGATGAATAGTGCAGGTGACAACGGATCACCTTGGCGTACCCCCCGTTTGAGCACAATTTTTTTTCCCAAGTAAACCGTTGATTAACACTTGTGATGATCCCTGGAATACTGCATTCTTGATCCAATCTATCCAATTTCGTTGGAACCCCAGTTTCTCCATTACTCTCAGAACAAAATCCCAGTTAATGGTGTCAAAAGCTTTTTTGATATCAAGCTTCAGCATTGCAAATGGCACATTATTTTTCCGTGCAGTGTGAAGCAAGTGTTGCGCATATATGTAACTCTCGGACATCTGACGATCCTTTTGGAATCCGGTTTGTACATCCATTATCAGCTGTTCCATTTTCGGCTGAAGTCGATTTGCAAGGATTTTTGAAAAAAAATTTTGAACTCCGTGAAGCAAGCTAATCGGCCGAAAGTCTGACGGTTTGGTTGGTGAGTCTTTTTTTGGTATTAACACTATGTAAGAGGAATTTAATGGTTTGAGGCTGCCTCCTGTTTTCATTACCCTTTTAAATACCTCATGAAGGTCGGGCACAAGCGTTGATGCGAAAAATTTGTAAAACTCTCCTGAAAAGCCATCCGGTCCTGAACTCTTGTTATTTGGCCATTGCGTTATTGCTTGATGTATCTCATGTGCTGTTATGGGTACTGAGATTTGTTGGAGATTTTGTTCCATTGGGTATAGGTTATGCCAGTATACTGTTGGCATTGGCTGCGATGGTGTTCCCATTAGTTTGACAAAAAAGTAAAAGAAAACCTTTGATTTTGTAGTCTGATCTGAAAACAAGACACCGTTCTGTTCGATTTGGGTAATCATGTTTGATCTCTTTGAGTTAGAAGCAAGCGCATGAAAATATTTTGTGTTGCGATCTCCATGAAGCTCCCATCTTGCTCTCGCACGCTGCCTCCATATATCTTCCTCTAGTACAGCCAGTTTTGTATGCCTTTGCTTTATTACTGCTGTTAACCATCTCTCTAATTGTGTAGTGGTTCTCAATTCCTTGACCTTGTCTATCCAAGACAAAAAATCTCTACAGGTAGATATCTGTGTTTTGATTGTCCCAGTTTGCTCCCTTGACCACTCTTTAATTCGTTGCTACAAGGTGTTAAGCTTTAATTGTAATTGTTCAGGGGTAGTCGCCAATGGTAGAGATTCCCATGCTAATTTAATTATATCCGGGAACAATTGAAATCATAGCCACATGTTTTCAAATCTAAAGAACCTGGTTCGCTTAAATCCTGTCTTGGCGGTGAAGAGTATCGGACAGTGATCCGATGAAGAGTTTGGTAGTGCTTGTTGTTTTGAGTTTGGGAACTTTGAATTCCAATCTACAGAGATTAGAAATCTGTCTAAGAGAGCGAAGTGCGGTGCTTGACGGTCATTTGACCATGTGAAATTTCTACCACCTAATTGAAGGTTTAACAATCCCAATTCGGATATAAGACCCGCGAAGGGTAGAGTCGATCTCCACGTGTTACTATTTACATTTCTCTCCTCTGGTGCCGCTGTGACATTAAAATCCCATGCGATGACCCATGGTGTGTTGCTTGGCGGTTGTGCTGCTCTTAATTCTGCATAAAACTGTTGCCTTTGCCTTTGCGAGGTTGGGCCATACACCGCAGTGAATGTGAATTCCGCTGAATCATAGCAATTTTTGAAGGTAGTTGTGACCGTGTAGACCTTGATTTCTGAGTTTGTAAGTGTGTATTTGTTATTACACCACTCCAATAGTACCCCCCCCTCTTGTTCCTTGCGCCGGCAATTGTAAAAAATGATCAATCCTCCTACCACACATTTCCCTAAAAATTGCTGTGTTGATATGCTGCAATTTTGTTTCCTGGAAGGTCAAAATATCCGGCTTTTCTGTCAAAACTGATTGCCTAACTGCCAATCGTTTGTCTCTATCATTTAATCCACGGACGTTCCATGATAGGAAATTAATTTTGATGTTTTGATTCATTAAAAAAACAAATAATTCGCTTCTTTTAGCTTTCTTAATCGCTTAATCCTGCCAAACACCGATTAGCTTAATCCGCTTCCTTTAGCTTCCTTAGCATGGAATAAGAACATCTCTTTTAGTCTTCTTTTGTTCAGACCTTAAGGCACCTATATCCTTTCTTTTTGTTTTTTTTAGCTTTCACTCACGGATTAAGACAATCGAACATTGGTTCCTTAGCAATCCTTTGTTGCCAAACGACCCCATAGAGATCATGAATAGGGCACTGATCACAAAATTTATATGGAGTTGGATGCAAACACAAAGATCTTCATGGATGGAGATCGTACCACACACATATCACAATGAACCAATGAGGCCATGGGAGATGGAAAAAGGATTTTATGCAAATATCGATATAGTTCAAGATAGATCAGGGGACGCATGTCAGGTTCTGGACTGATGATTGGCTCCCAGGACCGATCTATAATAGATATGCGGAACTGTATGAACATACATCTCCCAAGGAAATGACAGTAGCCAGGGAAAAAGAAGGCGTTGAAGAATAGAATTAGTTAGAGAAATGATATTGTAAAATAGAAAAATGGTAAAATTATAATTTAGGAAAAAATAGCAAGTTATCGTTGGAGCTACTCTAGATTTCAACAGTAAAAATAAGTTCAGAGGCTAAATACTCTATAGTACAGATTGTTAGATATAACAACAACAAAAAGAAAAAGAAAAAAAAAACTTATCAATATTGATACGGCCCAAGTCCTGGTAAGACTCGAGGTCCGTAATAAGTTCTATGATTGGATGTGTACGTGTGTGTGGCGTCCCATCTCGTGGAGACGGTTCGAGAGAGGAACTCAAGATCAATAACCCGAGGGAAGTTGTGAGGCATTATACGTGTCTCGAGTATTAAGAGTGCTAGCCCCTATTCAATGGGACTGTTCATCTTAAATAGCCTTCTTCAGTTCTAACATCCCGCGTTGTCAGAATTGTCAGAGGGGATCGCACCAGGGCGACTAAGCTTACGTGGAAGGCGGCGACATCTGCATATACATAATGCGGGGGTCGCATAATGGGCGGTAACGCCCGCATAAGAAGCGGTGACTAAATCGCATCCGCCCTGCACGGACGATTACTGGAGGTGATCTTAAGCCGGTTTTGGACCGGGCCTTGGATCAAAGTGTTCCCACCTCGGGTCGGGCCATATGGTTGGGCCACTTATATATTCCATCTTGGACCTTTTATTTGTCCCTGGGTTGATTTCATCAAAGTAGCTTTTAACGCAAGTCCTTTTTATGATCCAACATTGGTTTTATAAGAGCCTTGGACACATGGCCCTATCAAATATCTTAACAGCTTCCACTAAAAATAACATTGTATCAGAGCTTTGCTCTTGAAGCCTCAAAAAATCTAGAATCAACAAAATGTTGCGATTAGAAGTCATGATTCCAATATGGTATTGTATAATTGATCTCCATTTTCTATAGAAATTATGTATATGATTGATCTCCATGGTGTGTTTGACTCTCATAGTTCAAAGGTTGGTTCTCTCTGTAGACATTAACGAGATACTATGATGTTGCTGATCTAACATGAAAAAATATAGAAAATGACGAATAAAGTACATATATCAGTAATAAAGATGCACCAGTCAGATCTTCCAAGAGAATAGTCTATTATTCCTTTCTCATCATAGTGCTCAAGCGCTAGCTGTCCATACCATATCCCACCTGTACATCTAATTTAATAATTGCTCAGATGCATTTGCAATTTGGAATTTGATAGCTTTATTTAATGGATTTAGTTTTGAACTTCTAGTTGTACATCTATACAAGATTTTGGATTATAGATACTCAAATCCCTTTGAAAGATAAATACTCAGTGAAACTAATAAAGGGAGCAGTGCTTTGGGCCATCTGGTCTTGAGAGAGATTATGTAAGTTTCAGGAGATCTTTGGTACAAACATTTAGATCATTAGGTGCTATAATTATTGTTTTAGATACATTTTAATGTAAATCTAAAAATGATGAATTTTATTTTGAACTTACACTAATACTTTCTTGTGATGTAAAGGATCTACCAGTACAACCAATTAACCAACAGGTATAACATGAATGGAGCTAGTACCATAAGAATAAGATACGGGTCTAGATCCTTTTTGGAAGAGGATGATTCAAGCATGACTAAGTAGGGGATGCAACAATATTTAATGGGTTATGAATTTGAAGTTCTACTTTAATGCTGCTTTTGTATATTATATTAAAACAAAGTTACAAAGGTATTGTAACTACATTGATAAAAAAAAATGCTCAAAATATTTGAGCTATTTGAAAAAAAAAAATGAAACAGTGGTTAAAGAAAACAAAAGAAAAAATAAAAATGAAAGGCTGAAAACTATTTAAGTGCCTGTTGGAGTTGAAAACAATTAACTGGTCCAGTTCGTTTTGCCTTTGTCATCGGTTTTGAGTCCAACCAATGCTGCTTAGTTCATTTCCTATGGCAGGATTTTTAGACCGATGGTAATATGATCTTTTGCCATCGGTAGAAGCATCATGCGATGTTGTTATGCCTTAGTTAAAAGGCGCCTTGCCTTTTGCTATCGCTAATTAATATAGCATCGATGGTGCTTGAATTAAGGGATTTAATTGAAGCAGGTGCGCTACTTAGCATTTCTTATATCGGTCAACTTATTCAAGCCGATGGTGCTGCTTTGACTTTAATTAAAAGGTGCAGCGAAAGTTCCAGAGATGAGCTGAGTCACTTCATTGTTATTTGAGCTGTTTCTGTCTCTGTTGCCTCTTCCCTTGATCTTGTCTAAAGTTTGCTCTCTTCTTTTAAAACTTACAGTGTGAGAGAGTGCCTCTTCACTTAATCTTGTCTAAAGTTTGCTCTCTTCTTTTTAAAACTTATAGTGTGAGAGAGTACTATTGAGAATTTTTAATCTCCTTGTACTTGTAAGACTCTTTGATTTTAGTGAATTTGTGCTGTGTATTCCTGTAATTTTTTTCTGAAAGAATTTTCACGTTAAATCTTGTGTCATCTCTAATTTTTTGTGCTTACTTATTTATTGTCTTGATTTTTTGTGTGATTCTCCATTTATTTGTTTACCTCATATTTTGTGTGTACCCAACAAGTGGTATTAGAGCTTATTGAAGCTCAACAGTGTCCAGTACATCAGTCTTCATGTATTACGTCCTTTAGGGCGTGCTCCACAATGGAGAGTAAACCCCTCATTAAAGGGAAGGAAGGGGAGACGAAGGCAGACCGGAGCTGCCCGCCACGGTTACTCGCTCCAGGACGAAGAAATCAGAGAGGAGAGGAAGGGGAAACGCTACTGTTGCACGGTTAACTCTACGTTGAAAGCTTCTGAAATTCGTACCCCCCGATTCGGGGTGTAGACGGAGTAACACGAGCCGTGTTACCCTCCCTTCATCTCCTGTCCCCTTCCTCTGCGCGACAGGTTTTGGAGCACACCCTTAGAATGGCTTTCTTTAGTTTGATTGCTTTCTATCTTCTAGTGTAGAGCCATAGACTGTTAGGCGGCTATTTTTGCTTCCCATTCGTAATTGATACCAGAGGTTTGATACCTACTAAAAAACATTATAAGATGATTTCAATGGCAATTGGTGGGTTCACCTCCACTATTGTCAAAAAGAAAAAAGAAAAAAATCGGAATGTTTTGATTCTGTTTTCATGATATTACAAAAATTGTATAATCAACATATGCTCATGATTAATTTCGCTGCTATTTCATAGTATTGACGGGCACTAAAATGAGATAGAAATGTCATATCTTTTTTACGGTGCATGAAAAGGTGATTTAGACTAATTATATATGTTCTACTTTGTAGTGTTAATTTAATATGTATATTTAATTCAGTACAAGTGAAACCATAATAGACGTATAAATAAATAATTGGATTTGAAAACCTTTAACTTTGGCAGAGTATTTGTTTTTTTCTTGTTCTGATCTTAGATATGTTGTTGACGGCAGTGTTGTAAAAAATGTTTGTTTAAGTTGATTAAACAACCAATTTGTTATTGATGGTGATCAAATTGTCATAGATTTTTTTAACTAATTGGTTGATTATTTGTGATTTATTGATCAATTATTCTCAATTAATCGCTTGACAGTACTATGTCAATCCGACCAGCGCTATTTAGAAAACAAGTTGATGGTACTGCAACTCTACGGTTCCACTATAACTTCTAATTTTTTTTGGCCACAACTACAAATGATAATATTGCAATCGTTTTGATCAAGAAAGCTTAGATGTTCTATAACAATATTTTGTCTCCTTAAAAACTTGATTTTCATGACTCTTTTAAAGTAATGATGATGATAATATATTGATATATGCTAACCACTAACCAGTTTTTAATTTAATCAGTAATTCAGCACCTTTTTAGCATATATAAGTTTGACCCAGGAATCTAAGATTTGACTACGTACGGATATACATATAAAAGATGTGCTTATATTTAGAAATTAAAATTCAGATGCAAAATATGAGAGGATGAGAAGAGCAGCCCCAGGCTTATGGGCTGTAGGGCTGTAAATGAGTCGAGTTCGAGTGAGTTATTTTCAACTCGAACTTGGTTCGTTTAATAAACGAGCGAGCCAACTCGAGTTGAGATGATAATAACGAGTTGTAGAGCTAACTCGAACTCAGCTCGTTATCAACTCTAGTTGGCTCACAACTCGTTTAACCAGTGATAGTATTACAACACAAGTTCAAACATATTTTGCACGAATCTCAAAGCACAAATAACAGTCTAGATATTCGGGTTTTATTATTTTGAGATTTATTGTGACCAATACTATGTAACTTTATGTAACTCGAGTTATAAATTAGCGAGTTGGGGCTAACTCGAACTCAGCTCATTTATTAAACGAGTTGGCCAACTCGAGTTGTAAATGAGCCGAGTTAAACAAGCTGTAAATGAGCGAGTTTCGAGTTCAAGTTTTTTTACCCAGTCCTAATGGACTGTAACGAGAAAAAAAAAAAAAAAAAAAAAGAACAACCCCCACCTTGCCAAGTTGACAGCAATTAAAGATGCATGAGTGTACTCTTGATGTGACATGAATTTTTTAAGTGAACTCTCCAATCTCCATGACATAAATCGTGATTTAATGATGATACCAAAAGGCGAGTCTTGAAAATGACCATTAAAGGTAACAATCAAAATAAAGCAAAAAGCTCATGCAATTAATTAACATGGAGGATAGACTTAGAGCCCGTTGATATGCGACTAAACAGTCTAAAGTCCCAACTTTTTTACGAGTAGGTCCTTCGGCAGAAGGGAAATTACAAAATCTCCCTTTGGAAAGCTATATATCCAGCATTCAAATCAGTTTATGCGAATAAAATCTATAAATTATTAAATTATAAATTTAAACTTTTGATCGAATATCTTAAAAAATAATTCGAATTCGATTGACCCATGGACCCAAGTTGATCCGCTGAAACCCGGAGCTAAATTGATCCAGTCCCGACTCCTGTGTAAGTCACCTAAAAAAATTGAACCGAATTCGAGAAACTTGAGCTTGGCATGATATGTAAATTTATCATAAGTTGCCAGTTCTGCGCAGAATTAATATGACAATTCAACAGTGCGAAAGTGTTTTTTTTTTGGCAACTTCTTTTTTACATAAATATCCCATAAATATACATTAATTTTGCTTTCCTTCTAAAGGCCATCAGGAAAAATATAGAATAAGACAAGTAGAAGTACCTCTGGAGTGTAAATTTCAACGAGAACTAAGAGACACAACATTAGTACTGGCATTGAATCAACAAATTTAGACACTTACCAAAACAATCTATAAATTTATTGTTGCCTAAATACACCTACAGAAAATTTTAATCCAATTTGAGGTAGTTAATCAGGACTGACAAGCAAAAAAGAAGAGGGGGGGGGGGGGGGGGGGGGGGGTCAATTATACATTTTTGCATCTCGGACAGACTGACATTTTAGTTAACTGCCAAACAAAAATTTAAGGAAAAAAAAAAAAAATCAGCCCCCCCCCCCCCCCCCCCCCCCAAAAAAAAAAAAACCCACCCCGGTGACAACAGAAAAAAAAGAAGAAGAAGGAAATTAAAGGAAAAACTAAAACACTAAGAAGTATAGTGAAAGGTACTATATGAATTCAACAACCTATCATAAGCTTCTAGCCATCATCTCTTGATATCTCCTGCATGAATCTTGTTTCTCAAGTTTAAATTTCTCATAGCACCTGGCAATGAAGCTCTCAGCGCGCCGGTTTATGTCACTTCCATCATTGCATCCATCGTCACCGTTGTCATTTTCGTCGTCGTTTGTAGTTTCATCTGAACTCCTATCTTCAAGCCATTCGAGGTATCCAGAGAGAGGCATAATCTCTTCACTGGGAATAACTGAATTCCAGTCTGCATCATAGTATGCTTGATCACCAACTGGTAAAATGTGCAACGAAGAATAATTCATGCGCACGGTGATGGAATTGACAGCCTTCATTTCCTTCATTTTCATGTTATTTGCTCCTCTTAGCTTAATGATATACTTAGTGATGCCTCTAGTCTTTTTGTAGAGGACAGCATTGATCGTTGATTTGAGATTTTTGAACGCTTGAATGCCGCAATTTGTATGTCGAAAGATGTAGGCATGGATAAATTTGATTTTGAGGAACAAGGGTGATGGAGGTGGACATGGGGATGTCAATCTGAAATTATAATAGGAATTGAGAGCTGAGTTTTGGTAGTCTTGGTAATCCATCTGAGGAAGGAGAGGTTAAGGGGCCTCATTGGGGTAAAATTATGTTCATAAATGTGTATTTATCCGGCCTCTATTAATTCATTGCCACCAGAGTTGTACAAAATTACAAAAATGTCCTCTATACCTGGAGTTGTTTAATTGTTAGTCAAACTTAAGGTCACAAACAATTCATTAAAATTTTATATTCAATTAGCAATAGTACTTGATCAAAATAGCAATCTCATTTGGCATCAATGAATTTAATACACCCGTGTTTCTGTCGCTTAAAACCTTACAAGATATTTAGACGTGCATGCATATCTCGTGAATTTCTGACATAAAATTTATTGCTAAATTTGTGTTTGGAAGTCAGAATTAAAATTTCGATTATTCATTTCATTCGAAAGTGGCCTTGAGTTCACAAGATAGTTGTGAACTGAGTTGATGCTAGCCTAAACTTCTTAATTACTTCTATCTCTTTGCTTTTTTAAGAAGGTTTCAATTATGTGTTAATTAACCTCAATCTTCGACTCTTCGTCAGGACATAATTAGGAGTTTTATAAGGGTAGATAAAAATATTTACTAATATGATTAGCGGATTGCAGACGACAATGAATTAATCAATTCAAACTGTAAATTATCAAGAGGTAGAAAAAATATTCTCTATTAATAGACAACATTCTGATTATACATAGACAAATAGACCTATATCTAACTTTCAAAATTCAGAAGTAGATAATTGTCTATCCCTCATTCAATAATAAAACTACACATTATGTTATTACTTTTAAGGTAGATTAAACCGCCTTCCTTCCTAGTATTAAAGCTATTACCCAAAGTAAAATCAGTTTCATATTTAAATAGAAATACAAGTTATTATGTAAAAGCAGTTTGGAAATAATGTCTTCTCTCTCTTTATTACCATTTTGGTAATGTCTAATAAAAATTAATTTAAGAAATCTTGGTCATGCACTCTCTTTTTTTTTTTTTTTTAAAAAAAAATTGATAGTGGCTACTAATATTAAAATTAGATGCAAGTACAACAACATATTGCTACATTATTACAGTCTTTTGGTCATGCACTCTTGCTCTTGCAGTCTTTTACGGGGATGGTTTGAAAAAAAGACGAAGTTGGTGCGGTCACTCAGAAATTAGCTGAATAGCTATTTTAATAGGTATCTCAAATTCTCCAGGCAAATTAAAGCAGCAGATTCAAACCTAACTTTAGCTCGGACCCAAGGGCACTACAACCAATCAAAGAAAAAGGTCTCAGATCTCGGATCTCAGATATGCGATCCTTAATTAAACTATTTATATGTATATGTATTCAACTATAGTCAATCTAGTCAATCAATTGGTTCCATGGTCCAAGAGGACCAAGACGGTCAATATTTTAATCCTTTAGAGAGGGTGGTTCTGACGTGGCCCAAACCATGTAACACTTTGTGTGTTAGATTATTAGCAATTTGAATTTTAGCGAAACCAAGTACTACTTGACAATGTGTTGGCCCAAACCAAGTACTTTGCAATGTGTGTTAGATTTACATCTCTATTTTTAAAGTTCAGACGGTCGATCTCAACCGTTCAACATGATTTTCATATAAAAATATACTTGAAGAACAAATTTCACATTTTTCTAATGTTTTTAGTACCTTTTTAGATAGATAGAAAATTATATGATTTAAAGATTATGGGCCATCCGAAAATAGTTCTGCCAATCTAAATAATAATTATCTATTACCTAAACACATGAAATTTAGTCACCAAGTACATTTTCATATGAAAATTATGTTGAACGGTGTAAATTGATGATTTGAAATTTAATAACAAAAATATGAATCCATATGTTAGGAACTTGTATAGCTAATTGAGGAGGAGCTTTGTAAATATACTTTATATATAAATATATCTGTTGACAGTTTCCGCCAACCATATAAATATACTTTGTATATATAAATATATTTGTTGTCAATATACGCATTGCAAAGTACCATTGCTCACTCTTGAAGTGCCGAGTAAACTAAATTAGATTAGGATCTGTATCCCCTCAGGTACCTGAGTATACAATTAGAAAATAACAGTTTGGATTTAAAACCAACCAAGCCAAAAGAAATTTATTTAGTACCTATTGTAGATATAAGGGAGTCTGTTTTGTGATTTGTGCTAGCGTTAACGAACGGTCTAGATTTTCTAATTGTACCCTCAGGTTACAGATACAGATTCATTAGATTATGGGGGAGAATAGGAACTTGCTGTTCTGGTCTGGATTTCATAATATATATGTTGCTCTCTTTTTGTTTGGAGGGAGGATGCTCTGAATTCTTGCAAAAGAATCAAAAAGAAAGAAAGGCATGAATGTGACTTATCAAGCGACAGAATCTGATTCCCAGTTCCCAGCTTTATGATTTCTCCGAAGAAAACAAAAGAAAACACGAAACAGTTTCCAATGTTTTGCTTTTTGCATCCATAAAAGATGAATACCAGATCTTTCTTACATTTAATCTAGAATTGGTAAGTCTGGTACTGACAGTTCAGATTTATTCAGTGGAGGAACACAAATGTCTCAACCCTTTTTCAGTCGTCTGATCACAAAACTAGATTTTTCAGAATGGAACCTTCAATAAATTTATCCTAGTTCTAGCATCCATCCCCTTTTATGATTCTTTCATTTGAGAATTTTTGCTGACATTTCCCCCATCAAAAATATGAAGTTATTGATGTATCATTTATCATTTCAATACGCTGTCTATGATTTTATAATTACAAAGTTCTTAAATTTTTAGATAAATAAACCATGGGAAATTTGCAACTCAATCTCTATACAAATTGTTGGACTTAAGAGGCATCAAATTGAATAATACGATAATATGGGAGAAGCATGGATGTCAATACAACATAAAATAAAATTCTTTATCCGATTGGTAAAGAATTAAGATACTGAGGAGAATTTAAGCAAAAGGGATTGAACTGACTGTACCTGTCATTTCTACACTGGTATAGGAGATACAGGTCACCTATTCTTTGACAAGTCTTATCTACACAGGTGTAATTCTGGATGCGAGGATTAAGAGAAAGTTAAATCATTGGGAAAAGGACCGGAAAGATGATGGAGACAAATCTTGAGTTTTATTATTTTATAAAAAAAATAGATTCAATTACATTATTTTATGGTGACAAATCTTGACACTATATTAAAAATTCAAACAGTCAATATGAACCATTAAACATGATCTCCGTATTAAAATGTGTTTGTAGACCAAATTTTACAGTTTTTGGAAATGATTTACTAATTTACTAAAAAAAATTAAATTGTTGTTTTCCAATGGTCCAGAATTGTCTGAAAACAATAATTTTGTACACATCTTAATAAATACTAAACAAATTATAAAAAATGTAAAATTTGGTTTGCAAGCACATTTTAATATGAAGATCATGTTGAACGGTTCAGATTGATTGTTTCGACTTTAAAATCGCAAAAATGACTTATAAACATATGGTGTCAAAATGTGTCACCATAAAATGGTGTCATTGGATCCCTCATCTTTTATAAATTGTTCTTATAAAAATGAGTAAGTCTATGGTACTATGCATAGCATTGATTAGATAGTAATAGAGATCAATATTTTTGTTTTCAAAATGCTAACGGTCGATACGGACCGTTCATCATAATTTCCATTTGAATATGTACTTGTAGACCGAATTTTACATTTTAAGAATTTTTTTACTATTTTTTAAGAAAGGTAGAAAATAACTGTTTTTGGATGGTCTAGAATTTTCAGATCAAGTGATTTTCTATCTATCTTAAAAAATAGCAAAAAAATTCTAAAAAATATAAATATCAGTATTTAAGTACATATTTATATGAGAATCATATTGAACGGTTCGAATTGACAGCTAACATTTGAAAACGAAAATATTAATCTGATTTTATGAACCAATCAATGCTATGCATAGTACCATAGACTCACTCAAAGATAATAATTCTAAATGATTTCAGACATGACAAACAAACATCAATTTCCTATTGGCAAGGGCGGATCGAGTAAGGACTAGTGCGGTAGTTGCTTGCTCTGGATTTTAAATTTTTCATGGAGATCTATAGGTCTGGATCAATTTTGCTCCCTCCTTCGTTGGAATTTTTGCTTTCCTCTAAAATTTTGATTTGTATTTAGGGTTAAAATTAGGATAATCCCTTGAATTCTATTGGTAATTAGTAATTAGTAAATGTCATAGCATTAAAAATTATAAAATTTTGCTAAATTTATTGCCTCCAATGAAAATCATAAATCTGCCCCTGCCCTATGTTTATTCCAAACCAACGAATCTCTCTTCTTCTTTTTTATTCTTTTAATTGGAGCATTTCACCAAACCTACTATGTTTATTCCAAACCAACAAATCAAATCTCTCTCTCTTTTTATCTTTAAATACTAAAACAACTGCAACTTCCATAGAATAGAACACATCCTCGTGTTGAAGACCTATATGTGGAATTCACATCCCCAAACCATTCATTTTTTTTTTTCTGCAGGAATCTCAAAGCAATAATTAATAGGGAAAATTTCTAATGTAGCCATCAAAACTTTCAAAATAGCGAATTGCATTCTGAATAAGGATAAATTGAAAATTTCAGTTTATCTCATAACTCGTGTTATCCTGTATATGAGCCCAGCTGCAAAGAAGACCCACATCCACATGGTCGTTTATATATCGTAGATCGAGCGACAATTTGGATTTCGAACACTCCTCTCTAGACTTCCCGCCCTCCAAGCGGGCCGAAGGTTGTCATGACTCGTGAGCATATATGGTATGGACCTTCGTAGTGGATCTATTGGCCCATTATCTCAAGACCTTTGTCATGCAATTCAAAATGTTGAATTGGAGCGGACCTTCGTAGTGGATTCTATTGTTTCCACAGGAAGTCAATATAAACCGATGACGTTTGAAACTTTGAATTGCATGAATTGCTTGATCTAAAATGTGTACATGAAATGTGTAATAGTCAATCTATTTAACTGAAACCTATCTGATTATGACACGTGCATTTTCAATACAAGGGTGATATTAATTATGTTAGGAGAATTTCATGTACAACCCTCAAAAACTAAGAAAATACGTATTTCCCTCTAAAATTCACAATATCATACTTATCCTTCTAAATTTCAAAAACTCAAATATTTAACCATTTTATTCTGTTTTCTATTCAAATTTATTTTAAATTTAAAGAGTAACCATTTTATACTTTCTTAAAATAATAAAATGTGAGTAGACTGCTTCAAAAAAAATTCAGCCTTCTAACTAGTGAGTTTTCAAGGATAAATGGTTTATTTATCTATTTCTAACACATACACAATGATATTAAGATATATGTTTGTATAAACATCAAAAGTAGAGAAATAAACTATTTACCCTCGAAAACCCTAATTAGACTACAAACATTTTTCTTAAATATAATACATATTTTATATTTTATTTTATAAAGAGTAAAATGGGTATTTATAAATTTAAAATTTTGTAATGGAAAAGACAATGAATAAAATTGTGAGTTTTCAAAATTTAGAAGGATAATTATGATCGATATTATGAATTTTAGAAGAAGAAATATGTAATTTCATTATCTTTGAGGGTAAATATGAAATTCTCCCTTGCAAATTCATTACTGTTGATTGAGATACTGTGCCAGCACTTTCCAATCTTGCACCAATCTGGTAATTAGTCTCTCACTCTCTCTAGTCTCGCCCTATTGGATATTTTCCTTTTTTTTTCTAGTTTAATTAATTTGTTTAGTATTTGTTTCTTCTCTCTGATTAATCTGCCACGTCTCTCTTTCGACATGGGGGCATGCATAAAGCTTCGAGCTGCTGTATCAGCACTCATGGAATCATGGTTATGCGGCTATTTTTATTAATAACCCAAAAAAAAAAGTATTTATCAAAATAACCACAAAATCAGATTTTTTTTTCGAAAAATAACCAAACCGTCAGGATTACTGGCGGTCCAGTCCTATAGCAGACCGCTAGGGACTGGGGCGGTCCTCTAGGGACCAGACCGCTGGTATCCCTGACGGTCCACTAGCTGTCTTACGCGCTTCCTCTCTCCAGCATACACTGTATTCATTTGTTAAACCACATAGGAGAAAGAGAGAGTGATTTTGGCGATTTTGAAGCGATTTTAGGCGATTTTGAGGCTATTGCTACAGGTATTTTATTTTTTATTTAATTATTTTCTGTTTAATTTTTAATTAATAATTACTATACCCGCAGTCTGTAAATACTATAAATTAATCTTTAATTAATATTATAATTAACTTTTAAAAAAGAATGAATCTATTATACTATAATTCTTATGAATTTTTTTTTAAATGTAGTTTGTTAAGGAAAAAATGCTGGTTGCACTGTACGTGGGCGGTAAGCTAACTAAGGGTGTAGAAGGTGTGTATTACTCGAAAGATGCCTTATTCGGCTTGCAGGTTAATGAAAGAACCACATTTATTGAACTCAAGCAACTAGTATACGAAAAGACTGGTGTAAACCCCAACCGATATGACTTAGAATTGGCTACCCGAGTTGACACACAACGGGCTGGGGGGGGGGGTAGACCTTACTTTGTGAGTTTTCCTATAACATATGAGGAGTTGTGGAAGGCTGTGTACCAACAATTTGAGTCTAGGGGGTCGCGATGATAGACTTATATTCCAGGAGGGTTCCCAGGCCGGGGCTAAACCTTTTAGTGGGGCTGGGGCTGGACCTTCAGGTTATGACAATTCGGCTTATGACGGCCATACCACCACTCCCCTCATGACAGCCAGGGGTACCACCGTCCCTGTTATGACAACCCGGGGTACCATAACTCCTTTGAGTTTACTGAAGTTGTACCACCACCACCACCACCACCACCACCACCCAGACAGGCACCCATAATCCCTACATTTCCAGCTATACCAGAGTCAGTACCGATACAGTTATCCGTTAATCGAAATGATACTAATATTGATGTTGATGCTATTGATGCCATACCGGAAAGAGAAATGAAAACTGGAGATGAATACCAAGAAATTTGGGAATCTGATGACTTATCAGATGGTGATGCAAATGTACCAGGTTTGTACAGGGAAGAAAAATTTCCAATCAGAGGTCGAAGGAATAGGCATCCGGTCGTCACATTCAACGATACCACAGCTTTTGAAGAGGCTGACATTAGTTTCTTTGGTCCTCGTGTTGTATACAATCGTGAACTTGCCCCAGGGCAACTTTATACCAACATAGATGAACTTGTAAAGAAAATCCATGAGACTCATGTTCACGGCAACTGGGAATGTATATTACAAAGAAGGAAATCAAAAAGATTGGTTGTGATATGCAAAAATGCCCCTCGTTGCGAGTTTCGCCTTTATTCAACCCCTGCGGGTTCGGGGGAAGCATGGATAATTAAAAAGTGTGAACCACCTCATACATGCAAGTCTGCGTCCACAAGGACAGACCATTCAAATCTGACATCATCACTAATTGCCGATGCAATTGAGGCAGACATTAAGTTGGACCCATCGATGAGCATCAAGGTGGTACTTATGGCCGTCAGACACAAATACATACATGTAATCCCAAAATATAACAGGTTGTGGAGAGGTCGTGAACTTGCGATTTGCAGAATATTCGGTAGTTGGAAGGGGAGGAATACTCCCATTCTTATCCCAACCAGCATGAGTGGCCTGTGTATGTTGGTGATAGAATACTCCATTCAGAAAGATGGATAAGAAAGGGGAGGAGGAGACACAAATGTGCTATAATGACCATGGATGAGATGGGTGGTAGGAGGCCATCGGGAAATCAGGCTCGCCGTTACGTTTCTAACAGGCGCAGGGCAGGTATGTAGCATTTTTCAGAATTAATTTATGATTTTATTATATTAATAACTGAATTCTGTTGTTATGTTCAGATGCTATAAACGAACACAATGAAAGAGAAAATGCGAGAGTTGTTGCTGAAGCAACTGGTAGAACACAACCTCCTCCTGCGACCCAATTATCTAGTAGCCAAGGGTCTACAATTACTGCTGCTCCTACAGCTGGCACCAGAAAATCTTCTCGTCTATTGGGTATATTCCGACGTCGTGAAAGATGAACTTATTATTTTGCTTGGGTGAACTAAGTTATGAATATTGGTGAACTTCAGTTGTATCGTTGAACTTTAATTGTATTCGTGAACTTTACTTGTTAGACTATATTTATAAGTGATGTCGTAACTCTTTATAACTTTGATTTGATTTGATGTGATTTGATTTGATTTGTCAGTTTGATTTGATTTGCCAAAAAAAATAGCGGACCGTTTCAATTTTGGATAATTTTGGGCAATTTTGAGGAGATTGCTACAGGTATAAGACCATTTCGATGGAATTGCTTAGTTTTAACTCTTGATTAGTTAAAATAAAAAGTTATAATAAAACTGCAATCATAATAATACTACAGTCCAAAATACATCATAAAAAAACTGCAATCATTTCAAAATACATCATAAAAAAACTGCAATCATTTCTTATGCTTCTTCCCCGAGGGACTGAACCTAGCAGCTGCTTTGCCTTTGAGCTCCCTGTCCGGCTGCAGACGCCTCGGTATCTGCTAGGAGTGAGGACTCACATCTCCTAAGTCCTCTCCACCCTGACTCTCATCATCAGTGAGGCCAACCTCCCCCGGGCCCTGTGTATACATGTGCGGCGTACCTGTAGCGACTTCCCATGGATCAAATGGAATGGCTGACTCGGCATCGGCGGTCTGCGTACGCATCTCCCATGGATCCTCGGCCCAGCTAGGTGCATACGTGGCAGGAGGCGGTGCGCCAAATAATGCAGATACAAATCCATCTATGGTCTGAGATGCACTCCCACCAGCCTCATAGTCGTGCTGCATCGTACCTCTGTATCGTGGTCTGCAAGAGGCAGTCACCTTGTCATCTGTATCCACCAGGGGAAGGTCGTTTGTGCTAAAACCGAGAGGGTCTTGCCGAGCAGGTACTCCATCCTAAATTTAAATAAGGTCAGATCTGCTATATACAAAGAACTCTGCTATAAAATATAGAAAGCTGACATACCGGACCAAACTCCACCGGAACTCCATATTTATTGTAGTAAGCGTCCCATCCTTGAGTATTCAGAATCCACTCGTGGAATGCCCAACCTGAGTCATCAGCTGCATAATTGAAAGTTAACTTAATTAGAACCGAGAATTCAAGGAAAATGAAATGATTATGTGTGTCCTACTTTTAATATTAAATTGTAATCACCTGCAGGAGGTGGCGGCATCTCGGAGGCGTAGATAGGGACTGGTGGCTAATCCGGATTTCGCGTACGGGTCTTGATCGCCTCCCGCCAATTGATGTTCTCTCCAGCATCGCGCATCATGCCAATGAGGCGGCCATCCCAACCGCCCATCTCCACGACTAGTTCCGTGTGCTCGAGTATTTGGCATCCTATGGCTCGCCAAGCATCCCTCGCCATGCAGACCAAGCTGTGTCCAAACTCTCACAGCTGTCAGTAACTGCACACAACATATTATCATGATTATGACAACAATAAGTAATTAAAATTTGCAATTTTTAATTAAAGTATATTTCAGTTGTACTTACCGCGCGAGCATGGATCGGACCCCAAGGCAAGAAACTCCTAGATGAATCCTCCATCAGTCTTTTTCGAAGGGTGTCGCCGTAATGGCCTGTTAGGTAGACTGACGGCATGCCGTGTCTCTGGTACCATACCTCATATCTCAAACGTCCGGGACCTACAGGCAATGACTCAGGAGATGGCGGACTCCATAAGTGCTGCTCCGGATGTCCAGCCCAATCGTACTCCAAGCTGAAACGCTGCCTCTAGTCGACTTTGGGCTTGCAGTGAGTCGTTCTGCAAGTACAATTAATTAGAAAATCCGGAAACGAAATTAAAATGACAATAATAAAGTGATAACGATATTTTTTCTGTGTTGACAATACTTACTTGTGGAACCTGTCCGTCTCATCCTGACCCATCAGCGGGTACTCCGGGATGAAGGCATCCAAGCCGAACTGTCGGGACACCCGATCGGGATAATGGTACTCCACTATTCAGTAACAAACTAACGGTCCCCGATAAAACCAGAGTGGTCTCTACTCCAATGTCAACCGGCTCAGAAGACCGCTACGATAAAATGCACGATACGGGAACCAATCGATATTACAATCTCAGAGCATCTGGAGCTGACCCCGGACATAAGAAACCCCCTTGCCGTTTGTCTCCTCTCTACTCCATGTATTCTCAGGTCGATTGGAACATAAACACAAGAATTCTCTTTGCCTCAAGCGGGATCAAGTTCTGATTGGAGATGAGCGCTGGTATTTTTTTTTTTTATTAAAATACTACCCCATATGGTCTTTGAATTTAGCAGTAGCAGCAACGACCTAACACTCTTTGTTCGTAAGATTAACACAAGCCGCAGACAAATTAAAAAAAAATAAAAAATATATATTTAGATCGGAAATTTTTTTTACTGTTTCAAACGCATTTAATTCTTAAAATTGGCAGAATTTCTACTTATCTTTTTACTAACAATAAAACCGCTGATTTTTTCTGTCTTTGTTTTTATTTATTTCTACCGACTTTTTTTTTTCTGAACAATGCGCTCTAGGGGGGATAAAAGTATATTTCTTTTTCTTAATAGAATAAAAGTACTCATCTCTTAAGTGACAAAAACACATGCACAAATGCAGAATCCAAATTGTCTGTCAGCGTGGCTTATGGTGTATGTCCACGGGTTTTCCTCTAAAAAAAAGAAAAAGAAAAGCTTATGGTGTATGTTGCCACGTGCATCTGTACGGAGAAGAATAAAAAATTCAAAAAAACAAGTCAGTCAGTAAGAAAATTATAAACAAAGGTGAGTGGGGTGCTGGGTTCTACAGTGAAAGTTAACGACTCTGGCACACCTCACGGCACGCAACGCGGTTTGCAACTGCCGCCGAAAAAAGTAATATAAGAGGTTATAGTTGTTCCGGCATCTGTTTAAAACAAGAAGCGAAAAAAAAAAAAAATGAGGTCATCAGCAAGTTTGTTTTCTTCTAGTGTGTTAGCAAAAACATCGCACGAGGGTAGATTCGGGATTGGAAAAATATTATAAATGCGGTTTGATAATATGTAATGTGAGCATGTGACCAGTGATTGATTTTCAATAGAATCGGGGGATTAATATCCATTTTTATAAAATAAAATGGAATTATATAATATATTTTTGTAATCTTAAGAGTAGCATAATAATGAGCAGTATAACTACTAATTTTCTCAGGGCGTGTGTGGCACGTGCGCTTCCTGCCACGATTTTGCTTCATCATCGTCTTTACATACGAATTACGAATATCGTCCCAAAATTTTGATATTATACTTATAACATTTTTTCATATAATTGATGATAAATATATTCGTTGCTATCCCTTCTGAAGTAGCGAATATAAAGTTCAAAGTTAAATGATTATGTGAGAAATTAATGGTGCTGAGCAACCAAATTTAGGATTTTTTATTTCATGTCTTTTGGTTTTTTATTATTCATTTCTTTAGGCAGAATTTCACCTGTATTTAAAAATTGAAAAATATGCTACCCGTTAACCACTTAACGCACGCTACCCGTTAACCCGCGTTTGCACCTTAATCAAATTCGCCTCACTCAAATCAAATCTGCTTACCTATGCTACCCGTTTGTCTTGAAAAAAAAAGTCACACTATATGATTCTAACCGAGAAAAACATGAACGGAGGGAGAGGAGAATCTCATCATTGATTTTTTGTGCGGAGGATAAAAAGAAACAGAGATTGTTGTGCGTGTGCTGTGTCCAATTCGCCTCCGCACTTCTTTGTATGCACTGTGTGTGTTGTGCTCAATTTTTCTCTGTCTTTGCACTCGCTGCAGCTAAGGTAACTCTGATTTTTTTATAAAATTATGAATTTGCAAATTAGTTTGGAAATTGATACCAATTGTTTTAGAAATTAGTCAAAGTACAAATAATTATTTTAGTAATACTGGTATCAATTAGTAATTTAAAAATTACAACTAATTGGTAAGATAATCCTAATTTAGTATCAATTAGTAAAATAGAAATACAAGCAAAAATACTGTGCTATCCTTTTTAGTTGTACCATAAAAAAATTCACATATTCCTAACAAAAAAATTAACTACGCACCAGACTTTAACAGAGATGCCTTCGAAGGCGATAATCTGTTTTTTTGGTGATTAACTGCTTTGAAAAATTAAAGAAATGTTTAAAAGTTAAAATTGAAAGCTTGTAATCTCTTCTCGAAAAAGCCTATTACGAAAAGCAAAATTACAAATCTCTTCATTATATATATATTTAAAGATTAAGAGTAGTGGATTCAAAATCTACCGATTTCACTAGAAATCAAGAGGGCTAAATTTAGGTACCTAAAACTCAACCATAATATCAGTTACAAACATAAACCATCAAAATATCAATAAATATACCCAACAACAAAAGAAACACAGTTACAAACATAAACCATCAAAATATCAATAAATATACCCAACAACAAAAGAAACACGCAACAGTAATATATAATTGTTCTAAACAAAAGAGCTGCACAAAACATACAAAAACATCATATAACACTAAGTATTAGTAGTCTAACAGATCCCAGTCAACATCTACATCATTATCCCTGTCTTCGTCAGACATTGGACTGAGAGGGCTGACAGGACCAAAATCCTCTCTGATAATGGTCGAAAAAGGGTCCTTAGGCCTTGTGTCCTCTAGCTCTGCCATGGATGTGAGGACCTCCACTGCCGCCTCCTCCTCCTTCTCCCGAAGATGATCTGATATAATTCCTTAACATCGAGGGAATTATGAGGTTTAAATTTGAAAATGAATCATCATTCTTAGACTAAAAACCAGAAACTAATTAAAGTTCTAATTTTGGTCCCTAATGTTTTAGTTGTGACAGGGCCAATGCCCTTAAAACATACTTTGTTACGTTCAAGTCAAACTATTCAAATTACTGCACCTCTAATAATTTCTACCAATAACCTTTCTTTAAAATGAATACATGCATCTAATAACCATAAGTCATCTATAGTGGTACAATTAAAATGAAATTCATTATAAGATGCTATCTAATCCCATAACATCTTGATATAAGAGCATTCTACAAAAAGATGGTCAATACTCTCAAGTTGACCACAAAACAGACAGTCAGGTGAACCAGGCTAGTCTTTCTTTAATAAGTTAATCCTAGTTAAGACTAATCACAAGAAAAATTTAATCTTAAGTGGTAATTTGGACTGCTGGACTATATTCCTTATTAGAGATACCTCCATTATCTAACCATTTATAGAAAAAATGAACTGAAGAAATATGCTTAGTGGACCATCTCCACATAAACTTATCTTCTAAAGTATTTATCTAGTGTGAAATGTAAAAAAACTGATGTTTTAAAGCAAGCCATTATTTTAAATATGCCAGTCAATTGTTTAAAGAAAAGTATAATTAAAGAAGGAGTGGAAAAGATAGTTGTCACTGAAATAAATCTATCTTGAGTAATAGAAAATAAATTAGGGTAATGATGCTTTACAACATGCTCCCTACACCGCCTATCCAATCAAAAAGTAGTATTTGGACCATTTTCAATTTCTTTATTAAGTCCTAATTAATAATATATCTATCCTTAAAAAATAGATTTCCAAAAAAATGAACAAGTATAAGAAGAGATCCTATTTTTATATTTATTAAGTAAAATATCTTTCCATCTACCAATAACATTATTATCTAAAAATCTAATACACCACTTAGCTAATAAAGTCTTGTTCATTTGCTTTAGATCAATTACACATAAGCCTCCTTGATCTTTACCTCTACAAATAACATCTCAAGAGATGAGAGAGTATTTTCTTTTTGCGTATTTACTACTATGCCACAAAAATTTACATCTAATTTTATCAATCGTATGTCTTATTTTAGCTGGTAATATGTTAATAGACATCAAATACAATAGTATAGCTAAAATAACAGAGTTTAATAAGGTGACTTTGCCTCCCAAGGACAGAAGACAACTCTTCCATCCTTGTAATCGCTTCTTAATTTTATCCATAGGTATTTGCCAATCAATATCACACAAAGACTTGCTATTAATAGGCACACCAAAATATGTCAGAGGTAAAGTCTTCATCCGACAATAAAATACAGTAGCAAAGATTCCTACTTTCAATATCAGTTAAATTGAGTGAAAACATCTCACTTTTAGCATTATTAATTTTCAAATATGACAGGTTCTCAAAAGCTAACAACAACCAATTAATATATTTTCAAAATATCCTTGAATTTTTAAATATGACATTAAAGAAAAAAATCGTAACTTGAATTTTTGGAAGGATATACAGGAAAGTGTACCAATTTTAGTATAATAAAGAAGTTAAGTTCTTGTCACATATATTTTAGCAAAAAATAATATAATCGAAAAATCTAAGCTGAATTGTCAGCAACTGTGCAAAGCAAACGCTAGGTTCTATACTGTTTTAGTTCTTGATGAATATGATTGGAGCATTTAATTTTATACGATTATTTTAAGCCTATCTACGATCCAATCAAAGAACTTTTTTAGACGTGCAAATGAATTAATGATGTTGTCAAATTTACGGACAATTTGCACTCTACATTATAATTTATACGTAGAATACTATTTCCGTACAAGCAGCAGCTATTATTGCAGTTGGTTGGACCAAATTGCTTCAGACCCAGTGGCATAAATAAATAATTATTTTCTAGAATTCATTCCGCTAGCCAACCTTTGCACACGCCTCTCACTAGCTTACAAACGAGACATGTCATCGTGTCATTTTTAATTGTCAATTAATATCAGTGTTCTAAATAGCGCGCTATATATAGCGTTTTTGGACTCTAAACGCTAAGCTATAGCATTAACACACGCTATTTGAACTACGGACGCTATAGCGGTAATAGCGGTCCGCTATAGCGCATAGCGTATAGCGCAAATAGCGCATATCGTATGCAACATGAGCTGTTTTTTTTTTCAATTTATATGGGCTTTAAAATAAATAAATGGTAAAGATATTATTTAATTTTGATGAATATTACATTATATCAAATTCAGGTCCGCTATAATAATTTTTTCATTTTGCTCTTGGTTTTTTTTAACTGATGATAAATCAAATAAATAATTGCTAAATTATGGAAATTTTAGAGACTAACAAGAATTTCTTCAAGGATCATCTGTTTATTTTACTAGAAGTATGAAATTTTTTTCCTTTTCAATTTCTAGGTTATTTTGAAATTTAAATAGAAAAAAGATAAATTATGTTATGATGTTGAAGATATTTTGAATAGAAAAAGATCGATAGTTTATGATATTAGTATTACTATGGATATTTTGAGTCGCAATTTGGACTTTGTATTGGTTCAATATGAATATTATAATTTTTTTAATCAATCTGGTATTATTTATTGTTCTATAAGACTAAATAATGTTGATATTTAGTACAAATATATAATATAATTTTTATAAAAATAAAAAAACGTTATGTGGCATAGCTTTCGCTATAGCGTCGCTATTCGCTATAGCTTTTTTTGGAGGCTCCCCGCTATGACGCGATAAACGCTATTTAGAACCTTGATTAATATAGTGTGAATTAAGTATAATCTTGAATTAACAATTTACACTTATAATGAGCGAGATTATTATTTGCGATTTGACATGATGACATGTTGTTAATGGGTAGCTGTAAAATAATTATTAGCACTTTTGGTTAATTTGTGGCGCACTAAATTTCGTTCCACTTTGCAAATTAGTTATTGAGCTTTAACTTCTCCTTCGCACACTATCGAGACAAATTTGTATTGTGATGTAAATTGTGCATGTTTGTATCGTGTTAGGTTTGGCATGAAAAGGGTGACAGTATTATTTAAATATAAAAAAACTGTGTGAATAATAATTCATGTAGAATGTGATAAATGAAAGTGTAATGACTAATTTAAATTAGTGAAATGAAACAAATTTAACGAGTCCAGAATAAATTCTCTCTCTTAATCTTTGGCAGGACAACAAAATTATCCGAATTTACTTCTAACTCTGATTCCGTATTGTATAGCCGCTATAATTCTTATGATAGAAACAAATTAAAATCTTTGATAACAGTATATGCATCAAATTATATATCATTTATGAAGATTATTTGTATCAAGACAAAGATATATATAGAGGATGAAATAGCTGATCAAATTTAACGAGTCCAAAATAAATTCTCTCTCCAAATATTTGGTAAGACAACAAAATTATCTGAATTTACTTCTATCACTCTGATTCCGTATTGTATAGCTGCTATAATTCTCATGATAGAAATAAATTAAAGTTTTGATGATATTATATGTATCAAATTATATATATATCATGTATGAAGATTATTTGTTTCAAGACAAAGATAGAGAGGATGGAATGGCTGATTCAAGTTTAATTAACTTCTTGTTCCAGTACAACTTTTGAATGTTGTTAAAAATAAATAAAGGGGAGTGCTATTTTGAACTAAGCTATTATAATATTGAGCAGTGAGAGAAAATTTTCTCACTATATATCTATTTTGAATAATAATTTCTGTACCTGTACCCGTGCTACAGTATCCGCACAGTACACACGCTACAGTAATTACATTTAGAGAAATAATATATTATGGTCCCACTAATTATATTATATCCACTAATTATTATTCTAAAAAAATATTATATAGTCTCAACTAATTATTATTCTAAAATCCTAGCAGCACCCTTTCAAAGCCTCGACATTAATTCCGCGTCAACATTTCTCTAACAAAAATAGTTCACCTCATAAAAATAAATACTTCAGTACATAGATATAAATACCTTCGATACTTAGATATTGATACTTTCAGTGTCATATGTAAAAAGAGGAGGGATCCAATTACAAGATTATGGCAGTTTAAGTTCCCACAAGCAGTTATGTAAAAATTACAACATTGTTTACTATATAGATATAAATATTTGTGTTCTTTGAACTATATATTTCAAGATTTGACTATTAATATTAAAAAAAAGTTATAGATCTGGAACGATTGCGGTCCCCACAAGCAATTATGGCAGTTTAGGTGCGGGTACGATGTCAGAAATTTCAAAAAAAAAGTGCGGGTACGATTATTTAAAAATAATTAATTTATCATTTACATTGTTTACTATATATATATATAAATACTTGTGTTCTTTGAACTATATACTTCAAGATTTGACTATTAATATTTTAAAATAAAGTTACAGATCTAGAACAGTTGCGGTCCCCACAAGCAATTATGGCAGTTTAGATGCGGGTACAACATCAGAAATTTCAAAAAAAAGTGCGGGTACGATTATTTAAAAATAATTAATTTATCATTCACATTGTTTACTATATAGATATAAATATTTGTGTTCTTTAGACTACATACTTCAAGATTTGACTATTAATATTAAAAAAAAAGTTACAGATCTAAAGTGCAGTTATGGCAGTTTGGTCCCCACAAACAGTTATATATGGTAGTTTAGGTGCGGGTACTGTGCGGGTACTGTAGCGCGGGTACTCATATCAGCTTCCATCTATTTTACCCTTCTATTCTCTCTCTTTATTATCTATCTTAATTAATATCAAGTTAACAAAGGAAACAATTAATAAAGGAAAAAAATAATTGCATCTCATATCCTACTATTGTTTCTTATCTACTTTTTGTTTTTATGTTTTTATTTTATGTAACTAAACCATGTAATATATAAATAACTTTGTGTCATCATAAATGAAATTTGACTTGACTCTCACGCTTCTTTCACAAAAAAAAGGGTTCAGGTTCGTTGTAACTATGTAAGCATGTGTAAAGTGTACCATTCTCCAGAATCCTTATTATAGATATGAATGTTTCCACTGATTATGTGATTTATATTTTTATTTAATGGGCACAGATGCAAGTATTAAAGAATTGAACCAATAAATTTTATTATAGTCTTAATATTCTATTTTTTATTTTTAAAGGGATAGATATTAATTTTCTTTATTTTAAACAATGGACAGCAGCAGGGTAGCACAACCCCTACGCGCTAGGCACCTCATTTAGCTTGTGGTTTTTTTTTTGGCAAATAAAATCCGTAGGTATTCATTGAACAAAAAGTTAAAATACATACATCCAGATTGAGTAGCTATATTTGGAGAAATCCATGAAATACATCATATCAATTGCAAAAGCTACATCCAGCAACCCCTCGTAAATCCGGAATACCAATCTGACAAATCAATGTAGTGGTGATCCAAAGCACAAATGCACTTCTTAGTTTTAACCGACTCTCCATGATACATGGTAAAAAAACAAAAGCACAAGATGAAATCCCATGTACCTAAACCATATTACTAGGCCCCAATCACACATGATCCACAACTTGCAGAATTGTATTTTAAAACAGTCAAGTAGCAGTACCAGACAAGCGTATTCAAACCAAAAGCAGTACCTCCAGTCTAAAATTAAAAAACCTGATGACTACACACCTTCCCAGCCATGGTAATCAAGTCCATCGTGATAGACCTAAATTATATACATATTTGGTCTGATTTTTATCATGAAATAACATCAAATATCTTGTATTTTGAATATAAAGTGAATATAATGCACCTAGGATCAAGTTACTGTGTTTGCTTGGTTTTAACTTGCAGGAAATGAAGAAAAATGAAGAAAGCCGAAGAAAAATGCTCAGTGCGGACACACTGTTTGCGATATGGCTGCAATAAGTACTTAGATGGATTTATGGACGCGCGCCAATTTTAAAAAGGTATAATAACCTAAACATCAAAAATCCGTGCGGACGCACGGATATCGATACAGCCGCACTCTGGTCGCACAAGAAAAATCCGAGTATAGTGCGGACGCACTGTAGCAATTTAGAAGATGGTACTGTAGCAGTGCGGATGCCAGTGCGGACGCACTGTAGCAGTCAGCAAAAAATGGAGTCTAAACTTAAAACGGTCATAACTTTTGACTCGTAACTCTGACTAAGGTTTGTGATCACTTTTTGGAAAGCTAGTGAGAAGATCTACAACATGAGAAACTAAAAAAAAAAAAATCAAATTTCTCCCAGTGCGAGTGAGACCATACGCAGTGCAGCCCTGAGCACCCGCACTGGACCTGCGAAAGCCAAAATTGCACGTTTTTGACAGTTTTTCTATTTTTGACGCATCATGAACGCGTTTTGACAGCCAAATGTGGACAAGGCATCCTGAGAAACAATCCAAATATAGCACCCACTAACTCCACTTCCTAGGCTCTTAATTGGGCATGATCATTGGCTATAAAAGAGGAGGTTCATTCCCATTCAAAAACATCATCAATCCATTATCTCATTCTCTCTCTCCACATACACAATACTTAGCGATAAATTTTGAAGTAAGGAAAGCTTTCAAGCAAGGAGAAGAAGGGTTTCCTGAGCGAGATTCGGCAAGATAGAGGTTTTTGATTTGTTAAAGGGTGTAATTACTTATTTTATTTCATTTCTTCTTACTTTGCCAACTTTTTGTAATGGATCATTCTAAGAGAGAGTAGTTCTCTCTCTAGGGGTTTAGGTCAATGCATGAACTTGTTTAATTCTATCTTATTCGGTTATTTATTTCTATTATGATTGTTTTATGTGATTTGATTGTTAATTTCTGTGATTTAATAATTTGTGTTAATTACATAGTTAGTACTTGAATTGTAGTATCCCGTTTTGGATTCGAAAGAACCAAAATTGACTGTGATCAATAGGATAGTACCAAACTATGAATGCAAATACCCTAGGTTTAGGTTAAGATTGTAACCAATTTAATCTAAGCCGGAACTATAGAAATTAAAGTTAGGGACTTGGTGAAGAACCTAACCGTGAAGTCAAACTCGACAATATACTACTTTGATAGGATTGTATACTTGCAATCTGAACCAAAAGCGTATTTAGGGTTTAAAAGATACATCTCGTTGTACTGAAACTTTTTAGCATACCCTTTGGACACTATCTCACCGCTCAATATTGTAATAGCTTAACTCAACACTCCTCATAAATAAAATGGAACTTCTTTATCAATCAATATAACAAGTAAGGACAAGACCTTATTATTCTTCCTCAAGACTTATTTTTTACGTGATCCAAAAAGAAAAAAATAGCAAGAAGAATGCAAAATTGTAAATTTAATGAATAGGAAAATTTCGGTGAAATCTACTATCTTGATTTGTGCAGACTTCTACGAAATTGATATGAAATTTCCTTTTCTCACGAGCAGTTCTTCTCAGTTGGAGATTCTTCACTATTAAATAACAAAAAGAAAGAGCTCTATTATCTACAATACTTAAAAATTTCGAGTTAAAAATTAAAACAGTCTAGATTTTAAATTTGTTTTCTCCAATTAAAAGAGTTTCACAAGAAGAAAACTCTAGCCGCCTCTGTCATCTCCTTCCTCCCATCTCGCGCTGTCTTTCTTTGCCAGCAAGCCTCCTCAGCCCGCCTTTGCCTCCCGCTCCCCTGAAGAATCTTGTCCTCTTTCTCCTCTTCTTCTTTGCCTTCTCCATCCCCTTCTACACCCTCTTCCATTGTCGTCCATCGCTTTCTCTTAAAAAAATCATAGCCGCCAGCAAACGCTACTCGTTCCTATCCCCTACACTAGCACCTATCTATTGGGAGAAGAGAAAGTTGACGATAATAGCCCTAATCATCATCTCTCTTGTCTATCGGCACCTTCTCTTCCTTGACCATTGTTGGAAGAACTAAGGACAATTGGCGGCAATAGCTCTAGTCGTCGGCTCTTCTCTCTCTTTACACTCCCACCACCGCGACACCCTGCCTTCTCCACTCGCAACCCAAACAGAAAAAAAAATGTCTCATTTCCTTTGGTAACTAACCAGCCAACACTAAAGGTCATCAGTGTTTACCACTAAAGGACATAGTTTGTTTCTTTTGTTTCTTTTGTTGGTTTATGTTGTTAGATGCTGATATTTAGATGTGGATGTTTTTTAGATGTTGATGTAGTTTTGATGATATTTTTAATGTAAAACAATAGATGTACTTTACGTTTTACTTATTAAAATTATACTTAACAACCACTGTCAATAATAAAAAATAAATAAAAACAGTCCGATCAAAATCGAACTAATTCAATCTAATTTAAAATTTTACAAAATTAACTTTGTTTAATATTCGCATCAATACGTATTTGATGGTCCGAATTCTCCGCGGTGAAGTTCTTAAAAAACCGAAACAGAAAATGAACTGGACAGAATTTAGGAAAAGGGCAAAGACAAGTGTAAGTGCTCAAATGTTTTCTGTAAGTTGGCCTACGGGCATGATCTAAGCAAAAAAATAAAATAAAAACAATACATAGCACATGAACCTGACAACACGCAGGTACTCCCCTGCAAGATCATACATGACATCACTTATATGCCAGAACCTTTATATGATAATTTGTGGGGAAAACATTCTGAAAAGGTTCTTCACTGGCAGTCGGGAGTCGGGACTCGGGAGAGATCACATGTCAAATTGTTGAGTACAATAATCAATAGCAACAGAAAATCCCAAGCTCTTACCATGTCCACACTCAACATGTCGTCTTCCAACGTTACTGTTCATACAAATATATAAACCACCACTCTTCTTTTACTCTTTTTTTTTTTTTTTCTTTAGGGTTTCTCTTTTAAAAAAATATTTCCTTTCATATCATTCAATCCCATCAACAATGGCACTGTAGCGAGAAATCAAAAAGCTGTCTGTGTTTCTCTCTCTTCTTCCCTTGTTAATCCACCAATCCACCATTTGTCGGTCATCTACTCTCTTTTCTTATTTCTCTCCCAAACAACCCCTCGAACAGAAAGTTCTTGAGGGAGAGAGAGGAGAGAAACCGTACCGCAATTTTGAGAGGCGTTGAAGCAAGAATTCTTCTCCTTTTCCTCAATTCCTGCGCGTGCGAGAGAGAGAGAGAGAGAGAGAGAGAGAGAGAGAGAGAGAGAGGGGAAGGCGAAACAGAAACGGATGGGTTCGCCTTCAAACGCAAACTCCAGCTCTTTCAACTTTGGTGAAGAGAAGATCCGTTTTGACGAAACAATGGCCATGGGAAGTGGTATCAGCACGAGTACTGTTTATGCAGGACGATTGGTGGGGTCTCGAGCCTCCACTTCATCGTCATCGCCATCGTCCCTGTCATCCTCGAAGAGGCCGGGTCCAAGCTGTGCTCCACAAGGGCCCGCGCAACAGCCAATGGGAAGGTGCCAGGTGGAGGGTTGCGGGGTGGACCTAAGTGGGGCCAAAGCATACTATTGCAAGCATAGGGTTTGCGGGCCCCACTCCAAGGCACCTCGAGTGGTTGTCGGAGGTATTGAGCAGAGATTTTGCCAACAGTGCAGCAGGTAATTTCTTTCCCTTTTTTAACATCACTTGTTGAATTTTGTTTTCCATTTTGAAGAATTGTTTTGCGGAACTATTTCTTTTTTTTGCTTTTGCGTGTGTGCGATTTCCTAATTTCCTAGCTTATTAGAGCTTCCCTATACGCCTTCTTTGTTGATCTTCCTTTGTTCTGAAGCTTATAGATTCCTTTTGACCAATTACACATTAAATGCATATATTCTTTTTTGGACTGTAGCAACATATGTTTTCTTCTTCTTTTTTGCGCATCAAATATAGATATGTGTTATGTGGCAAATATTGTAACGGCTTGTTGAAAATTATGTGGAGTAATTCTGCAATAGAAACCAATTTTCTTTTATTGGTTTCTGCTTTTCATCCGGATCCAATGCTCCAATGGCATTCTAATATCAATTCACTTTCCTATTCGGCATACAAACTAAAAGATTCATTAATAATTAATTAATCTAGTAGGCAAGCCTACTACAAAAAATTAGTTAGCCTAGTAGCTATGTAGTGATTGGCACATCCCTGTATATAAAATTTTCTTTTGACAGACTGGCCACAAAATTATTTGATCATATTGATTTATTTATCACTGCCTTGTTGTAATAACTAATAACATTACTTTAAGCTAATTCTCTCGTGGACTTGTAATTAAATGGGCCATAAAGTCAACAAAAGGCATTTCTATATTTGGACCTCCTGTTGCAGGAATCTGGAGATGGCAACCCTCCATTTTCAATGTCTCGAGAAGACGAGAAGAGGAGGATGAAGACTTATTAGATTTTAGTACTTAGTTTTATGCATACTATAATGTTTTGGTATTTTCTTATTTTACTGCCTTAGTTGTGGTTATGATGTTTTGGTATTTTCTTTTGTATCTGTTTTTGTTTTGAACATTTGTACAGTCTTACCATATTTGGTTTTGGTACCAATTTTAGGTACCAGGTCAGATATGCTATGGTTTTTTACTTCAATAAAATCGGTGGTATATACCACTATTTAAAAAAAAAAAATAGATTAAGGTTTCGATTGCCTATAGATCATTTAAATTCAATAAATTGTATGGATGCACATCAAATTGGTCTTAATTATTTTCCTTTGGTGCTGTTGATCTTTTGGGCAATCAATCTTTTTGATGTATATATTAAATATATTTCTACTTGATTTTTTTTTATCATGAAATGTTGGCCAAGTAGCTTTTATACGTACTTAAGTTGGTCATGTAATTCCTGTCCATCCTTTAGTTGTAAACATACTCATCATATGTATAACCAATTTATATATATAACACAAGGTGGAAGTTCTGAAATTCAATTACTGCGGTGATATAAGTGTACGGTCAAAATCATACATAAATTATGGATAAGTTATTCATAGTATTTAAGATCCCATCCATTCTTGAAGCTATATATTGATATTCATCCGCCATATATATGTGGACAATTTCAACTTCTTTATATACTCTTGAATTAAGGCTAAAACTGATCAATGGTATTATCATCTAAGTTTGTAGTAGTAATATGTAGAAAGCATTTCTGTAGGCGCACCTAATTAATGGGCAATTATGAGGTAACTCTGTCCAAGGCATGCAGTTTAAATACTAAGGGGGAGTGTTGCGAAACATGTGTACAAGAGTGTTTGAATCTTGTGCATGATGGATTTTAGATATTCTATATTGGTCAATGTGTATTGTTTATTAGCATGTTGATCACTTTGTGATAATGATCTATTGGTGGCTACCAACTTCTATGGACTGGCGTCTTGAAATGAACACGACTAGAGGATATTAAGAATTTTTGTTATGAATTTAAACTCAATTTGGCAAATTTTTACTTTGATAACTCTTAAATAAGACAATATGTGATGATATGATGTATTGGTTCATCTAGATTAACATTTTTTTCTATTAACATACGGTGTTTATGTAACATGTAATATAAGAAGAAGTATATATAGTGCTTATTTGGAGGGAAGCTTTTCCGGTTTTTCCTGGTCCTTTTCTTCTTATAACTAGTATATACATAATTCACATGCACTGATGATTACATTTTATTATCTAAAATTTTAGAATTGGAAAATACACAAACAGCAACAATCTTGCTTGATTCTGCTCTATTTTAGAATTGGAAAATACACAAATGGCAACAATCTTGCCTAAATTCTGCTATTTTTCTTCTTGTATTTTTCATTTTATCTTATTCTGTAATAAACTAAGTTTTGCAATTTAATTTAATTTGATGGAATAGTATCTTAATGCAAACATTATTGCAATACTACATGCAATGTTACTATTTTCTGCTGAAATAGCTCTTTAGCAGCTTTCTCTGTGGAAGTGATTTGTCTTCTACTGATATTTTTTGAGGAAAAATTCAAATTACCGGATTAAGGTATCAACAAATAGTGTTGTGTTAGGCAATCGATATGGCCCTGCTGGTCTGGATTGTAACAGCTATCGTATTATAATATAATAAATAGTACTTGTTTCCTTTGTTTTCATTCTGTCCTGCTGGTCTGAAAGATTGTAGCATTCTAAAGTACTTGTTTTTCCTTTGTTTTCATTCTGTTAGGTTCCACTTGCTATCAGAATTTGACCAAGACAAGCGCAGTTGCCGCCGTCGCCTAGCAGGGCACAATGAGCGACGCCGAAAGCCTCCTTCTGGGCCATTGTCTCATGGCAGACCATTCTCGCCATTCTTCCATGGTTAGAATTTTTTATTAGTTTTTTTTTTCTGAATTCTTTGATAGATAGATTAGAGACAAATATCATTTCCATATCATGAGTTCGATTTTGTTATTCCTATGATTTTCATTATAATTTTAATGAAATATCATTTACCCAGTGAAGTTTACTATGTTATAAGCAAACACTCTCATACAATATTCTTGTAGATATTATTTTAGTTAATGATGCAAGCAGTTATTTTAGAAACATGTATATTGATGCTTTTCAGAAATAGATTTCTGGTAATTAAAGCAAAATAATTGCAATCAAGGTGACCAGATATTGAGTAGTCTTTTGTTCAAGTTCACATAAGACAAGGATAACAATATATGATTTTGAGGAAGAAAATACATAATTTTTAACCATTTATCTCATACCAATACTGGCATGATCCGCATCGTAGACTGAAACTAGGTCTGGTATTTGTTATTTGCAATTGGTATTTTTTTTTTCTTGTTTTGTGCCTTATTATTGCATTTATATGATGCTATGCGAGGCTTAATTACAAAATAAATCATGATTCCAATTATCTTACTCAAATATAGCCATATTTCATTTAACATGTTCACCAAAATAAGCACTATATACTGCACTGATTACTTTTTAGTAAAGCCTGGTTCTTGTTGTTCTAGCAAACAATATAGTTCTACATTAGAAATCTTTCTAGACATGACAAAACTTCCCTTTGATTTTGTTTTATTGTCTGAACATACTGTGACACTTCATTCGATGTATCAAATAATACAGAAGTAGATGGGTCCGTATCAAGTGGTTTTGTCATGGATTTCACCAGACCTAGTACAACAGTCACGTTTGTGGGCAACCAACCACCTCAGGTGAACCCAACTCAGCCCCAGATTGGTATGCCGCCTTTTGTGCAAACTCCAACTCACCAGCAATTCCTATCTAGCTCAAACGAAACCCTAAACCTCGCTGGTGCACCGAACTCAAGTTGTGCTCTCTCTCTTCTGTCATCTCCGGTACAATGGGGCAGGCCTGCAGGTGACAGCATTCAGAGTCCATTCAGCTTTAGACACCTCCATGAAGGAAATTCAAGTAGGTCCAATCATGGCTACGCAAGTGCAAGTTCGGTTCCTGTGCAACAACATGTTGGGCTAGACATGATGGAGAGACCTGTCACTGAGACAGTTCAGTATTCAGGTCTGCTTGGGTCGGCATTGCACGGGAATAACGAAAGCAGCAGTGATGGTAACACTAGGAATTACGAGCATGGTGATGGTGGTAATGGTCATGATTTGATCCACTGGTCTCTTTAGTATGTACATATATACATATTTTAATTCTTTTTTATTACCTCTAGTCTTTGTGTTCTTTCAGAGCATTTCGAGGGTATATTTAACCCAAATTATGCTCTTTGAAGAAATTATGATTCGTTTTCTTGAAAGCACCAGCTTCAATTTGTGATGTTGCGACTCAATTGAAATGTTCCATTAAATACTACAGGTATCATAGTTTTCCCAACCGAAACGGTAAAGCAAGCTGCATGATTCATATATTCAAATGTTCAATATGTTGTCCTTCTATTTAAGCAAAGGCAAACATGATTCTTTGAGCCAAGCAATTGGACTGATCCGGAAATTTTATTATGCATGTGTGATACCAAAAATGTTTTACCATGTACTTTTTTGGTAATTAAAGACATTACTTTATGGCTGACTTTAATAACGGTGACGAAAGAAAATACCAGGAACTTGAACAGTACTGAACGGATAATGCATCATGCATGCATGTAATACAAATACGTACGTAGATATATGCAACGCTGGAGTGGGGAAGTTTGCAAAATATTAACGGTGAGGATTAATTTGGAAGCAATTTCAAAGAAACAGGCAAGACCTCAATAATGTGGTCCCGGAATTTTAGATGACATCTGACAGCGGTTACTTTTAGATCACGAACGAATTGGTATTAATTTAAATTTTGAATTGGGATCATAGGGTTTAGAAATTTAAATTGAGCACACTATATATATGCACTATGATTCGTATCTTCGCTTTCTTTTTCTTTTCTTTTTTAAATTCAAACTATCAATCTGATCTGTTCAACATAATTTCATATGATATTGCACTTATACAAACTGAATTAATATTTTTTTCGAATTTTTTTATTATTATTTAGATAGGTATAAAATCACTTGATTTTAAAATTTTGGATCATCTAAAAGCACTGGGTTTCTACCTATTTAAACAATACAATAGTAAACACAATTCTATAAAAAAAGTATCAAATTGGATCTTCAAGTATATTTTTATATGGAGATCATGTTTAACTGTTCGGATTAACTATTTAAACTTGAAGAATGAAAATATGAGTTCATAGCACATGTCCATCTGTAATATGCATATTACTATAGCCTTACTCATTAAAAATTATTCATTCTTTATCTGAATTGTTGATCTGATTTTGAGCAAATTCCAATTTTATGTTACTAGTTACTACAGAAGATATGAATAGGCATTTTGTGCAATATATAAACATGTTAGCCTGCAAGTAGTACTATAAACAAATTCTTCGTGAATTGAGAAACGATTAGAAATTAATTCTACTTGAAGCGTAATCAAATTTATACCTGAAATTTTTGGAAATGTTGCACGATGGGCATCTTTATATATATTTTGCAACAAGACACAAGTAAAATTAAAGTATTGAAGCGCCCCAATTAATCTAGTATTTAAGATATTCTTTCATGTACGACTCGTAGATTAAAATTTTAGTATCTATATACTATAGATGATTTAAAGGTATACGTAATCAACACATCAGAACAAAACTAATAAACATTTACCACACATATCATTTACGAAGTGGAAATTATAAAACCAAAATTGATCACATGAATATAGCTTTACTTACTAAATAATTATGGAAACTTAAAAACCCAAATTGTCAAAGGCTTTGAAAAGAGGTCCTTTTTATCACATTCTACTACAAAATATACCTCCTTTCCTCTTTTTTGAATGCATTATTGTTGGTATAAATTTTCAGAATATTCGGATAGTTAGAAATTAATTAAAATAAATCAAATTGAAATAGAGTTACCCGGATCGTGTACGAAACACTTTCCTTAAGCGTATTCCGTCTCATCGTGCAAGATGGAACCGCAACCAAGATAATCCGGGGTTGTTGCTCCTTAGGCACGCCATGGAAGCAACTGACGATAACTCCGCAATATCTAGCATAGATCAGAATTTGATAAAATTGAGATAAAATGGAAAGAGGAGAATAAATTATATAAATTCATTTTTCTGGGGGGCAAATCAAGAAAGAGATTGTATTTTTGATATCTTCTCACCTACTCAAACAGAGATAAGATGGTACAATATATAATCAAAGAAATGGTGCGAGAGTTTATGAAGTTTAATGATCATAATGAGAATTCAACACACAAACGGAAATGAATCATTATTGAGGAATAAATATGACACTAAATATCAAAACTGTCCATAATTAAGAAAAATATCATTTTCAGTTTAATCCTCAAATATTTTAATATGACATATAGAGATTTGAGCAAATATATTGAACTGCAAATTTTGAGTTTTCAAACTAAGTTCCAACAATTATGTCCTTACAATCTTTGCTTGATTGTAGTCTTACTATCACTTCTGAAATAAACACTGAGGTCCAATTTTGGACTGATGTCTGATTAGGTAATTGTCCACTATCTGTCTATTATAACTTTTTATTCAAAATTTGCTCTAATCAAAACATTGGGTTACATGAGGTTCTTCTGATCTCCCAAGGTCAGGTAATTTCTTTTAGGAGACACCTACGTACTGTAGTGGATGCTAGAGATTGGGAGGAATTACAATCACTTATCCTCAACTTCTTTCCCTCACAATCACAAGATATTCTTCACTGGATCAGGGAGTCACATGAACAATTTACTATTAAATCCTTTTATAATTTCATTACATTCAGGGGAGTCCAACCTGAACATAGTATGATTTGGTGGAGTTCTAAACTCCCTACAAAAATCAAGGTTTCCATATGGCTACTAACTCAGGATATAATTCTCACTAAAGATAACATTTTAGATAAATAACGATCTAGATCTTCTCAATGTTATTTTTGTAATCAAGTTGAAACTATATATCATCTTTTTATCCAATGCCCTTTTGTCATGACACGTTTCGCTCCTGGCATTCAATAGAGGATATTATGTCTTTTGCTTTCTCTTTGCTCAGACATAAACAACACAATTTTTTTATTATTTTTCGAGCTCCAATTTGGTGTATTTGGAAGCAAAGAAATTTAATATGTTTTGAAAATAAAATTTGCCCTCCTAGAAGACATATTATTCTCTTTAAAATGGCAACCATGGTATATTGGACATGACTGGGTGCTGAAGATGAGGAGCTGAACTAGTGAATGTCCAAGGATACCAACCTCATACTCATGCAATCAATTCCTCATAACACTGAAGAGCAGATGGATTCACTTTCTGATGAGGAAGACAATTCTACTATCTAATCAAAGACAGTAGCTTACAGTGCTTTGTTTGATGTTTAAAAACTAATGTTACAGTTATCTTTGTTATGTTATTCTTTTGTTTAATAATGGTTGTAAGACTTTGTTGTTTATCTTTTGTATACAGTTTTGATGCTAGAAGAATGTTTAGATTAGGCTCATTGTGTCAGCGCGCCTAGACAAACCTTTTATTTTGGTTGTAATATTATTAGTTTTGAAATGAAACGGACCCAGGAGACTTTTTCCTAGAAAAAGAAAAACAAAGCTTGAAAAATGTCCTAATTTCAAAGGATAAACACTTTTTGAAAACGAACATGAAAATTAAATAGGAGATGCTGAGATGCACAAACAACATTAGGGCTACACAAAAAATTCGTAGTTTGTGATTCGATTCGAATTTGATTCGAAAAAGTTCATAAAAAAATTGATTTGAAATAGTTCGAAATTAATTCAAACCAAATTCAAACTGGATCTGGTTCGTTCAAAATAGGTTCACAAACTATTCTAGTTCGAATCTCAAAGTAACGTGAACCGTTGATTTCCGCTGATGACTTATGTTCGCTGGTGATTTAAAAGTTAAAACATAAGGCCGCCCAGCCATAAGTCATAACTCGTAATTCGTAACTCTTGTTCTCAGTTCTAAAATTCTAGACGACTTTCACCTCTCGCTTTCGGTGACTACGACTACTCTTCCTTGTCGTAAAAAAGTTCGTAAAAAATTCGAAATTGAGTTCGTAAAAAATTCCATTCGAAATTAATTCAAACCAAACTCAAGCTGGGGTAAGTTCGATTCGGTTCGATTCGTTTGCAGCCCTAAACATCATGCTATAGTGAAATTATGAAACTCTTAAAATTAACAACTACATAACCAAAGAGTATATGATAAATATAGTCACTCTAGTTAAAGATAAACATACATAATATGTCATGAACTCGTCTTTATACATCTCACGTGAACTATTCATACATCTTGGAATTCATGTTTCTCGTGTATCTAAGCATACAAGTTTATTGTGTTGTGTCCACCTACCTATAATATCTATGCACACTTGTTTATTTCAGTTATGATATAACTATATATTGGCAGTGATGAAGTGTATTTCAGTTATGATATAACTATATATTAGTTGTTAACTTGTTATCATACAATTTTATTGGAAGCACACTTTATTTCAGTTATGATATAACCATTTACAGTTATCACACGGTTTTGATCAAGTCAAAACATGTGTTAATTATTAACATCTGTCAACCATTGTCTTGATTTTTCACACACGTTCTTCAAACCCATTAAAATACACATTTGACTATAATTTAATAGACACTTTAGCGTTATACTAATGCACTTGACTATTATATATATGCCAATATACATCCACTTGCATATTCAATTTTTTTTTGTAAAAATGATAAAAATAACAATTGAATGGAAGATGAAGAATTGAAAACTACATATTTCTTATTATATTATGTATGAGTAGGATATACCAGTGTTGTAAATAACGGTATGCGGTCGTCGGACGGACAGGGTACCGTCAAGCGATTAATAAAAAATAATCGGAAATAATCAGCCATAATCGGAAATAATTGATCGATTAGTCAGAAAAATTCATGATAGATTGGTCACCGCCAACAACTAATCGACCGATTAATCGGCTTAAACGAACGTTTTTTTACAACATTGATATACATCACCAACTATATATGTATATAGTTACAAAAATATTAAGGGAAATTGTGAAAATGCCACTCCAAAATCTTGAAATTGGGAGAATACCATTATAAACTTTGAAATTGTGAAAATGTCATTCTAAACTTGATTAATTTACGAAAATGTCATTTATAGTGTATTCTTATACTATTTTTATTAAAAAAAAACTAAAAAAAAAATACTATTTTGATATACATATTTATGTATTTCCAATTATACCCTTCACACAATTAATTTGTTTTTGTCACCGCGCGCATGCCTCCAGTTCAAAATCGCCTCCTCTTCAGATCTCGTTTCTCCGTGCTTCTTCGTGCGTCCTTACCTTCGGCGCTTCTCCGTACGTCTTAGCACCCCTCTGCGCCCCTCCAAATTACAGATCTCTCCTCTCTTGCGCAACACCTAGCTCCTCTCTCCGTCATTTGAGTTGAATAGTAGCTCACAAATCATAAGCTGAGACTGAGCGAAAGATAAACCCTCGCTTCTCAAGCTGCTTTTCTCTTCTCCTATGGCCACTTGTAACTGCTCTCGAACAACCTTTTTCTTTTTTACTTTAATGTTCTCAATTGGATTCAATTGCATTTTATCCTTTCAATGCAGTGAGCAATACAAAGGTGTTTTCACATGCCGACTTGAAATTTCCTTTACCGAGTAACAAGAGATTAGTGGGAGGGCGAGGATTTTATGTTAAATTGCACACAAAATTCAAATTTGAGCATGCTATTTGTGCTCTCACTACCATTGAGAGTGAGTCGATAGCTCTGAGTTCTAGTTCAGAGACACAGATTGGTTCTGATTGGAATTTTGGAGCGTCTCAAGATGATTCTCAGGAGGATTCTGGTACCGATGAGAAAGAGATTTTGAGACGGTCAAGGATTTCAAGAGCTAATGAGGGAAATACTCCTTGGAATAAAGGAAGCATAGTCCAGGTTGGTTTAAATTAACCCGTGCCTTTGTAATTGGTCATGTTGTAACTTCCTGCTATAAAGCAATCAATGCTGACAATTAAAAGCAGATTCAACTGTGAATTTTCTCCAATTGTATTAGATGTGAAAAAAATAAACCAGTAGATCACTCAATGTGGGATGAATTAATAATTGGTAAATAGGTCATTTTGAGGTAATCTTAGGTAAATTTTACACCTCTCCGTTGTACCTACTCTTATGTAATTTTGTTCTTATGAAAAAGCACTTGAAAATAGTTTGTTAGACCTTTCTTTCAGGCTGTCTTATGCAAAAGAGGCCTTAAATATGCACACAAAGCTCCTACACAAGATGGATTTGCTTAACATCAATTCTTATGGCAAAATTGGAGGAGAGTTAGTCTTTGAGCTGGGATGAAGAAGCAAAAACACAAAAGATCAAGAGATGGATGTCATGAGTTGAATATAGTTTTAGTTTTTTTTTTTAATCATGTAACTGGTAACAAACTCATAATTATCTAGTGTTGTGGGTGGAAAATAGTAAATTAGGGTATTTTAATTTTTTTGTAAGTTATGTTAAGATTCAGATACTTATCTTTGTAAGCATAATGTTTGAATAAAGAGTTTGAAATCGAAACAATTCTTTTTTATTATTGCATTGAGATTCTGTTGATGTTTTTTTTTAGGTTTTGAGTAGAGGTAAACTGAAAATAGTGAATGTAATTATTAACAGTGTTGGTATTGGATACCAATTCCAACCTAGCTGGCTGAATTTTCGGTGCTTATAAGCCCTTATATCCCCTTTTGTTTGTTTTATAATGTTATTTTTTTAATCTTTATAGTCAGCTTCTGGTTGGATAGCTCAGTTTGGGCTATATCTGCAACTTCTGAGAAACATAAATTAAACTAGATAAACATGATATATGTCTAGTTTTTTTGCAGATCAATCTATATGACAACAAATTAAACAAGGTATATATATCAATCCAACTGAATTAAACAAGGTATATATCCTTTTGTTTAAGCCTACAACCAATTCCAACAGAAAATACTGGAGACCATGCAAATTTTTCATATCAATCAATTTGACAACAAAAAAAATTACAAAAATCTTGAAAGTTTAAATAAACTGAATAAAAACAAAACATTCCAAGCAGTCGAAATGAGAAACCGGTCAAGCTTTGCCATTGCCGGCCTATCCGTTGCGCTAGACCATGTGAACCTTCTGCCTTGCAGTGGAAGGTCCATTAATCCCAGTTGTGAGATCAAGTTAGCAAAACGCAGAGGCCTTCTCCAGTCGCCTCTTGTGTTGTTTCTTTCTCGCAATGACAGTACTTCATTGAAGTCTCCGCAAATTAACCATGGTGTGTTCTCTCCTGGATCTGCATCCCTTAAGTCCTGGAAAAATTGATCTTGTAGTGCTCTTCTGGTGGGCCCGTATACCCCTATAATTACTATGTGCTGCTGTAGTTCTTTATGCATCAATCGTACTGTGAGTGCATATGCTGTCTGTTCTGTCTGTATAAGGTCATATTTTCTGGGTTGCCATGCTATCAACACACCCCCCTTGAACCAATGGCATTTAGTGTTACAAATCTGCTCATGCTCCTTCCACAAATTTCCTTCAAAGTTGCATCATCAATTGCTTGAAGCTTTGTCTCCTGTAGGCAAAGTATATCTGGTTGTTGCAGTAATACGGACTGCCTAACTGCTAATCTTTTTTCTCTTTGCCCAAGACCCCTAACATTCCAACTTATGTATTTATTTTTAACTTTATAATCCATCTACACTAGGACAATCTGTTTGTGAAAGAGCTGGAACTGCAAATTGGGAAAGGAAAATAAGACTTCCATTCATCAATTCAGTTACATCGGAATTTTTGATAAAACAAGAGTCTGACAGGTACATCCTGCATCTCTTACCTAAACAAAAGCATAGTCCTCTGAAGGAGGAACTATTCTGACTACTTCCTCCACATGAGGAGTTCCAAAAGATAAATCTTGTCCCTCTGAAGGAGGGAATCAAGTACCTAAACCTAAAACTTAACGACATTAAAAATTAAACATACTGGTAAATCCTTCCCTTCCCCCAATCTAAACCATGGATAACTTAGAAAGCCTCAAGCTGCTCCTTCCCATTGCTGCCCTTTTGGCCAACACCAGGGTCGACGGCTTCCTCTGTCTGCGCATCAATTTCTCCCTCCTTGCCTTCTCCTGCCGCCATGAGAACCACCTCAGCCTGGGCTGCTGTCAATGGTTCAAGTGTCTTAAAGTAGTCGAGGTTGGCATGAGTTACCTTGGTTTTCACTCTCTTCTTCATTGCTTTCCTTGCCAGCGATGTTGCATATAGTTTGGTGTTTTTCCTAGCCCTTTCTTCCATGTTGCTGTAATTTCCTTTGTATTTTTCTGCCAACCTTGAGCTGCGTCTAGGGCTGTTTGTGTACCTCGGAGGTCCCGGAAACCCCGGCGGTGGGTTGTTGGTAATATCAGATTGGAGGGCCAGATCATCAGCAGCCTGCCTTTGAATTACCTTTTGCGGCGTCTGGGCTTGAGTTGCTGGGCCCGTGACATCTCCTTCCAGCAGAAGGTTGTTGTTGAGGTGTCCCTTATGTTCTTCCTGCGGGCCTTGGGCCAATTGAATTTCTGTGAGGCCCAGGGGTTCTAGGTCTGAGGGAGGGTCTGTCTGATGAATTGTTCCCTCATTTTCTCTGTGCGGTATAGGCGCTGCATCAAAGAAGACAAGTTGTACCCCTGCAAGGTGAAATAAGTACAAGATTTGGGGGATAAATGTCAGGGGAATGATGTGAACTATTGCACTTATGAAGCGTGCGCCGTTTCCCCCTTCGTACACTGCGTCGTACACCATTAGACCGTTAACTGTCCACTGACAGTGAATCTCTCTGCGCACCAGCTTGCAAAGTTCTTTCCCTTTTGAATTTCCCAGATCTGCATCTGTGTTGTTCTCTCCAGTTTTGTTGTCCCCCCCCCCCCTCCATTGAGAGTCTGTTGAATTTCTCCCGTCGGAACCCGAATGTTCCCCTCCAGTCCCAGTACTGTCCCATCGTTGTTCGGCCTGGTGTAAGGCATTGATCTTGATGTGCGCCCTTCGGATTGTGATGGTGTGTTTCTTGCTCGGTATATCGGCAACGGCCTTTCCGCCTGCGTTGGCCTCTGTGGAGTATTGTGACTCTGATCCGTCATACCATCTGGTATGTTTGACACATCCCTGGTTATACTGACATCAGTCGAATGTAACCACCCTTCCAACTCAATTTGTACCGATTGTGAGTATGGAGGAACAGATACAACAAGGTTATTGGGTATGTCTATCGGGTGAAAACAATCTACCAGGATGCGAATATCCTCAAAGTTTCCATCTGAGATGAAGGTTTCTACCCTGATTATGCTACCAAAACCCGATACTGCAATGTTCAGTGCAGGTTTCTACCCTGATTATGCTACCAAAATATCTTTGAATCTTGGGTGTCAAGAGATTTTGAAAGATTCATTAAATATCATTAATTATGTTTTCTCTAATTGGAAAATGAATTTTGAAAGTTTAAGTTTATGAATCTTTAAAATTAATGATATTTTTGAAAGATTCTTTTATTTATTTTAATTGGGTGTCAAGAGATTTTTTTTTACATTTTTTAGATCTCTTTTATTTTTAAAAATAACTAGAAATAATAGGTGGCACGTGTTCTAAAAAAATGGGAAATTAATCTGCTGTCATTCCTTTGGTATAACATGACTATGTTATTCCTCACCCAACCGTTTAATTTTGTTGAGATTCGTGTATTATAAAATATTTTTGTTGAAATCCGCACATCAAAAAATTTGAACGGCTGGATGAAGAATAACATGATACAGCAGATTTATTTCCAAAAAAAGAGAGTACATACTCTATTCTCAAGTATATAAATAATATATTTTATTGAATCGTGAATATTTATGTACATTAAAATATGAACGTCAAATTATTTATACAAAATTTGATTAATCGGCTGGATAATCATTAATCACTCACGACACTTCATCTTCCTTGCTCGTCTGCCAAGCTCTTTCTGATTTTTACAACACTGGTCAAAAGTCCAAAACTATAACCTGCCAAGCGCATTCTGATTTTTTTTAACGCTGGTCAAAACTGAAATAATTTGTGAACTGGGGCCTGGGGGTGGGTAAAAAAATTGTACCAGATTGCGGGAATAATTGCGTAACCCTGCCATTGGCTTATTGCTGAGTGGAGAGTTACCAGCCTACCAACGAGGCAACGACGCGACGAGCGGAAATAAATCTGCTGTGATTCTAAAGGGATTGCAGGACCTGTATTTCAAATCTAATCTTTTATTTTTTGAAATAGACAAATTTCAACAGTACTTATTTTTTATGCACGAATCTCTAGATAAATAAATGAATGAATTTGAAATAACAAGCTGCGATCTCTTTAGAATCACAGCAGATTTATTTCCCGCGACGAGCACGGGTTCGTATCCTCTCAGGTATTGCAGAGGATTACCCTCACTTTACGGTTTGAGATTAAATCTCAACCGGTTTGGAATTCGGGTCACCATAGGGAGTATTTTGAGCTTTAAGATTCGTGCCAAGTTAAAAAGAACGCTCCAGATCTAGTAATTGTAAAAGATTCCCTTATCAGGTATGGGAGAGGATGTGAATTCGACGAGCACTGCATTCAAAATTTCAAATACATTTCTTGATTTGGGTAAATATATTGACAAAGCTATTTTTGTGTCACGCAGTACACCAGTCATACTGTTTTTTCATTTTGTCTCGACTGATTGTTCTCTGCCTGAAGTAAAAATAGATTTGTCATATCTCTAACCCCTTGATTTCCCCAACACGTATCCTCTGCATTAACTCAAAAGGGAATCTTTTGAGTTAATAAATTTTGACCGTCTAATTTTATGACAGGATCTCTTTAATATTAGTGCGGATCTAGTCTACACGACTTTTAAAGTGAATTGGATGGTCCAGATGCATTAACTCAAAAGATTCCATTTTGAGTTGATGCAGAGGATACGAGTTTTGATTTCCCTGACAAAGTCTCGACCTATCCAGACTGAACCTTTGCACACGTGGTGCAGCCTTATTGGTTAGCGCGATTTCACGGAGCCCAGCCTTCTGTGGCGAAACCACTGCCATGGCAACCGGTGCCATTTTTGTCTTCTCAGAATCTCAGTTCAAACCCTGACTCGAACCGTAGAAAAATGGCGGTGCTGGGATTAGGTGGTGCCGTATTTTCCCCAAGGTAAAATCTTTGCACTTTTTTCTTTTGTGTTAAACTGGTAATCTTTCAAGACTGAAATTTCAATTTCCTCCCTACAAAACAACGGTTTTAAAGGATGGCCAAACTTACGCTGGTTTCTAGTTACCAGATATCTGGTTATTGACAGTGGAAGCACCAAAAGACGTTTTTCCTTCCATTCTCTCTGATTGCAAATGCGAATCAAACTGTTCAATTTGAGTTATGGTAAAAATAAACTGCTGCATAGCAAAAATGTATGGTTGATTCTGTCCAGTTTGAGATTCTGGTCACCATCTTCTTTTTATCATTTATTTAACGGTTTATGGTGGTCAGGATTTTCAGAAAAAGAACTGAGTTACCAAGTACTAACCTAATGGAGCCAGCTGTATGCTGGTTTGGTCTGTATCTGGTGAGTCTTATGTGTTTGGCTAAATTCTCATATTTAAGGCCACTTCATATATAATAATTTGAAATAGAATAATGCAAGCTACAACTGATGCGTGAAAATAAAGTGAGAATTTTGTTGAAATGAAGAGGTAGCATGTGAGGTTCCTGCAGCTTAAGCATCTTCTCTGCTTGAACCACAAAGGCTCTAAGCCTCTTCAAAGCAAAGAAAGAAGGGTCTATTTTATGTTTTGAAAGAATAACAAGATTGATATGCATTGGCTGAGTTGTTGTGTGTTTATTGTTTATTTATTTTAGGATTTTTAGAGCATCTGGTAGAATATCAACGAGGAGAAAATTTAGTTCTATACGAGCTGAGGTCATATTTGTAAATGGAGATGAAGCTAAGAAACTTGTGAATGAAGGATACAAGATTTTGGATGTTAGAGATAAGACCCAATTTGAGCGGGCCCACATTAAATCATGTTACCATGTACCATTCTTCATTGAGAACAATGATAATGACGTTGGTGTGAAACACTCCATCTTTTCTTTTGTCTTTCTGAAAATATTTTGTAAATCATCTCATGTATTGTTGCACAACACTTATTTTATTTTTTGTACTTCTTGTAGGAACAATTATAAAAAGAACAGTGCACAACAATTTCTCAGGCTTGTTCTTTGGCCTTCCATTCACAAAACAGAACCCCGATTTCATTAAATCCATTAAAGAGCAGCTACCTACAGATAGTAAATTATTGGTTGTTTGTCAAGAAGGCCTTCGGTTATTTTTCTAAACCTTTTTTTGTCGTCTTTTCTTTGTATTTTTATAGATCTACTCCTTGGTAATTCTCAAAAGAGTTTCTCCAATTGTCTGTATGCAGCTGCACCAGACTCTGATAGTGTTTTTGTCTCTAGTGTTACCACTTACCAGCATGTACCGGCCGAGTCCTAATTTGATCTTCTTAGTTGAACTTACTGTATTTTGCTTCTTCTAATTTCCTAAGTGATATTTTAGATCTAAAAAATGCTTAAATATCAAGATATAGCCAGATAAAGGAGCACATAAATCAGTTACTGTATTGTGTGGGTACCCTTTAATGATTACCTTGCCAGCATGCAAATTCTTATTCAGCACCTTAAATTTTACAATTTTTTATAACATATTTGTTCAAACCACCCTTGTTGATTCATTAAATTAGGAAAAATTTCTGCATATGCTGTTGAAAAGAACAGTTTTACTGTTCCTCCATGTTCCTTCCTTTTCTATGAAGCACCAATTACAGAGTCCTTGCAATTTCAGAATATGAGCTATGTTTTTTGTACAGATGAAACAAAGCTCTTGAAAATGTATATTTTTTTTAAAAAAAAATAATATACTATTTTATGTAGGTCTACTGCAGCTGCTAATCAGCTAGAGAGAGTAGGTTATCAAAATTTGGCATGCATCGTTTCTGGCCTTCAATCTCTCCAACCAGGTAATTAAATGCCAGTCACAGTTCATTTCTGAAAAGACGCTAAAAATAAGGAGAGCATCTTATGTAACCCTGAAATAATATGTTATACTTCTGTAGTACAAGAAATATCCCTAATTTTAATAGATAGCACTAAATTCTGGTCTGCTCTGTTAAAAAAAAAAAAACTTAAGTAAATTGAAAACTAATTATGAGTTCAGGTACATTCGAATCTGTTGGAAAAACTGAGATTGAAAATGCGGGAAAGGCTGGTCTGGTTCAAGTGCAAGGGAAAATCTCTGTTGTACTTGGGACCGTCCTGATATGTAAGCATTTAATGGATCTCCTGTTCTCATACATTTTTTTTTGGGTGAAATTGAGTAATTTAATTTGCTCTTGACACTTGTCACAATCTGTGCATCATTAATCTCAGAAGCTTAGTACTTCATCCCACCTGAACCATTTATATGGTCCCGTCATGTTATCAGCTTGGGTTATCTGTGAAACTTAGATCATCCAGTGGGTCTGGTAATTTCTTGTGAATCGGTTATTACCTTATCTAACAATTCACAGATAATTCATACTAGTCTCTCTATTCCTCAATTTGGTCTCTGATGTCTAAAACTCACCATTTTGGTTTTCTAAAGTTCCAATCTGTCTTATCCTAGTTTGCAGTGCCATATCCCTTAATATCTCTTCCTCTATTTGCTATTCCTCACTAGTGATACCATAGTTTCAAGTCCTGATGAATAAAATGTATCCACACCCAATGGCCTAGTAGCTCTGTGGCATGATTTCAAAGAGGTCATGAGTTCAAACCCTCGTAGACAGATGTGTGTGTGTGTGTGGTGGTGGTGGTGGTTGGAAAGAGAATTGAATGTTCAGCAATTGTTAATGTTTTGATTGTACCAGGGTTTAGTTGCATAAACTGTAAAAGAATACAAATTATTTTGTCTAACGTTTGGATTTATATTCTCAGGTGCATTCCTGTTCATCACATTTTTCCCGGATCAAGCTGAAAAGCTTCTTCAAATGAACCCACTTAGTTGATGTATTGAAATTTTGTAGCTCCAAGATAGTTTCCCGAGCTTTTGGTTTCTTGATGTTTGAATTTTTGTTGATTGAGGTACTTCCTCGGGTACTTGGAATTGCGACTCTGCATTTATTTGTTAAGATTTTTTTTGGGGGTAGGGGAGGGTGATATTTGAGCTGCGATGCCGCTTAGTTAACAATTAGTTGTGCTAATTATGTATCTCATTTGCGTCAATTTTCGTTTGTTTTCCTTGTAGCATGCCGTTTAGTTACAATTCACGTTTAAACAATAAATCCTGATAACTAAATGTGGCATTATTTTCTTCTGATAAAATAACTTTGTAAGGCGATTCGAAATGCTACATTAGAATGGGATCAACTTAGAATCGCACTAGAACTGGATCCACTTGAAAGCGTACGCTCAGTTCTCATGGAAGTAATTCAAATATTGAGTTAGGCTGGGGTGCTATGGATAGCATAGTGGCCTCTATGCTACGGCTCAATATTCGAGTTTTTAAAATCCAAACGGTCGATCCGAACCGTTCATCTTATTCTCCATATTAATATCTGCTTGGAGACCAAATTTTATAATTTTCTGAATTTTTTTACTATTTATTAAGCCACTTTGAAAATCGCTAATCCAACGGTTTTACTGTTTTGTGCAGCCACCGTTGGATCAACAATTTTGTAAAATACTTAATAAATAGCAAAAAAATTCAGAAAAATGTAAAATTTGGTCTCCAAGCAGATATTAATATGGAGAATAAGATGAACGGTTCGGATCGACCGTTTGGATTTTGAAAACTCGAATATTGAGCCGTAGCATAGAGGCCACTATGCTATCCATAGCACCCCAGCCTAACTCTCAAATATTTGACCTTCGACATATCAAATTCACCAAATAGACAGTTGGTAAGGTTACGAAAGTATCCCAAGCTGCCAAGCATTTCACTTTTCTAGAAAACTAGGAGAATTTGTACATAAATTTGTCCAAAGTCGCCAAATTTACGGGCTATCATCTCTATCCAATTGGGCCCGCTGGAGACTATTGTCGAATACAATCATGTGTTACAGCTTAATGCAGTTGGTAGTGATATAAGTTCTCCTTACCCCTTGATTTATATCTTATATGTGCAAGAATGAAATATGTGAGGGAGTGGCATAGAGCCTACGAACTATTGTTTAAAACTTAAAAAAAAAAAAAAACTAAACGCATTATCTTGAGTTAGATCAGATAAAAAACTCTGTTCAAATCAGTGTTATAAAATGCAATCTATGCGGCCGTTTGCGGTCCTCGGCCGCATAGAATCCAGCTATACGGATTAATGTAGATTTTACAGTTCACTTAAATAATTTATTTTTAATTAAAAAAAGTTTAGATTTGGATCCAAAAAAAAATGAATTCAGAAAGGATATCGGGTATAAAACGGATCCCATTTCTTAATCCTCATCCAGAGTCTAGACTAAATTGTCTAGTTAAGTTGGTCTGAAGGGAATGGGGAGGGCTTCCTTTATAGAGACTCCCGTGTCTTCATAATGTTATTTTACAGATGTGGGACTTAAGATATCTCATTTTTGTGTTGAGACGCCTCAGGTTCAATATTTTATTTCCTTTCACGGGGTTTCATTTTATTTCAACGTTTTTGGGACAAGTATTTGGGCCATGCATGCTACGGTTTCATTTTATTTTCTTCATGGAGGCTGCAATATTACTAGAAAATTATGCAGTTTTAGATCAAATTATGCATGACTTAATCATGCGGATTCTTTCATATTTTGAGCCACGCTGTTATAATCATGATCTTATTTGCACATATAAGTTCATAAATAAACAAAATATTTAATATTTAATAAAAAATCTGTATATATAAGTCTACATTAAAATTGCATATGCGGTATACATTGGTCTTCCGAATACCGCATCAAAACCGTATTTTAAAACCTTGGTTCAAACTCTGTTCTGCACCATCAGTCACACAAACAAAAAATATTCATCCTTGGTGGCACCTCCAGCTTCCATAGTCTATGCGTGTGAGATCTAATAAAGGGGCCCATATTTATTGTATAATAAACCGACTTCACTGTAAGCACCCCTCTTTTGTCGAATCTGTATCCTCTGGTGTACCGTAGAACGGTGTGGATTTAATATCAGCCGGGCCAAGAGAAATTTAGTCGTAGATATAATGGGACTGATTTGAGATTCGTGCTAGAGTTAAAAGAACGGTCTGGATTTTATAATCCTACGTATGGTAGTATGGTACTCGAGGTGATGCTAATTATGTTTTGTCATCCTTCCATATCACACATCTGAATCCAGAGGCGAAGCTACAGCCACGCAGGGGTAGGCAGCTGCCTACCCCTGGATTTTGAACAAACTCACCAAACATGTTAGGATTTGGATTTTGTCTACCCTTGAATATGTGTTTGCCTACCCCTGTCTTGACCGAAGAGAGCAAGGAGTCGAGTCTCCTAGAGATAAGAGTAACTGCATATTTATTTTTTAGGAAGAACAGAGTCATTAATGGCGGATTGAAAGGGGATCTAGCATAAGAAAATGATAGTGTTGGACGACAGAGAAGAGAAAGGTCAAGACGTCTGAATTTTTAGTAGAGGAAAAATGGGATATGGGCCCAAAAATATTCAACCTTTCTTTTAGCCCATGTCTAAATAGAAGTGAAATAATAATTTGGGCTTGACTTATAAATTATGTTCAGAAACTAATTAAGATATGAATCTATATAATTATTGGGCTGATAACTTTATCATTGAATTCTACATTTTTGTTTGGAAATTTTCTTAAAAAGAATTGAAGTTTAAATAAAACAGATTTGTGAGCTGGATTAAAATGTAAAATGACTAGTTAAACAAACATTTGTCTTTGTTTTCTGTTGTTCCAAATTTTCTTTCTTTCCTCTTACATGTGTTTGTTTCATACAAATTATAATTTTGGTTTAACAATCTTTATGAAATTGAGGCTTTTTTTCATTTGATTTACCAATTTTAATGGAAATAATATGGTAAAATTCCGAAAATTAGGTTTTGAGAATTTCATGAGATTAATTTGGTAAAAACTGGTAATATTGGTCAAAAATAGTTTATCATTCGAAGGTTTTTGTTTGTTAATATCTTGTATCTTCTCTTCATTATTTTTAATTTAGTTCAATGCAGTCATGCAAGCTCGCAAGAAGGTTATTTTAATTAGCTTTGACAATTTTTACTAAATTATTTGAATATGCAACATATATTCGTTTGAAAGAAATGATGTATTTACAATTCTAGTTTTTTATTAAAAAATAAAATAATATATTTTTCTTGCCTACACCTGACAAAAATCCTGGCTACGCCAATACCCTGATAAACCTTGCTGCCGCATCCATTGCCTTCTGTTTCCATTTCATAAATAATGATGCTCGCTGTGGGATATGTAAGACCTCCCTCAAAGAAATTGTTTAATCCGGTGCATAGAAAAACAGTACTGAATATTTTATCTTCAAATAAGAAAAACAAAAACAAAAACAAACCCCAGTTGCGAGAAACCTATTCCTCCTCCATCTCCGTATAAAAATGCACCTGGAGACCAAATTTTACATTTTTTTTTTAGAACCTTTTTACTATTTTTTTAGATAGGTATATTTTGTTTATCTTTATAAATTACGGCTATAAATAAGAGTGTATGCTAAAGCAAATATATCATAAATCTTAATTTTACAACTAAGCAACGAGTTGACATTATGATACAAAATTGTTTGTCCACTGCTCAGAACTAAATGACTTCGGCTTTCTAACAAAAAATGTCCAAGTTATTGAACTAAAACTCCTGCCTCAAGTGCCTTTAATCACAATTGTATTGCACAAAAAGAATTAATTAATCATCACGCTTTGTTCACCCGAATCTTTTGTCCTTCCAGCAGCTGAAACAAGCTCAAACATAAAACTAAAAATATCAGATTTTGAGGAACACGCGATTTTATAGTTCTCACTATTTGACTTTTTAGGCAAACTAGATAATTTTTTACTTTTTTGAAATAAAAGGCCAAAACAGCCCATTTCTAAATATAATTTAAATTTAGAACCCAATATTATAGGCAATGATGTATATGATACACATATCATTCTTATAAAAAATTATGTCATTTGATGCATATTTTACCGTTCATCAAGTGAGTTGCATTCTCAATGCTCTATAATTATTTGTCCATGATACATTTCTAAATGGCACTCAAATTGCATAAATTTGATTGGTTGGCTATCTAAGCATCCAACAATATACCTATTAATGTCGCTGCCAATTCTTCAAAAAAAACAATATACCTATTAATTTTTTTTTTATATAGTCAACATTATTTGAATTGATTAGAAAAATATTGTCATAATTGTCAAGATAAATTATTATCAAGTGATCACTCCTATAAATTTCTAACTAGCTTGGGCTTTTTCAGGACTTAGGACTGCAAAATTGAAGCAAGATACCGTTTATGTCATGTTTTGTAAATTTTATCGGTTTCCTTCTTCATTGTCTTTGGGCCAACAATATTGCATTAACAAGGATTACTCTTGTTGCACTAATAAGGCATATGCAAAGGCATAGTCCCAACACAACTGTTTGGAAGGTTTCTCTTGTTCTGCAAGCCCACCAAAATCAAAGAGCGGTTCTATACTGGCCCAACTTCAAGTCATGATAAAAAAGTACGAGTAATTTGCTATCATTGTGTGTTCTCTCGCAACAAATGACATTTCAAGTTTTCAACCCTTCTCTTCTAGAGCAGTTGATTACTATTTCATTTCAAATATTTTCTTTCTTTGTTTTTTTAGCATAGTTATCTTTCAGATACCAGTTTCCAAAATAACTTTTCGAAGAAAAAGATGGAGATAAATGTTTCGTGTTAAAAAGAGAAAATAAACATGAAAAGGGCTTACAGCATTATTAAACGAAGAAATAGCTTCTTGAACCGCTTCTTCAGATGAGAAGGTGACAAATCCGAAGCCACTGGATTTTGAAGTGCCGGGAACCCGAGATACCTTCGTGAATAAGAAGAATAACTTTAGTCCAAAGGATAAAAAAGAGAAGAACAATGAACAAGAAGGAAGGAGGAAGAAATTTTTTATTCATCAACTTGCAATCCGTTTATAACAAAATTTTATTTCCCTAATCTGTAAAATTCTAGACATATAATATACAGAGGTTTCCAGAGCACAGGTTGTCATAATCCCACTTTTGCATTAACATTTTAAAATACAAAATCGAAAAACCAATTTCAAACAATTTATCTTGTTCTTCTCCAGAGTGATGCACCCATGTAAAATTTTATAAATTTTTAGTTTCTTTATTACAGAACATTACAGTTAACTTGAAGCAATCATTTATGACATTTTTTATTTTATAAAAAAATTATAAATTTCACGTGAGGGCAGCCCTCATTAAGAAGAATAAGTTCAATGTTCGAATTTCCTTTTTGTATTTTTAATTCTGAAATATTATTGCAAAAGATGGCTTTTGGCAATTTGTGCCATAACAAACCTATGGCAGCGGAACCCTTTAAGATGAAACAGTTTCTGTGTAAACTTATGTTGGCTGTTGCATTTAATTTAACATTACCCAACAACAACAGCAATCCAAATTAATTTTAATGAAGTATGTTCTTTTGAAATGGTACAATTCATGGAAGTACCGTTTTACAATAGAATTTCTTATTGTAGTGAACCTCCTCCTTAACAATGATAACAAATGCTACAAAAGTTTTGTTTGCATGATATAATAGTTTCAAAATCATGTTAATTTAATGTGCATGCATGTGGATACGGTACTTCTCAAAATTCAAGCACATGCTTTTAGTGAAGTACCTTGGCACCAAGGACCTCCCCTTTCTCGGAGAATAATTTCTTGAGCAACTCAGAGGTGACAGTTTTTGCCAGGTTCCCAACATAGACCTTGTATGGGCTGTCAACAAACCCCGACTCTTCTGCTTGTAGAAGGGAGAGGTCCACTGGCTGTAACGGCTTCTCAGTTACATTTACTTTTATTTTTCTACCTCCTATCTCCTATTGAAAAAGCAAATCATGAAATTCAACAAAAGAAAATAATAAAGAACAATTGATCTAGTAACATCCATTTCAAATGACTAATAATCTGCTGATGGAACTAGTCAGATCAGACCTGTTTGGTTTTTGGATGGAAATATAGCAACTTCACCAAATCTGATATAATTGAATTTATTGAAAAATAAGAGTGGATATACCGGTATCTGGTAAGAGTGGTCTTCTGGATAAGTTTCTCTTTACTGGCACAACCAACATCTTATTGTGTTGCTTTGAAATGACTAAAATAGCAATATATCACAACCTTCAATCCGTCATTTTCTCTTATGTAAGGTGCAGCAGTTTGTGCATTTGAGAAACAACATATAAGGAAAAAATAGATATGCCAGCTCAATGCAGCACTCCATTTGGTGACATTGTAATGTGCTACTACCTCTCTTGTTGCAAATGAAGTGGACAAGTTTAGGCAGAATTTGGATCAACAAACAAGTCTAATACCACCATAACTGGGGTAGAGGTGCTAAAATGCTGGTTTAGAACTTACAGTGTCATTGAGCTTCTCAATAGCTGCATTAACATCTTCAAAGGTTGACATAGTCACAAAACCAAATCTCCTGCTCCTGCCCGAATATTTGTCATACATAACCTATTACACAGGAAGCAAATATTAAAGATATTTTAATTCCCATTAAAGGAGAAATATCGAGGAAAAAGCAATGTTACCATTTAGATGAAGTTAATCACTACAATAAATTACACTGTAGATGTAAAAAACTAGCTGGTTTTGCTATTTAGAAGAGCTTCCTGTTGTAAATTAACCACTATCAATGGTTTATCTTTCCAATCATTGGCCTTAAGGCCAGGTTTGCACAGTTTTAAGGCATAAATTAGAAATGTAGGGGAACATATTTGGCTGGAGTATGCAAAAATGTAGGGGAACCTACAAATATATTCATTTTTGTGACCTTTTATTGGGAATTTGCGTTACAGTAACACAAAAATAAATTAGAAATGTAGGGTAACTACTATTTAGATGAACATATTTAAAATAGAAAAATTATGAAACCAAATTTGCAGTACATTCTTCATTGGAGTAGAAGAAAATGAGTACTGTTTCTATGTATATAAAACCTTCTCTTTAGCCACACAAATTCATAAATCGGATAATTTTAATATAATGGAGATGGGTAATGATAAATTGAAGTTCTCAGTTTCAACACAGTTTAATTGACAGAAAAAAATGAAGGAAATGGAACACGACTCTAGATGTTGGTATTATATTATAGCAATGCGCAATATTTCCTACTAAATTAACAAAATAATAAGAGGAATAATTAAAGACCTCAGCTTTTTCTACGGAACCGTGTTCAGCGAAGATCTTGGTAAGCTGGTCATTTGTCACGTCTCTTGGTATGTTGCCAACATAAAGGCGCTTCTTCGCCTCGGCTACGGCGACGATGCTGAAGAAGCTTCTAGAAGGACGTCTTGTTTTTGGTCCAGCCATGGAGATCGACACGGCGCGATGGGTTGGAGTTGAAAAGAAACCAATGTGTGAAGTTGGGGATAGAGAAGAAGAAAGAGACGCCATGCTTACGGGACACAGAGAGAGGATGAGAGAGAGAGGAACGAGGGAGGGGAGCTAGGGAGATGGGGTTTAGTTGCTATGGACAGTGAGGAAGAGTGCGTTATCCGTTTCGAGCTTCGACGGTTCTACGAGAAGTGTTTGTATTCCTGGGAGTGGGATCACACGGCATATAATTGTCGGCCATACGATCTTTACCGTTAGATTATGCACGGATAATTGTATTACAATAAAATTTTAAGAACAGTGTCTTTTTCTTTTCTTTTTTAACTTAACAGTGAGTCAGTGACTATCAAGATAAATTTTAAGAACACTGATAGTGCAAATTTCTAGCATGTGTAAGAATTCTGATGCATCGAAATTTCAAGGGAAATTTTTTTTTATGCCACCCCAAAACTTAGAAATTATCAAATTGCCATCTCAAAACTTAAAATTATCAAATTGCCACCCCAAAATCATTCAAATTATGAAATTGCCCCATTTATACATCTAATATATATAATTAATTAAATTTATTCTAAAAAGTATTGTATTAAAAACGTATTTTGATATTTCCAATTTTACCCTTCAATTCAACAAATCATATTCAACTGTTGTCTCCAGTACATTTCTCTTCGCCTCTCAGTCGCTCTTTCTTCTCTCGCTCGTTCTCTCGCCGCGTCGCCCCCTCTCCTCTCGCGCCCACGAACCCTCTGCCGGCTATCTCCTCTCTCTCTCCTCACCGGAGTTTCTCTCTTAGCCTGCTCTCGGACCGGCCTCTCTCTCGTACCAGCGTTCAGTCGCTCTTTCTTTCCACAAATGAAGATCAACAACAGATCAGGAGCTAAATAAGATTATTATTATTATTATTTTTTATATAGATTTTGATGATATGTAACAATAGGTAAGTATATGTTAGAGATAGTGTAATTGGGGTACAGTTTGATCTATCAAAAACTATAATCCAAATAGAGATAGTGTACAAGTAGCTGAAGCATCTAATCTGTTTTTTGTTTTTTAGGTTTCAATAATTAATATGTAATGGTTCCTAATTTGTAATACAAGTATAATTTGTGATTTTATATATATTTTTTGACTTGATGGCCTGAAGAGATTTTATATTTTGTGATTTTATATTATTTTAGTTACTGGTACGCAGGTACCAAGTAATAGAACTGGAAAACAACTAGAATAAAAATTTATTTTGCAAGTTACAATGCTTTTGTTTGAAAATTATTAGCAGCAATATTATTTGTAATAGAAAAATACGGCACTCTCATCTGGTACAATTTTCTGTAACCCGGGACTTCTATTAAAATGGAACTCATGTATACTTTCCTCCAATTGTCAGCATCTTCTTAGAAAAAATAAAATATAATTAAAAGTCATCTTGAAACAAATATGAGGTTTATCAAATGAACATGAATTATTTTACTTATATATCACTTAAAATGAAGTTACCAAATATGAATGACTTGGTGTACAATTTACATGCTTACTAGCTAAAGCACTGAAGTTACCATAAAGGATGATGCAAATTAGGTCCTCATTAAGCACATACATGATACATGAAAGTAATTCAATGGATATTAATTAAAAAAATTAAAAAACTTGAACAAATTGTCAATTCAGACACTATTCCATCAAAATAAAAGGATACATATTCCTCCAATCCAAACATCATACACCTTCAGTTTTAGTAGTTACTAATCCCCATAATACCCTTGCTAATATGTGTAATTTTAATTTCGCATCAAGTACATAGGTTACAACACAATAATAAAATTAAGATCAATAGCAAAAAGATACATGCATCATAAATAGATGTACAAGATGACAGCTCCAAAAATGTTACATAAAAATCATGACTTTTTCTTCATAGCAACGTTCTAATTTATCTAATTTACATTTCACATACAATACATAGCAATGTTCCTTTTCTTCCCTACTCGGCATAAACCTGCACGGCAGATGTTCCCAAATGAAGGTGCAAATCAGCAAATAAGTAATCTCTTGTTGGTAGGACTAGATGATCCATTCCATGTGCCTAGAATAAAAACAGCCATTTCAAAATAAGATATAGTTGGAAACTACAGTAAAGAAAAAAGATGTCTACTTATGGTATATACTAATCGAGAAAAAAAATTCTTCTATATTCTCTAGACCAGTATGTCCATTCAGATTTTTCTTGTGTGTCTATCTAATTACAACTGGTACAGGGTTGCATGTATTGGTACAGGTACACATAACATCAGTGAACAGGGAATAAATAATATGCCTGATACAATTGAGAAGGCACTAAAACCGGTACAGGGTTGCATCTATTGGTACAGGCACACATAATAACAAGAAGCAGGAAATAAATAGCTTGCCTGGTACAATTGAGAAATCACTAAACTGGTTCCAAGGTAAATTTGGAGAAGCTACTTTAGACGAATGTATATGCCCTTATCTCCAAACAATTTGCAAAGAAATGCTATATATATATCTAGTGAAATAGTCATTCCTCTTTTTTGTAGTTGAAGTGTCTGTAACTAAAGATCACTTCTTGCATTCAAACCCCGTTGAAATTAAATAACATAGTAAATTGTATTAAAGACAAAAGTTAGTTTGTGAAGTACCTTGGCAGGCTTAGTTGAAATTAGAACTCTCTACCACTGGCACCTCAGGATCCGATCAATTATTGAGTGGTAGCCTTGGCTTGGAAGATGCGAATTGGGATTGATTGATTTATTTATTGATTTGGGGGTACAGCCAGCGTCTAGTCAGGTAGGTTTTGCTCAGCGACGGCGGAACGGAGGAGAGATAGGCGGGCGGAGGAGGGAGGCTCCGTGGCGGGGTGCTCAACGAGGGTTTCCACCTTCGCTGTTGTGCTCGGCGAGAGAAACAGAAGAAGGGTGCTAGGGTACGGGAAGGAGACGATAGAGTGAAGGTTTAACTAATTTCATATTTTCTCTGGAAGGGTAAAATTGGAAATACAGAAATACGTTTTTTATACAACACTTTTCAAAATAATTTTAATTAAATAAGTATATCAGCTGTATAAACAGGGCAGTTTCATAATTTCAGTGATTTTGGAGTGGCAAAAATCTAATTTGAAGTTTTAGAGTGGCAATTCCATAATTTCAAATTTTTGGAGTGGCATAAAAAAAAATTTCCCAAATTTCAATCATGTACAAATATAAATTTTGTAATTAATTTGATTTCTCTTTTTTTTTTAAACATAATTTGATTTCTCAATTTGAGAAATTTTTTTTTGATAAAAATTAATAAAAAAAAGAGAGAGAAATAAAAAAATTACAACAACTTTATTATTGATAAAAAGACCAACACAAATTATACCGATCCTAAAAATCAAGTGTTTAAATCGGTAAGACTTTCACCGATCCCAATATAGATTTTTAAAAAAATCAAGTTTTTAGATCGGTAAGACTACCCTAGGGGTGAAAACGGAGCCGGATTATCCGGCGGATATCCGCTCCGTATCCGGGAATTATCCGAATCCGGATAATTCCCGGATACGGATTCGGATAATTATCGAAAATCCATAAAAGATCCGAATTCGGATACGGAGTCCTAAACAGAGCGGATATCCGGATTATCCGGATTCGGATAGTTTGGCTGGACCCATATAAAAGATGAATTAAAATTTACTATAGGGTGGGATTTGAACCCATGTCCTCCCATTTCAAAGTCTTTAGACTAAGACTCAAACCACTAGACCACAACATCTTTTGTTACCATTCATTTATTTGATATATATATTATATGAATAGATTATCTCTCATCTTTTATAAGTTCATTAATATTTATATTTAATGTTTTAATTAATATTTGTATCTTAGAAGTCCATAAATCTTAATTATCCGACCATTATTTGTTTTATATCCGTATTCGAATCCGTATCCGTGGACTATCCGTTCCGTATCTGTATCCGTTTAAGGCGGATTTGGTTTTGAATTTTGATATCTGTTTACTATCCGTATCCGTATTCGTATCCGCTCATTATCCGACGGATGCGGATATGTTATCAGCATTATCCGCTCCGTTTTCACCCCTAGACTACCCTCTTCGGAAATTCAGCACATTGGTTTTTTTTTTTAAATGGGTTTATTTAGTTATTTAAAAAAAAAATCTGCCAGATCCCAGGGCCCAGGGCCGTCTCGATCTGAGCTGGTATCCTCTGCATTAACTTAAAAAGGAATCTTTTGAGTTAATACATCTGGACTTAAAAATGCCGTATTTGCATCTGATCCTAATGGGGCACCTGGCCCTGATGGTTTCACATTTAAATTCTATCAATTTTTTTGGACCTTAGTTAAGAATGATCTTATGACTCTCACTCATTTTTTCTATGAAAACAAATTAAATCTGCATAGCATTAATAAGTCCTGTATATGTCTCATACCTAAGGAAAAAGATGTCAATAATGTTAAGAAATTTAGACCCATTAGTCTAGTTAATTGTAGTTTTAAGATTCTATCTAAATTACTCACAAATAGGCTAGAAATAGTTATGGATAGATTAATAGATCATAGTCAATCTGCCTTTATTAAGAATAGATACATCCTAGACAATGTCATCCTGAGTCAGGAAATCTTGCATTCTTGTCATACTAATAAGCAAGCTGGGGTAGTTATTAAAATAGACTTTGAAAAAACTTATGATAAGATTAATTGGGAATATCTGTTAGAAATACTATATGGTAGGAATTTTGGTAATAGATGGATCCAATGGATTACCCAATGGCTTCATAGCTCTCAATCATGTCTGACTTTTAATGGGGAACTTAGTCAATATTTCTATTGCAAAAGAAGAGTTAGACAAGGGGATCCTTTATCTCCCTTTTTATATATCTTAGCTGCAGATACATTGAGTAAAATATTCTCTAAAGGTAGAATTGCTAATGTTATACAAGGTTTAGGACCCCAATGTATAGAAGGTAGAGCCATTACTAACTGCCACTATGCAGATGACACAATTCTCTTTCTGACAGCTCAAGAAGCTAATGTGGAAGCTGCATGGTGGGCCATGCTAGCTTTTGAATCCTTATCTGGGATCAAAGTTAACTATGATAAAACAGAAATGTTCTCATTAAATATAGACCGTAATTCAGCTCTTAATCACAAGTTTAGATGTTCCTGGGGGGAATTTCCAATGAAGTATTTAGGACTTCCATTACATTATAAAAAACTACAAATTTCCGATTGGTCTTTCCTAGTTGATAAGGTAGAAAGTAGGCTTCAATTGTGGAAAAGTACTATGCTATCTATAGGTGGTAGACTTACATTGTTAAATTCAGTACTTGCTGCTATTCCACTTTATGCTATTTCGGTGTATAAGATACCTCTCACTGTTATTAAAATGATAGACAAAATTAGGCGAAGGTTTTTGTGGCAAGGTAACTCTAGGAAAAAAAAATACATCCTTTTAGACTGGTATACATCTAGGTTAGCTAAAACTTTTGGAGGATTAGGCATACTAGACCTTAGACAAATGAACATTTTCCTTATGCTTAAATGGTGGTGGAAACTTAAAAATAATGAATATTTTGGCCTTTGGAAAACACTTATTATAAACAAATATATGAGTAATCATTTACATTTTCTTTCTCCATTCTGGTCTACTATGAACAAAATTAGTCATATTGGGGATATGAGTTCTACTTATACTCCTGGTATACAAACTCAAGTTAGGTTCTGGTTAGATCAGTGGTACCAAAATTGTTCCCTTTCTATTAAATACTATTCCTTGTTCTCTAAATGCACTAATAAAACAGTAATGTTAGCTGATGTCATCCACACTCAAGGTCAAGTTTTGAAATTTAGAGTAGAATTGTTAGGTGTAAACTATAGAGAATGGTTAGAATTGCTTGCTATTGTTAGCTCTACTTCATTCACCTTGCCGCATGACAAGATAGGTTGGAGATGGGAAAATTCAGGGAAGTTCTCAACTCACTCTATTTACACTATTCTGAATTTTGGTGGGTACCAACCAACAAATGCTATGATTTGGTGGCACTTACCAGTTCCTCCTAAAATAAGAATATTCATGTGGTTAGTGACACACAATCTCATTCTGACCAAAGATAACCTTTCTAAAAAAGGCTGGATAGGTAACATCCAATGTCACATTTGTGGTCAACATGAAACAGTAGATCATTTGTTCCTAATGTGTAACTTAGCTCAACAGGTTTGGTTTTGGTTAGGGAAAAGTCAAGAAGTAATGCATCTTTGGCATAATTGGGATAGTTTGGTTCAGTTTGCTTACTCTCTTAAAAATGAAGATCGAACAGGTTTTCTAATTGTTCTAAGTGCTGTCACTTGGACACTTTGGAAAAATCGAAATGACATGTGCTTTAATAACGTTCAAATTAAAACAGCTAGAACTTTGATTGTTATGATAAAATCTCTTTGTTTGTATTGGATAGGTGTGTTGAAAAAGAAGACCAAGGACTCTGTTGGAGAGTGGATGCCAGTAGTGGAGGATGCGATTCCTATTAGCCAGTTCATGCCTTTACCTATGGTGATACACCAGAGTACTGACGGAGATGAGGACTCTGTGGACTTTTGATGCTGATGAAGAAAGCCTTACCATTTTGCTCTAACTATATAGTATACCCTAGCCCCATTAGGAGTGGCTTAGTTCTAGCTAATATGGATTACTTTTGGGACTTAGCTCTAGTTTTATTATAGCTGATGTATGAACTTATTGCTATTTTTGTGGTTTGAGACTTTATGACTCCTAGTCAAGGTGTTTGCTACACTGAGACTAGTTTTTTGTAATTATCCAATATCAGTAATATGAAATGGGCTTATGCCTCTTTTAAAAAAAAAAAAAAATACATCTGGACTATCCGATCAGCTTTAAGATTGGTGTGAATTAAATCCGCACTAATATTGAAGACCCCCTATGTTTTAGGCGTAGGCCGGCTGGGCTCCGTTTACAATCGCACGGCCAATATCTATTAACTCCAAAGATGCTCTTTTGAGTTAATGCAGACGATGCGGACTCCCTCGATCTGGCCTCTTGTAATTCACGAATTCGCATCCTCTGAGATATCTCAAAATTTGCGTGACTTTGTGGAATCTCTCAACCGTTTAAATAGTTTTGCTCAAATCTCAAAGCAAAAATAATACTGGCCCCCTACGCTATCCCCGAATAGAAACCGGACACGTCGGTCACGCAAAAATTGAGATATCTCAGAGGATACGCACTCGTAATGGGATCGAATCTCCTGCCCCCAGAGTCACTGTTAGTGGGTCCCACCCACCTCAAACCCTAAACCCGGTCCCACCCACCCTAAACTCGACCCCACCCCACAGTGACTGAGGGGGCAGGAAAATCCTGCAACGGGGGGCAGGTGATCTGCTCCCACTCGTAATTCACTCCTTAGCAGAGAATTGAACTTTTAGCGAGGGCATTTCGAGAAGTACCCCCTTCTTCCCTCCGCGGCCTCCCCATTTTACCTCCCGAGCCAGTGACCTCCAAACGAAAACTCAATACTGCTAAACCCCGTCAACACCGAAACCCTCCCCTCTAGTCCTCAAATTTCGTTTTCAAATTCGATTTGAGCCCAAAAATGGAGTCGGATGGAAGCTACGCGAGCTCGGACGAACCTAAAAAGAAACCCAGTCGGGGCAAACCGAAGAAAAATCCCTCTTCTTCCTCTAATGCTAAGAATAAATCTAAGGATACTTCCCTTCTCAAACAGAGTACATTCCTACTCTCTTTCCACTTCACATTTTCTCTCTCTGTTTTTTCAAGTCATTTTGATGATAAAGTGCGGCTAATGGTTTTCCCTCCAACAAAAAAATGCCAATTGCAGAATCTCCCGCTGAGTTCTTTGCTGAGAACAAGAACATTGCTGGCTTTGATAATGTATGTTTGTTCTAACTTTCATACTGTAAATGTGTGTTCTTATCTGCTGCCATAGTTGGCTACGGCACCGTGCACCATTGAGTCGCTGACACGTTGTAGCTTTTTAGGGGGTTTATTGGGGGCCATCTGTCAGGGACTCAATGGCACATGGTGCCATCACCTACTTTGGCAGCGGATGTGAATCCTTAAAATGCAGTGCTAATTTGCATGCTAAAATTTAAAATGTCCCAGATGGATTATAAACTATCACTAAGGTAATAAAATACCACTTTTGTTGATGCATTTTAATTAATGTCACAATTCTAGTGATCTTTTTAAAATTATTTTGATAAAATTGACTATGTCCTGTCCTTTAGATTAATGTAATAATTATTTATCTGAGGTTCAATTATATTAGTAAAACATGGTTATATGTCCAGCCGGGGAAATCACTATACACTACCGTGAGAGAATTTGTAGAGAACTCTCTTGATTCAGCTGAGTCTATTTCGGAGCTGCCTTCTGTTGAGATTACAATGTGAGTATCGTTGCAATTTTCATGACTGCTATGGTACAAGTTTTTTAATTGCCCAACTAAAGTTTAGTGATCTCAACGTGACCTCTGTCAACTTCAGTTATGCAACCAAGCTTTTTGAGAAATATATGGTTCGGTTTACTTGTGATGGTGCCCTCTTAATCTTCTATCAAGCCCAACAAAGATCTAAACCCTAATAAATGTGCGATGCAGCCTTTCAATGGTTGCAACACTGTTTTGTCTTTATCGTAGAGCTCCCTTAAATGTGTATTTAAGCACCATCTGAGCTAATGGAAGTGTCAATTAAGCATATTTTATGCTATTGAGCCCTACTATTGTAATAACATAGAATTGGTAGTCTCACCCTGGTTACTCAAATGTGCAACTTAGCTGAGTTAAGCCCAAACTTGATCAGTAAATGACTAAATGCTAATCATGCAAGGAAAAGTTGCAAAGGTTATTTTACCAGTTTGGAAACCACCCAACTAGATTTTAATTCCATGTTTCCACTAATGATAAATTGGGTCTCTGACATCTATTATTTATGTAAAACCTATGTTAACATATAAAGGCTAGTCAGATAACATTGCTGCTAGCCTGGTATGATCTGGTATCCACCAGTATACATGTTTTTTCGGTCACGTTATGGTCAATGACACTAAGTTCCCTTATGTTTTATCATTTGCTGAACAGTGAAGAGATAAACAAGAGCAAGTTCAATACACTGATTGGTCTAGTGGATCGAGAGCGTGTGGATCAAGCACTTTATGATGGTTTTGAGTCTAACAAGGCTCGTGAGGTATAATTTTTATTCTCTTTATAGTCTTACTTGAGAAGGAGCAAACCCTCTGTACTAAGTTATATTCTCATAAATGGAAAATGCTAACAAATCGTTGATCTTATTGTGCTGATCAAATCTGAAAACTATGATATCTTATTAGTCATCCTAGCACCTCATTACTTAAGTTACTAAGCCTCTTTCAGTAATCAGGACTACATCTGAATGTGTAGTTCCTTTGCGAGGAGTTCAACTTCTTATAAATTTGATTGTATCAATGCTTGGTCATTAGTACAGGACACTTGGAAGTCTTTGTCAACAGAACTTATTTTGAGTATACTAAATGACCATCAGACCTAAAGTGTGCCGTAAATAAGCACAAAACTACAACTCTTGGTGTAGAGCACTTAAAGATGTGATTTTACTCCATATTAGCAGCAATTTGAAATTGTTTAAAGAACATTGACTGGTACTTTTTTATCTTTTTTTTTTTTTAAAAGGATGATATCTTTAAAGAAGATAAAGGGTAGTTTTAGTTGCACTATGCAAAACCTCAATTACTGCATATAACACCGAGAAATGAGTTTACCTCATTTACCCATATAAACTTTAGGGATCATTGCACATCCCTGCCCAATTTTTCAGACACAGCAACGGACTTGGAGTAGAAATAAAAGGAGGGTCATTGACTGCCACTTGGTACTTATCAAAGAAAAACAGTACCTAATATCTTTAGGGTTTATCTATGATACGCTTATTGTTAATATTCACCTAGGGGTTATTCAGAGTTATTCATGATACTTTCCTATCAAAGTCCTTTTGAACAAAAGTTTGTATGAGCACTGCAATCAAATATTTATCATAGAAACGACTAGCAAAGGAAGCAAAAGTTCAAGAAAGCCAAGCAAAAAATTTAGCTCTTGGGAAGAAAGTCAAGGAATCTGCGACTGGGAATAAAACCAAAAGCAGAGGTGAAACTGCATATTTCAAAGTAACTTGTAAGGTATAAAATATTTCACTCTTGGTTTCTTTAGTTTTTTGAGCTCTTTAATTGCTGTTTTAAGCTTAAACATAGAAAAATAGTTTTGATCATTAGGAAAAAAAAAAAACTCAAGCAGGTATGATAATGGAACAATTAGGTATTCTAGGGAGGGAAATCAACCCATAAACAGGATGATATTTCTTAAATCTCGTATCTATGTGGCTACATTCAGTCCACTGTTTAAGCTTTGAATAAGTACATTTCATCAGAATGGTACCAGAATATATTCCAGTACTATAACTTATGTTTTGGTTGTTCTTATTTATCAGGATAATGGCAAAGGGATGCCGCATGATGATATCCCTAACATGTTTGGGAGAGGTATGTGTAACAATCAAGCTTTTAAATACCACACTTTATCATCACTGTCTTGTGCGTTATTGTTCTTTTGAATCCTACTGCACGAAATACACAAATCCACATTTTAACGGTTTTTACTGCTATATGAATTTACATTGAACAATTGAAAATATTGTGTCATTTACCGCAGTTAATATCATATTCATGAATAATTATTAGATCAGGAAAAAAAATATAAAAGGCATACCGGTACTATGATTTAGCGATTTTTTTTGTCACCGGTAACTGCTAAATGAATCCCTCACCGCTAAGGACCGCTAATTGCTTTCAACCTTGGTTACAACATATATTAACAACCCAATCCTGGATTTTGGTACTATTTAATACGAAGTCTGTGCCAGTACATCCTAGCCCATACCAGATCCTTTGCAGTTGAGGTTTTCTTTATAAGTTTTTTTTTTTTTTTTTTTTTTTTGCAAATAATACCGAGCTTGTTTCGACTTTGTATGCAAATAAGATCCAGCATCTGTCATCATTGCCCCACTCTGTAGTATATGGTTTATTTCCAAATGATACCTTCCATGTAGACTCTTTTTATGGAAAAAGGTGGGTTCTGTTTAATGCTGACAGTTTTGCCTGTACATTGATGAAGCACTTTCTTTTTCTTTGCCTGAAAGGAGGCAAACAATTCTGGTATTGGTTAAAAGTTTGTAAGAACCAGTATTGGAGCAATTTGTTGTTTAGAAGAGAATATTTTGAGGTTCTTTACTATTTTTTGCTCAAGTAAATTTTGATAACAGTGGTGTTATTTGTGAGATTTCAATTACATTGAATTATGTTGGCATTTATCGCAATAAAAGAGAGAAATTTTGTGACCTTGCAAATATGGTTAAATGTATGATAAATCTGCACAAGCCCAAACAAATAAGACAGCTGTACTATTCTAATAACTATGATTTTTCTAAAACTTTTAAAAGTTCTTAACGTGCGCTGTAATTGC